>NC_142615.1:8541822-8872478 GCF_059453375.1 Lepisosteus platostomus | reverse complement strand
TCTCAGTGTTAAGAAGCAAAAAACACACATTTGCTGCAGAAGTAACAGGAGAATTTGTGCCATTCAGGCTTATAGCGTGATGTCATTTTCTCATGCTCATTTTTAGATGCTTGTGATCGAATCTATGATTCTTATGAGTGTGCCCTCCATAAAGGTAGCAGATATAACGTGCCAAGTTTTCAGAGAATCGCATTAAATACAGGTCAGAAGAAGGCGACAAAGTGTCCGCTAGGCAGTTCAGCGATTTCAACAGTGTTCTCTGTTGTTTAGGTCCAGAATGACACCCTTTACAACACACAGTGTCAGGCATCAAAAAGACTTCCCAAAACCCTGATCCTCTCCTTGATCCGGTGATGGCATCCAGACATTTCCTGCAACAAAGCCAGGATACGGTCTTCAACAACACGAGTGAAAGGCTAATTCCCAACCTTTGCAATCCTTTGCAAAGAAGGACCGCATGTGCTCAGTGTTAAATGCACTGTTCATTATTATTAATCATAATAATAATAATCTTTACATTATATAGTGCCTTTAAAGGTGGCTTTCTAAAGCGCTTTACAGAATGAAACCAATAAAGTTAAAAAAATACACAAGATAAGCAGGATGAGAATACACAGTTAGAGGAGACAATAGATGGTGGTATTAAATACAGTAGGAACAGAGGGGTAAAGAATAGTTCATTAAAGGCTCTTCTTTGTCAATTCAATGAAATGTTTCTGAAATGCTGAACGATTGATGTGTTTCACGCGCAGCGCGGGCTCTCCTTTGCTTACAAATATTTTTTTCCACCAATTTACTCAACTACGATTTTTGCTGAGCATTTTGTTTGATTGCTTCCTATTGTATACTGCACTGATTTCTGTATTGTTCAATTTCCCTGTTGATTTTAATTTCTTGTTTTCTAAGACAATCAGACCAGCTGTTCTGACCATACCTTGCACTGGAGCCACTCTTTTCTTTCCAAAGGCGTGGAGAGAGATGCTACTGCAGGTAACACCTCATGAGAAACATCATGAGCATCTGTAAAAGCTCTCTACCTGCCCGCTCCCCACACCGACGTGTGTGAGCAGGGATTTAAAAGGACATTTTGAAGTGTAGAAACATTTTATTGTTACGTACTTTTTCTGTGCAGTTAGTTCTCCTTCAACTCCGCCCAACAACAGAGGTCAGTTTTAATACAGGAGTAAAGGCACATTGCACATCTGCAAAACATCACGTACAGGTTTAGGGAGAGCTACATCAGTGATTGGAAGGTAGGAAGTTTCGGGTCACTTTTTTATTATAGATTCAAGCAGCCCTGAATACCTTTTCAAGAAACATTTCAGAATCCCAGTCACGTCCAGTATGATTGCTACACAGGTCTACAGTATACAATCAGAATACTGTTTGTGCGTTATATAAAACACATCGCCCAAAGTATTTCTAAAACAGGAATTACACGTTTCTGAATGCGCCCTCCTTTATAAATAAAATAAAAGGTCTGAAGCCTGCTCCAAAGAAGCACTATATTCAGAGCTGACAAAGAAGTGATAGGAAACATCTCGGAAAACGAAGGTGCAGTCATTTCCAAGCATCGCACAACAAGAGCTGAACCCACCCGACGTTCTCCAAAAGAGTAAGGTGTTGGGAGTGTGGCTGGGTGGTCTAAGTGCTGGGTTTGTGCTCCATTTTCTTCGCTGGGTTAGGTTTGAATCTTGCCGCTGCTAAGTGTTGGTGGGTTAAGACCTTCCTTCTATTGCGACTTCAATGGGTAAAAGCTTTGCTTGACAGTCTGTCGAGAGACTGAACTAGGTGTTTCAAGATAGTCTTTGTCAGCTTAACATCAAGGCATAAAAAAGCCTCATTTTGTATTCCCAACAGCAATGCTCTTTGGTCCCTTCAGCATTATGCAGGGAACAACATCTGCCGTGATCACTTTTGAGTCAGTGTGAATCGTAGTGTGCCGCAATTGTTTTTTAAATTGGTTTTGTAGGCAAGGTGCATTTTTCTGTGAAACTTGAATGCTGTGCTTTTTCACGCAGAATCATCGGCAGGAGCAAAGCTTATTCAATCTTTGCGCACAGCACTCCATCAGAAATACTTTGTCCAAGTTTTGAAGAGATTGTGGGATTCTCTGCACACGTTCACATCGCGTACCTCAGACAACAACACCATTCGATGGGAAGTTGATTCTGCTTATTGCAGTTGTCCCTGTGGTTGCAGTAGTTACAAAGTTGCACTTTCCTCCACCTTCTGCTATAGTATTCACTGGGTGAGCTTCATCATTTGGCTCAGAAAGGTCAACTGTGCTTCGGAAAAAATCAGCTGCAGTGTCGTTATTTTGTCGGTGAGTATGGCTGTCTTTTAAAGCACATGAAAAACACGAGTTTGTGGATTTCTCCAAATAGCAACGAATTCAGTTGTGCAGTGCTTTACTGCTTTCAGAGGGTCTTTTATCAACGCTGCTATAGTAGAGAAGTGACATAATCACAAACGCAACCATTTGTGCTGGCTGTTTCACTAAGTATTAAGCTTTTTCAACTATCACATGATTTTAACTAATTTAACATCATCTCCAGGAGAGCACCTCGCACTGCTCACTGATGTACAGTATGTGCCCATTTCTCAAAAATTAAATATCATCTGAACTGATTTTTTCTATTTTAAATGCTTTCCTACTCTTTTAATATTTCAGTTAAATCTTGAAGTACTTTCCATTGATATTAATCCTAGTCCCGATGAACGATTCTGGGACATGGTGTACCTTGAATAATGTTCTTATAGGTTTCAGTTTGGAAAAGGGCGCTCTCCAGAAGCTACCGAAACCTCCAATGGTCGCACAAAGCTTAATGCAATAGCAACGTTTGGGGTTGAAAAAGAATATTACTTGCTATGAATACGAACACTGTTACAGGAGGCGCGTAAGGACTATTTTAGCTCAGATCATCAATTTATCTTACATTTCTACTCCATTAATATCGCTATTGAGTGCTAAAGGTAGGTCCTGGCAATACTTCATGAGATCTTCTTAAGAAAACTTAAAAAAATAGATTTCCAGTGCTGAACAAAAAGTAAAAAATATCGATTATGTGCAACTGATAAAATCTCTCTTCCAGGGATGTTGTAGCCACATGCAAATTACTTTATCAGCTTTAAAAGTTTCTTTTGCATTTATAAGACGATCAGCATGACACTCAAAACATACCTGTATTCAGTAAGCGCTGAGTCTGCTGGCTGAGCAAGTTGCCTCCTCTACACACAAAAGCAGCCCTGAAGCTAAGATAAATGAAGAGAAATTGCTTTTATTGGGCACTTTTCATATCCGATGAGCTTGACATCTCCCAAGGGCGATGGAGTTTTTTTGCGACACTGCTTTTCCCTTTTTTCTTCTTTCTGTACTCTGATGGAAAAAAAATACGAGAAATCATGTAAGGGAAAAATGTATTTTTTTTCATGGAGAAAACGTGCACCAGGAAATGTTTTGTTTTGAAGAAGTGATTTAACATGATACATGACCTAATTTACTGGAGTAAATGCTCACACTGCAAGGTCTGCTTTACTACAAGAGAGAAGTAGAGTGAAAGATGTCATAATTTCACTGCGTTGTTCAAGAAAACATCTTTTTCTTTGAATTCTAAATCAATCAGAATTTCAAAGTGACACACAAACCCTTTGTCTGTATTAAAGAGATGATATTTTAAAACTGATAAAAATGTAGAAAACACGTTTCTCACTTAGAAATTTTAGATGGGATGGTGTATTACTAGTTGCAGCGCTGAACTTACCATGGTGCAATTCAGTTACATGATTGGCCAGTGGTTTAATGGATAACGCGTCTGATTTTGCATCATGAGATTGTAGGTTCGACTTCTACCGGGTTCGTGTGTTTTTAAATCAGGCTACTCAGAAATAGATGTCCATTATGTGAATGAACCGCACCTGAAAGCAAACGTTGGTCGGGTTTCCTTCTTTCCAGCATGAAATAGCGAATCGTTACAAAAAGCACCAGCTAATGTCCAATAGCGTTAGTCATTTTAATTCACATGAATATACTGTAAGGTCTTGGTACATGGGATTGGATTTCATCCACAATTTAAAAAAGGGCAAATTATATTTACAGGCTTCAGACACTTTTTAATACAAAAGTGACCTAAAACTCTGTAACTTTCAGGTTAGTTTGAACCTGTAATGAAAAAGGGGCCTGAAACTTCCATTCTGTGATGTAACTGTCTCTAAAGTCGGACGTGATGTTTCACGGATGTGTAGTGTGCCCTTTCTCTTGTCGTGTTCAAAATGACTTGCTGTGTAATTTCCTGAATGCGTGTTCTGTACTGCTCTGTTATTTCATTTAGATTATCTATGTGGTGTACAGATAAAACCAAACTGCATGGTATAATTTCCGGGTTCGGCACCAGCCGAACCTGAACATACATCAGCCAATCTCGACATGATTTGAACACACAGCCTTCTGATGTGGTATCAGATGCACTACCGTTGCACCACAAGGTCACTCCCCATAAGTGCTTTTAATTCCCCCAAAGATTTTTTTTCATTCTCTCCTGTGAGAAGCGTCGCTCTTCCAACGAGGGTCTCTTCTTCCCAGACCACAGATTATTCTTCCTGTCCGGCTCTCATACAGAGAACAGACACACTGTCTCCACTAATGTGTTTACTACATCTATAGATCTGACCCCCTTACAGCCCTGATATTCCTGGACAGGATCCCATATTGAGCAGTATTTCTCGCGTTGTGAACTTACAGTGTGTACACAATGTACTTTATACACAAAGTAAGTGTTTTCGTAACTCTTGGACGTTTTGTGAAAATATTACTGGCATGTCAAAATGGCCCCCTCAACTGAACAGTTCCACCCCCCTCAGTTTTGGATAAAAGGTTTGGATAAAAAGTTTTTGAACACTTTCACTTACTTAACTTGAGCCGTAAAAAATAGTTGTACTTTGTCAATGGTCAGATAACTATACTAACCCCGAATTCACAGTTACTACATCAGACTGTTTGATGTGCAGGGGGCTATCCATCCAGGAACAGCACGTTACATAGTGTCTATGTTTTGGGGTGTCAACATTATTATGACCTTATTTGCTCAGGTGGACCAATGGCTTGCAGTAGTTTATCCTTATACTTACAATCGTTATATAACTAGGACTGTAGTTATAGAAGTTTGTACTTTCTGTTGGTTTTACAATGATTTCTTAATGATTCAGATCCTCGTTACCGTTGATGTTGTTGAAAAAATGAACACATATGGTTGATGCTCCAGGCAAAAATAATCACGTGAGTTCTGATGAACATGGAACTGTTCTTTATCACTAAATACCAGATTGCTTGTCGTTATCTTCTAACATGAAATACTAATCAGTGGCATGCTTACGAGAATTCACTTGGATGGTTGCAACGGCTCCGTTTAAACCAAAATATCACTGCCCCCCTCAGGATTTCAGACCCCCCCCCTACAGATCATTCCCCTGGCGCCAGTCCTGGGTATAATGATGAACATAGCTGCCTTGCAAGCAGTGAATCCGGGTGTGATTCCCACCTGACCCATCTACAAACCTTTTCCAATGAATCTTTGATCGATTTAAAAAAGTCTTGAAGCTGGTAGGCTAGGGAAGAAGCACTGTTTGAGTGCACTGAGGAAAATGTGCTACTGTGCTGTGCTGCTCCAGTAGCGCAATTGGTCAGGTTGTGGTGCTTTTGTAGTGGAGTCATACCAAGGTTGTGAGCTCAATCATCACGTGGAGTAGGTTCCGTTTTCAGCTGCAGAAACGTGCTGTTGAATTTAAGTTGGTTCTTGTGTTACTTTTTCCTCTCAATGGAGCTGTATTAATGCAGGCACACCTGCTTCCATGTCAAGTTATTTTATCATTGCTCACAAACCAACACACTGCAGACACCTCTGATATTGTCACTGTTTGTGGGCCACATGTTCCTGCTGTCAGCCTACCATGATCATACACCTATAGAAATATTATTGCTGTAGTACAGGAGCGAAGAAACGAAACGAAAGCACACCAAGTTTAAAAAGGTCAAAATGTGTCAAAGCCCTTCCTCGAGGAGGATGGGGTTCGAACCTACTTGTGCAGAGTATCATGTACTAAGAGGAGAGTGCTTTAACCACTAGGCCACCTCCATACACGCTTTATCCCCCTCCGGACATGAGTTGGCCTCTTTCCCCATACTCAAGGGTAATTTTCCTCTTCCACCTACAATTTCAACATTTACCTTGTGAGATGTCAAACCACAGAGCCTGTGCTGCGCTTCAGTGTTAGCTGTAGTGGACAGCCCATTGAACATAAAAAGCATATTGAACTCCTTTGACATAAGCCATTTCTCGTCACTTGCTCAGCGAGCAGGCTCAGCGCACACTGAATGCAGGTGTCTCAGAGCAATTGAGATGTGTCCAAGTGGCTGTAAAAGGGATATCTGATGCCAATGCCATGGCTTAGTTCTCTGTTTGGAGTATTCTCGGTCGCATTTAATGGCAACGTCATGGCAACGTCAGCTCAAACCACCAAATGGAGACGGGCGTGCTGACAAGCTGACCCTGCTGATGCAGGATTAACACTAGGATGCGAGAATGCTGTGGCTTAGTTGGTTAAAGCACCTGCCTAGTAAACAGGAGATCCTGGGGTTGAGTCCCAGTGGTGCCTGTCTTGCCACACAGTTTATCATTATGGACAGCAACATGCTTCTACAGTAAATTTAATGGAAGTGTTTTTAAAAAAATCCATACAAATTGCAAAAGATAAAATACTCATCTGTTTTGTCAGTGCAGAGGAATTACTGCCAGCTGGCAAGGAAACGAAAAAGATTTTTTTGTCTTTAGCCAAAAACCTGTGAATGTAGAAAAAGGTGATGTGCGTTAGTTTCTATGGCACAGTCAGTCAGCGTATCCTTCAGTTAAACATAACGTTGGTAAATCAAAAGTCCCCAGAGACGCATTTCAAATTAATCCGACCTCAACACCGTCTCCCCTAAATGTGATGGGGTTTCTTTGGATGTCCTTAAGCATCCTGATAGTTGCAGAGATTTCAAACTTTTGGCACAAGTCAAACTACAAGAAGTTAATAGTTGAGCGCCCAAGTCAATAGCACGGGAATGTGACTATGTAAACTTAAATAGTATTCAAAATATTGCAATTTTGTTGTAGTTTAAAAAGATATTTTAGCTGGGGATCCTCAAATGATGAAGGTAGAAAAGAGAACTATTCGACACCATCAGGAGTGCTTAACGTGATAAAAGTGTTTTTTAATCACAAAGTGAAAATAGTGAATTTGTCTTTCATTTAGGCGTTCATTAAAAGCTCATTAAACAATGAAGGAGAGGCTCGTGTTCCGAATTATCTTCGTGTCTCATTGTCTTGCTTTGATTTTTAAAATGTACACTGTTGGCTATTCACTCTTCCTAACACAATTAAAGAGCCGAGTTTAGTTCAGAGGTAAAGCATCTCATGCATCGTTTTCTATCACCAGCATCTCCACTCCACTTTTTAAGCGCGATATCTTTTCTGTGATTTCTTTCGTTTGAATTCCCTCATGTGTGAATTTCAGCGCGACACATAAACTCGTTTGTCTGTTTTAAAGAGATGCAATTTTTAAAACAGACAAAATGAAAGACTGTTTAACTAAATACACATAGAAAACGTACACCTAATTGAGAAAATTTGGACTGGGGCGATTTATTATTGTAGCGGCGCAAGCTCACAGTGGTGCACTTGAGGAGTGTGGTACAAGGGCCAGTGGTGCATTGGATAACGCATCTGATTACGGATCAGGAGACTGTAGGATCGTAATGCTCTTAAACCCAGTACCATAACCGTAGTGTGTTCAGTCCTACACAACTTTTCTATCGACTGAATAAGCCTCCTGTTCCATCTCCCTCTTCTTCCCTCACATTCCGGCTATTTCAGCACCGTTATTGTTGGACCACAGTCATAGATACGCAAGGGACACTATTCCGAAGAACCGTCTTAAATAAATAACGTTGCAAAAGGTAACAATAATCCTTTCTTAACATAACCTTACATTTGGCCGTACAATACAATTTTCTGTACCCTCAAATAAAAAAAAAATCTTACTGCTTTCTCCTGAGAAACACAAGTTTAGTGTCAAATCACAATAAATAATACAACAAATATACTAAATTAACACCCAGATATGACAACACACAGCTATGACAGAACACATTGAAGACTTAAAAGCCCTTTAAATTTTTATTTCCTTAATTTCCATTCTCTTCCCTCCCCAGGATAACTGAAAACTAACTATAATAAAGACTGTATATGCATTACTTGTAATACAGCTACTAATGAAGATATACATGGAAGTTAATTATTAATAAATAACACTTTTATTAATAAATACGTGTAATGATAACATTCATTGTGAATATTTGTGGTGTCTGGAAAGCAATTTTAGTTAAATATAATAATAATTTTCAATGAGTACATTATTTCCATTACATTCAAGACAGTTCTAATGTGATCAATTGTTCTGCTTAGTCTGCTACTGAGTTGCTTAAAACCTATGAAGAGGTGGTTTAAGCTAGACTCCTAATGCAGTAACATCTAACGGGCAGCAGCTGTTATTTTATTTTAGTTTATTGTTTGTTGCAATTGAGAACAGGTTTAGTACAGAGTTGCTGACAAATTTCAGCGGAGGTTATTGTACTGTATATAAGTTATTGCAATTGACTCATTGTAGCTACCAATCAGCAGCAAGGAAAAACAAACTTCACTTGTGCCTTTTAAAAAAAGGGAAACAGAGTAGTAGTTTATGTGGTAATTTCAGGTACTGTAAAATGTAAGAACTAAAGTAAACTACACCCATAGTAATGCGTAGGGTCCTATCAATAGAAAAAAAAAATGTTGTAACCCGAAAACACAACAAATACAAAACAAGAAGTTTTCCAGGAACCTAGGTAAATCCCTGTAGTAGTCTAACAACTAAGAAAAAAACAAACGCAACAACTTCAAAAGAAAAAGAACATTAAAAACAAATCTGGGGAACAACAAAAACACAGAGTCTAATGCGAGAGCTTTTTCAAGTCTCCAGTGCTCCTCTCATCTCAGTAGACCTCTCTCATATATTTGTGTACAGGTCAGCTGGAGATACACAGCTGATGGTAATTTAAGTAGGGAGCTGCGTCAGCATGCATGGGCTTCAAAGGAAAAAGGTTTATTCCATGCTGAAAAGAGAAGGAAACACAATGTTTCAGCTGTGGAGCCTTATTTGATTGTGACTCGAAGTAAAGCTTTACTTCTTCGTTTGATGTTAATTTATCTTCATCAGATACCTGATAGTATCTAAACTTAACAGTTGCTTTCAGTAGCTAAAGACACTGATCCAGGTGAGCCTCGAACTCACAACTCCGCAGTGCAGTGCTGTATAAGTACCACGCGCTGACCGATTATGCCACGGGAGCTGTGTAAGGTATGCTCCTCATACAGACTGACGCTGCAAAAACACAGGGTGAAAACGGTTTCGGTTGTGGATCCATCTATACATGGGGAACACTAAAATAGCAAGGAGAATACAAGAAAAGAAACTGAAAGAATTGTGCTAACAGCTAAGGGGGACGGAGGGAGGTGGTCGGACAAGTAAATCAGCCTGGCAGATTATTTGTATCGATATTTTTTGAGTCAATCAGCAAACAGATTTCTCTTCATGTGCCTTAAACCGTGCAGTTCGTATTTTCGTTGTAGATAGGTTTCTTCAGAAGTCCAGTAAACTGACAATAATGGAGAACTAGCTGACGCACCCCGTCGTGAAGACCCTCTGTAAGGTGATTACACGTTTCATTTTCAAGTCGCCTCCTTTACACGCAATTGCAGCCCGGACACTGAGAGAAAGCAGGAGAAATGGCTTCAATTTCAATGTGAAAGCGCAGTACAGGCTCGATGGCTTCACATCTCCCATCAATCAAATAAAATTGCAGTAAAGCGATCTAAATATGACTCTGAAGTACTGGGAAAGATGATTATTTTGAGCGTGCCTCCCAGGGTCTGCTACGAGGCTGAAGTTACAGTAGCTTCTTATTCACCAGCTTCTTATGCGTGTTTTTCGTTCCACCTTAAATGGTGCTGCTGTGATGTTATGTCACCTATCGCCTGTAGATGGCTCTCTTCAATCAGTACTAATCCGGCTGGAATACTGTAGACATCTTCACTGAAAGGGAATATCCAAATAGCGACTGTCCAAATTATATTTTTGTATGGAATATATTTCAGAAAATCGCAAACCAATTTTAAAAACTCACCACAACACGGACTTACACTGGGAAAAGGTGACTGCACTTTCTGCTTATTGCTTATTGCTTATGGCCTTCCCCCCGATTATGAAAATGTCTCACAGTTCTGACACCGCCGTGTGAAAGACAATGTAACAGACTATCAAAATCCTGAAGTACAATAAATTTTAATGCACCAGTTTCTTTAAATATGACCCTCTGATCCTGGCATGTCAGAATACATTTCGAAAAAGTATGGCACGAATTGCATGAATTGCTCATTAGCTAAACTATTTAAAAAATATATGACACAGATTTGTTCGAGAAAATTGTAATTGCCTTAAAGAGAGTCTTCTTGAAGATGTGCACCAGCTAGCTCTCCACTGTCAATTGACAAGACTTGAGAAGAAACTGTTCTCATACAACCAACATACAAATTACACATCTTAAGGAACATGAAGAGAAATCCATGTACTAAATAACATAAAACTGTCGCTGCAAATTATCACCAAGCTGTTTTATGTGTCTGACCACCTCTTTCCTACTTTGCAGCGAGCACAAATCTTTCTGTTTCTTCATCGCTATTTTACTGTCTCTTTCCCCCATGTGGAGATGAATCCACAGCCGAAACTTTAGGTCAGTTCCTGTTATTCTGTCTGATTGAAAGAGCTTTATTAAAGGCACTCCAAACTCTCTGCAGGAAAGTTATTGCTGCTCTCAACACAATATACTGCAACCAAATATAGCGATACTGTCACTGCCTGTGGGCCACGTGTTCCTGCTGTCAGTCTATTATGTCATGTTCATCCACACCCAGAAACATTACTGCTGGAGCACAAGAGTTATATAGGCGCAGTCCATAGAGCAAGAATCTCTTAATCTCAGAACTGTGGGTTCAGCCCCCACATTGGGTCCCTCTGTTTCAATTTCATCCCCCCAATCCTCCTAGCATGACCTGATGGCGTAACAGTGATACCCAGTACCCAGCGTAATTCAGCTTTCTTTCCACTTGATTTAAATTTTGATCTGAAATCATCGGCCGAACAAGAGTTTGTCTAAGTCGAGGGAGATCTGCTCACAAGCGAGTATTAAACACTTCAGCATTTACTGTTCGAATACCACAGTTTGTCAAAACACTGCCGCTTCTTAAACTAATAAGTAACGGTTTTTGAGCACGCATTGTATTGTTAATGCTTATATTAAAAAAGCATAAATTCACATAGTGGAATTTGGACTGAACACAGTAGTCCAGCCCCTTTACAACATTACATACCCACTGATTAAAGCTTAAAACTACAGCAGCAGGAGTAACAATAATGACAACAACATGTTTGGAGTTCGGCATTTCATTTATTCTGCGGAAACATCGTATCGGAATGAACTGCCCGAGATAAAAGAGTAATTGCGGCTTCAGATCGTTTTTACAGAGCATTGCGTTGTTCTGTTCATGCTGACTACACGCTTTAGATGTGTCATTTACTGCAGGCGTTGCTTTTCCAGGTTTTTCTGAAATTCCTCTCATTTGAGCCAGCACTAAAACATTTCATTCCCGTCGCTGAATACATCGTGGAAACGGTATTTGCAACGGAATGCTGTCACACATGAAACCTTTTTGTTATTCGGTTCTGAAGTCTGAAAATGAAAATAAAACGGGGGTCACTTCATAGGCTTGAAAGAAGTCCAAGCAGCATAAAAACCCGCGAATTCTCACAAAGGCTGCACCTTTCTTCTGCTGCTGTTGTAAATCTGCCTTAAACATTTGAATGCATACCTTACTGCTGCTAATCACATTCACGTGTTTACGAAGCTTTTTTCTGTCCGTTATGTTTTTGCTAAGCAGTTTCTCCGTTTTCCTCGTACTGTGATTGTCAGCGAGCACAACAAGACTGAAACAGTGTAAAGGCAAGTAAAAAAGACAGGGTAAAACGCCTGATTGTCGGGAGTGGGATTTGAACCCGTGCGTCTATTTGGAGAGTGAAACACAAAGCGTAAAAGACACGAAGCTGTGAATTTGCTGTTTTAAACTGCTCGACTATCCTGAAAAAAAATATGTGCTGATTGCTTCTTTCTTACCAAAAACCCAAACACACATTGAAAATCGACCTCTACCATACATGTCAAAAGCTCACTCCCCATCATTTCTATCCCTTTATTTCATTCTTTTGATGCGTGTTTTTGCACATAACCTGTTACCTTTTTGTTGTTTTGCACACTGCCTGTTGTTGTTTTTTGCACATCGGCTGTTGTCTCTGTCTTTCTTGTGTTATACAATTGTATTGTTGTTGTGTTTTTTTTCTTTGTACTACTTATGTCCGAGAGCTAGCTAAATAGCATTTCGTTATACCTTATACCTGTGTATGAGTATAATGACAATAAACTTGAACTTGAACTTGACATAGTCTTGCAGGCAGTATATTATTTTATCGTTTACTCGTTTAAAAAAACACGGTCTTCTCGTTCCTAAGTCAGATTTTTAGTGCTTTCGAACGTTACTTCCAACCTGGACTGACAGCTCACCAGATCTGTTTGTGATCAGACCATGGAGTCAGGGGCTATAACAAGCGCACGTTCCTTCCCAATGCTGAGGCGATCATTCAGAAGATGGGTGTGAAGAGAGACAAGCTTTGTCGACTAAAAAACAAGGCAGGATATGCACGGATACTAATCACTGGCGATAGTAATGTTCTCTTACTATTGAGAATCCTACATTGCAAGTTTTTTTGAAGACTTCGAAATAGGCACGGGTGGGGTTTGATAAAACGATCGTCGATTTACGAGACTGACGCCTTACCACTTGGCCACCGCACCTTCGAAAAAAGGTGGGAATAATGTTGTTCAAATTATTTTTTTTCTGAATCTGGTTTACATCGCCTGGAGGTAGCAACAACAATAAAAGGGATACTTAACAAGGAGACACACTGTAGCAGTGTGACTCCAACAGATTGCTCCTGAAGAGGCTGGAGGTTTAAGCCAGCTCCTTAGAGCGCTCGGCCGTGTTACTCTCAACAGCGGCTCTTCAGCTCTTGTTGTTTGACCTAGTGGTTTTATGAGGCGTGGAAATGACCGCAACTTCGTTTTCTGAGATGCTTTCTCTCACGTGGTGAAATCTCGACCTCTTTGGCATCTCTGGCTATAGTTCTTCTGTAGAGCACCTCTGCTTATAGTGCCCTTGAAGTCATTTTATTTTTACAGGAAGACGCATTCCCTAACAATCTCTCCTGTTTTAGAAATGCTTCATAAGGCGTGTTTGACTCAACGGACAAACAGTATACTAATTGTACAATGCAGATCTATGCAGCATTCGTACTGGATTTGACTGGGATTCTGAAATACTTCTTGAAAAGGTATTCAGATTTGAGAACCTTTAATAAAAACACAGACCTGAAACTCCCTAGCTTCCAATCCTTTACTCTTCCTTTACTCTCGTAGTTTTCAAAACGACCTCCGTTGTCGGGCGCAGTTAAAGTGGAACTGGCCTGACTGCACAGGAAAGTACGGAATGCTAAAATGTTTCTATGGCTCAAAATGTCCCTTTAGACCCTCGTCATGTCTCTGTGAGGAACGGGTAGGTAGAGAGGTTTAATAGATGCTCATGATGTTTCACACGGGGTGTTACCTGTTGTAGTGTTTCAAAAGATGTGTTAGCGGACCACAGATTATCTTGAAAAGATTTGGGTTTGCACTGGCTGGGATTAAAAAACTGACTAAATTATTTGGAAGGCGCCTGTACCACCAACGCACTCCCGAGAAGCACCTGCAAATTATCACAATCCTCTCTCTCACCTACAAAGTTATGGAGACACAGACATCCAATGAAAGCTCAAGGCTCCACTCAAGGCTTTATTCACTCAAGGCTCCACTCTTTTGTTGTGATGTCATTTTAATAAATATTAGCTTTGACAAGGTGTCATTTTTGCCTCTTAAAGTTAAAGTCTGCTCCTTTCTTCCTGGTATAGAAAGAACTAAATGTAAATTATTCAGCTCTACCGCCTGTGTGCATTGACAAGACATCTCAAAAGGACATATTAAATAAGAACACGATCCTTCCTGTTACCATTCCTGTGGTTGGGGCGTTGTTTCACCCTTTTACGTTAAATCATCAGTACTGCTGTTTTTTCTATGCATAGTTTTATCAAGAGCACTTAAAAGATGCAAATAGGTTTCAAATAAAATAGAATTGAAGGACAGTCGAGTAAGGAGGTAGAAAAAAAAGCACGCCCCCGTCTGGGAATCAACCACCGTTTTGGATGCAAAAATAACAGATTAATTTGTGCCCAGCCTCTTGAAGCTTCGATGCGATTATTTTTCCTTCCTTATTTTTTCATTCCTATGAATTTACTCTGTAGTAGAAGAAACGCGAAAGTGGGAAACTGCAGGCATTCTTCGTGAGTGGTGTGATCAGTGAGCATTTGCACATCTCTAAGTCTGTTCCATTAATTTTTTCATCGGGGATGTAGCTCAGTGGTAGAGCGCATGCTTCGCATGTATGAGGTCCCGGGTTCAATCCCTGGCATCTCCAGGTGCTTTATATTACAGTACTCACATCGCAATCTTCTGTTGAGTGAGAACTCTTTGCTCGTGTTCAGAGAGAGCCAGGTTTACACAATTAAATGCAGGCACACTCGACGTGCTGCAGAGTTGCGCTGCTGTTTTAAATGTACCTCATTTAGTTCTGTTAAATCCTAAATTATTTGAACTAATTTAGTTAAGGAAAATGCAAAAGAGCATGACAAGTATTGATCGTATAAAATATCCATGGCACAACTCGAGAAAGTACTCAAGGACTACACATCGACTTTTGATGATTACAAGAGATTCAAGAAACACAACCGTCCGCACCTGGGTTTGGATCCTGAACGCTAGAGTTAAAAGAACATAAGCGACGTTTATGACCTATAAACTCTCTAAATTGTCTTATAGTTTATGAAATAAAACAATTTCTTAATAATTACTTACTGATGATAGACGATTTATTAAATTTTAACAAAATCACAATTACAAACTTTTTCGGTTAAACTGTTATTCACATACTCTAACGTAAATAAACGTTAGTGTCTTCCGGTGTGTGAGCCAATTTCTCCCAAAAATATTCGTTAGTCTGTCGGGAGGCTGTGCAGGGTGTGAAGAAATAGAATTTCTAAAAGACAGGCTCCCTAAGCTTAACATCAAGGCAGAAAAAATGCTGTTTTCTCTACAGAAATGCTCTTTACATTTCAGCACTGTTGCAACTCCCTTTATAAAGGGTGTGCACACATATACAACCAAGGCATTGAAAGATTTTTTTTTTAATTATTGTTCCAAAAAATGTTCCATTTGTTTTCTTTTTAATGTTGTTGATTAAAAGATTTTATTAAATGAGAAAAAAATCTGAATGTGAAAAAAGGTCCAAATGCTATTGAAAAAAATTAGTAATGTGAGGAAAGATGGATTGTGGGAGCCCCTTAACTACCCATGTCATGCTGTATTTCTTACTCATTCTACTGGGAGTGGTGCCGTCGCTTCTGGATAAAGTCTGTCAGTGGTCATTCCAGACGGGTCAGGTATGACTGCTCTTCGGCACAAGAGACACGTGACTTGCGAGGATCCCGACAGTGTCGACCTTCTTTCGGAGCCCGGATAGCTCATTCGGTAAAGCATCAGCCTTTTAATCTGAGGTCCCAGGGTTCAAGTCCCTGTTCGGGCGGATGTGCTGTTCTTAAATCTATTGTGAATGTCATTCTAAATAGTCTTTTATCTTTCACTGTTCTAGCTGTACTGTGGTTATTTTAAATGTCCATTACTTGTATTTACAGTACTGTATTTAGTGTTTCATTTCACAAACCGAAAATGTTCAAGTAGATCTTGTCACTCTACTCCACGTAATCATCTAAATTAAATCACAGTAGAATACAGAACACGCAGTGAGGAGCTCACACAGTGAGTACTCTTGAATACGACAAGAGGAAAGGCACACTACAACTCTGCAGAACATCACGTCCGAGTTTACAGTGACAGCAGAGGTTGGAAGCGACGTAGTTTTTTAATACTCGCTCGCTGAAGATCTCTCAAGAAACCTCGGTGGAGATTTAACGAGTGTCTAATAATCACGTTCAAAAAGGTGAATATAAGTTTTTTTTAACAAGGTAGCCTTAATGGCAACACGGTGTGAGTAGATCTTAAAGCAGCTGCAGACAGAGTACCCGTAATGGCAAAACAGTGGTTTGAGTTCGGCTTTTCTTATTTCTTCTGCAGAACCAGTGGAATCGGAATATACTGATCCGCATAAGAAGCGCTTTCAGGTTCTGATCATTTTTATTGAGCGCTGCTCTAAGTACCACAGGTAAGATGGCTGTTGGTCTAAGGCGTTGTGTTCAGGTCGCAGTTAACCCTGGAGACGTTTGTTAAAATCTAACTGCTAATAAAGAGGTCTTTCTCGTTAGAGAAGAAACGATAGAAGCATTAAGCGGGAAAAAAATCACAACATCTCGCATTTCACTTGTTTAATGTTAACTGTCTCAGTGGTTGCCTCGGTGATTGATGGCTCTTCTCCCTCGCAGGGTGACGGCAAACTTCTTCAGAGAGGGAGTCTCCCACACACGGCTTTTCTTTAGCAAGAGTTGAGACAACAGAAACAGACTTCAAACTGACATGAATTACTTCTTGAGCGTTTATGACCGTCTTTAAAAGCTGAAAGCAGGTGAAAAAGTCTTTGGAAATGAGGAAATGACTGCTGACAGTAAACAGAGCTGACGCTCAGCTGCAGACAAGCGCTCCTCGTTAGTATAGTGCTGAGTACCCCCGCTTGTTGCGCCGGAGACTGGGGTACGTTGCTGTGACAGGGCGCTGGTTTAATTTTTTAACAACCTGACTTCACTTAAAAAGTCTGTAGTGTGTACTACGTTTCGGACTAGTTAGTGCGGTAGAATATGGAGATCATCTCCAGCTTTGAGCTCAACTGCAACAAGAAGTCATGCTAAATGTAGTATAGTGAGTAGACATCGCGAGACAACAGAACGAGAGTAGAAGGCAGGAATATAAGGTTTAAGGGCGTGATCTGTGTAGTTAACAAAATAGTTAAAATAATATAAAAACTTCTCTAAATTTAGATACACAACATTTATGGCGACGAGAGATGAGTGCTTGACGGACTCAAAGCGAGCAGAACACTGCAGATTTTAGTTCTCTTGCTGGTAGAAACGAACTTCTGAATTTTCGGACTTTTCGTTTAGCTTGCGCCATGGAAGATATGGCAGCCGCGCCGAGAAGCTTTGCTTATGCTCAGCTTTTTCCACCGCTTCTACTGAACCTCGGAGCTCCGTATTTGTATACAGAATACAAGCGGCGGATTTTCGCCAACCTCCCTGGAGAAAAAGGTACATATGAACAGACTGTAGCTGCCTTAGACGCTTACTTTACACATCGGAGAAAAGTGGTTTTGGAACGGCATAAATTTAGGCAGAGAACTTAGTCTCAGGACGAATCTGTTGATGCTTTTGTGACTGCACTAAGAGAACTGGCTAAATCTTGTGACTTTGGAGTATTGGAAACTGACATGTTAAGAGATCAACTTGTGGAAAAATGTGCACATAAGAGACTATAAATTGCTGCAGGAGGAAGGGCTGACTTTAGAAAGAGCTCTTACAGTCGCTAGAATTCATGAAGCAGCTCAAGCAGAATCAAGAATGCTTTCTGACCACAGTGACAAAGTGACACTGAACGGGGCGCTCGCTCAAACTTTACAAACAATAGCCCAACAGCAGGACGCAGTCATGCAAGAGATATTGAAGAACAGGGGACGGCTGACATTACATGTAACAGGTGCGGACTAACAATGCACAAAGCAGATGAATTTGGAGCGTGAACAGCAAGATGTCTACACTGTAAGAAAACAGGACATTATGCACACGTCTGCAGAACATCACGTCCGAGTTTAAGGACAGCAACATCAGAGATTGGAAGCTAGGGAGTTTCAGGTCTGTGTTTTTATTATAGGTTCAAGAAAGTCTGAATACCTTTGCAAGAAATATTTCAGAATCCCACTCAAATCCAGTACGAATGCCGTATAAATCTGCATTGTACAATTAGTATACTGTTTGTCCGTTGAATCAAACACGCCTTATGAAGCATTTCTAAAACAGGAGAGATCGTTAGGGTATGCGTCTTCCTGTAAAAATAAAATGACTTCAAGAGCACTATAAGCAGAGGTGTGAAAGCCTGCTCTACAGAAGAACTATAGCCAGAGATGCCAAAGAGGTCGAGAATTTACCATGTGAGAGAAAGCATCTCAGAAAACGAAGTTGCGGTCGTTTCCACGCGTTATAAAACCACTAGGTCAAACAACAAGAGCTGAAGAGCCGCTGTTGAGAGTAACGCGGCCGGGGACTCTAAGGAGCTTGCTTAAACCTCCAGTCTCTTCAGGAGCATCTGTTGGAGTCGCACTGCTACAGCGTATCTCCTTGTTAAGTATCCCTTTTATTGTTGTTGCTGCCTCCAGGCGATGTAAACCAGATTCAGAAAAAAAATAATTTGAACAACATTATTCCCACGTTTTTTCGAAGGTGCGGTGGCCAAGTGGTAAGGCGTCAGTCTCGTAAATCGACGATCGTTTTATCAAACCCCACCCGTGCCTGTTTCGAAGTCTTCAAAAAAACTTGCAATGTAGGAGTCTCAATAGTAAGAGAACATAACTATCGCCAGTGATTAGTATCCGTGCATATCCTGCCTTGTTTTTTAGTCGACAAAGCTTGTCTCTCTTCACACCCATCTTCTGAATGATCGCCTCAGCATTGGGAAGGAACGTGCGCTTGGTACAGCCCCCGACTCCATGGTCTGATCACAAACAGATCTGGTGAGCTGTCAGTCCAGGTTGGAAGTAACGTTCGAAAGCACTAAAAATCTGACTTAGGAACGAGAAGACCGTGTTTTTTTAAACGAGTAAACGATAAAATAATATACTGCCTGCAAGACTATGTCAAGTTCAAGTTCAAGTTTATTGTCATTATACTCATACGCAGGTATATGGTATAACGAAATGCTAGCTAGCTCTCGGACATACAAGAAGAAGTAGTACAAAGAAAAAGAACACAACAACAATACAATTGTATAACAAAAGAAAGACAGAGACAACAGCCGATGTGCAAAAAACAACAACAGGCAGTGTGCAAAACAACAAAAAGGTAACAGGTTATGTGCAAAAACATGCATCAAAATAATGAAATAAAGGGATAGAAATGATGGGGAGTGAGCTTTTGACATGTATGGTAGAGGTAGATTTTCAAAGTGTGTTTGTGTGTAATTTGTATGTTGGTTGTATGAGAACAGTTTCTTCTAAAGTCCTGTCAATTGACAGTGGAGAGCTAGCTGGTGCACATCTTTAAGAAGACTCTCTTTAAGGCGATTACAAGTTTCTCGAACAAATCTGTGTCATATTTTTAAAATAGTTTAGCTAATGAGCAACGAGAGTACAAATGAATTCTCCCACTCTCCATTCGAAGATAAAACTCCATGTGCGAGTTTAAGTTTCCTTGAAGCTACTGATGTTCGTCATTATTGGACATTCCCGGTGATATTGACTAAGAAGCTCATTTTTTACGTGTTGTAGTTCAACATGTGCAAAACATTCGTATCCCCTGCAAATATCGGCAAGGTCAGTAATATTCTCAACAATTTGTGCCATTGCAATTCTTGCAATTTGTGCCATACTTTTTCGAAATGTATACTGACATGCCAGGATCAGAGGGTCATATTTAAAAAACTGGTGCATTAAAATTTCTTGTACTTCAGGATTTTGATAGTCTGTTACATTGTCTTTCACACGTCGGTGTCAGAACTGTGACACATTTTCATAATCGGGGGGAAGGCCGTAGCAATAAGCAAAAAGTGCAATCACCTTTTCCCAGTGTAAGTCCGTGTTGTGGTGAGTTTTTAAAATTGGTTTGCGATTTTCTGAAATATATTCCATACAAAAATATAATTTGGACAGTCGCTATTTATTTGGATATTCCCGTTCAGTGAAGATGTCTACAGTATTCCAGCCGGATTAGTACTGATTGAAGAGAGCCATCTACAGGCAAAAGGCGACGTAACATCACAGCAGCACCATTTAAGGTGGAACGAAAAACACGCATAAGAAGCTGGCGAATAAGAAGCCAACTTAAGCCTCGTAGCAGACCCTGGGAGGCACGCTCAAAATAATCATCTTTCCCAGTACTTCAGAGTCATATTTAGATGGCTTTACTGCAATTTTATTTGATTGATAGGAGATGTGAAGCCATCGAGCCTGTACTGCCAGCAGCCATATCACCCTGCAACTCACAACTGGCAACCTACTGAAGCTAAGCAGGTGTGAGCCTGGTCAGTACCTGGATGGGAGACCTCCTGGGAAAAACTAAGGTTGCTGCTGGAAGAGGTGTTAGTGGGGCCAGCAGGGGGTGCTCACCCTGTGGTCCATGTGGGTCCTAATGCCCCAGTATAGTGATGGGGACACTATACTGTAAACAGGCGCCGTCCTTCGGATGAGACGTAAAACCGAGGTCCTGACTCTCTGTGGTCATTAAAAATCCCAGGGCGCTTCTCGAAAAGAGTAGGGGTGTAACCCCGGTGTCCTGGCCAAATTTCCAATTGGCCCTTACCAATCATGGCCTCCTAATAATCCCCTTCTATGAATTGGCTACATTACTCTGCTCTCCTCCCCACTGATAGCTGATGTGTGGTGAGCGTTCTGGCGCACTATGGCTGCCGTCGCATCATCCAGGTGGATGCTGCACATTGGTGGTGGTAGTGGAGGGGAGTCCCCCATTACCTGTAAAGCGCTTTGAGTGGAGTGTCCAGAAAAGCGCTATATAAGTGTAAGCAATTATTATTATTATTACTGCGCTTTCACATTGAAATTGAAGCCATTTCTCCTGCTTTCTCTCAGTGTCCGGGCTGCAATTGCGTGTAAAGGAGGCGACTTGAAAATGAAACGTGTAATCACCTTACAGAGGGTCTTCACGACGGGGTGCGTCAGCTAGTTCTCCATTATTGTCAGTTTACTGGACTTCTGAAGAAACCTATCTACAACGAAGATACAAACTGCACAGTTTAAGGCACATGAAGAGAAATCTGTTTGCTGATTGACTCAAAAAATGTCGATACAAATAATCTGCCAGGCTGATTTACTTGTCCGACCACCTCCCTCCGTCCCCCTTTGCTGTTAGCACAATTCTTTCAGTTTCTTTTCTTGTATTTTCCTTGCTATTTTAGTGTTCCCCATGTATAGATGGATCCACAACCGAAACCGTTTTCACCCTGTGTTTCTGCACACCTTGCACAGTTCCAGTGGCGCAATCGGTCAGCGTGCGGTACTTATATAGCAGTGCACAGCGGAGTCATGCCGAGGTTGTGAGTTCAAGCCTCACCTAGTGTCTTTAGCTACTGAAAGCAACTGTTAAGTTTAGATACTATCAGGTATCTGATGAAGATAAATTAACATCAAACGAAGAAGTAAAGGTTTACTTCGAGTCACAATCAAATAAGGCTCCGCAGCTGAAACATTGTGTTTCCTTCTCTTTTCAGCATGGAATAAACCTTGACTTTTTCCTTTGAAGCCCATGCATGCTGACGCAGCTCCCTACTTAAATTACCATCAGCTGTGTATCTCCAGCTGACCTGTACACAAATATATGAGAGAGGTCTACTGAGACGAGAGGAGCACTGAAGACTTGAAAAAGCTCTCGCATTAGACTCTGTGTTTTTGTTGTTCCCCAGATTTGTTTTTAATGTTCTTTTTCTTTTGATGTTGTTGCTTTTGGTTTTTTTTTTTCGTAGTTGTTAGACAACTACCGGGATTTACCTAGGTTCCTGGAAGACTTCTTGTTTTGTGTTTGTTGTATTTTCGGGTTACAACAATTGTTTTTTTCTATTGATAGGACCCCACGCATTACTATGGGAGTAGTTAACATTAGTTCTTACATTGTACAGTACCTGAAATTACCACATAAACTACTACTCTGTTTCCTTTTTTTTGACAGGCACAAGTGAAGTTTGTTTTTCCTTGCTGCTGATTGGTAGCTACAATGGGTCAATTGCAATAAACTTATATTCAATAAACTCCGCTGAAATTTGTCAGCAACTCTGTACTAAACCTGTTCTCAATTGCAACAAACCTAAAATAACAGCTGCTGCCCGTTAGATGTTACTGCATTAGGAGTCTAGCTTAAACCACCTCTTCATAGGTTTTAAGCAACTCAGTAGCGGACTAAGCAGAACAATTGATCACATTAGAACTGTTTTGAATGTAATGGAAATAATGCACTCATTAAGTAACAAGGTTATGCACCACTTGCTTGAAAATTATTATTATATTTAACTAAAATTGCTTTCCAGACACCACAAATATTCACAATGAATGTTATCATTACACGTATTTATTAATAAAAGTGTTATTTATTAATAATTAACTTCCATGTATATCTTTATTAGTAGCTGTATTACAAGTAATGCATATACAGTCTTTATTATAGTTAGTTTTCAGTTATCCTGGGGAGGGAAGAGAATGGAAATTAAGGAAATAAAAATTTAAAGGGCTTTTAAGTCTTCAATGTGTTCTGTCATAGCTGTGTGTTGTCATATCTGGGTGTTAATTTAGTATATTTGTTGTATTATTTATTGTGATTTGACACTAAACTTGTGTTTCTCAGGAGAAAGCAGTAATATTTTTTTTTTAGTTTTTTGAGGGTACAGAAAATTGTATTGTACGGCCAAATGTAAGGTTACATTAAGAAACCCTTATTGTTACCTTTTGCAACGTTATTTATTTAAGACGGTTCTTCAGAATAGTGTCCCTTACGTATCTGTGACTGTGGTCCAACAATAACGGTGCGGAAATAGCCGGAATGTGTGGGAAGAAGATGGAGATGGAACAGGAGGCTTATTCAGTCGATAGAAAGGTTGTGTAGGACTGAACACACTACGGTTATGGTATTGGGTTTAAGAGCATTACGATCCTACAGTCTCCTGATCCGTAATCAGATTCGTTATCCAATGCACCACTGGCCCTTGTACCGCATTCCTCAAGTGCACCACTATGAGCTTGCGCCGCTACAATAATAAATCGCCCCAGTCCAAATTTTCTCAATTAGGTGTACGTTTTCTATGTGTATTTAGTTAAACAGTCTTTCATTTTGTCTGTTTTAAAAATTGCATCTCTTTAAAACAGACAAACGAGTTTATGTGTCGCGCTGAAATTGGGAATGAGGGAATTCAAACGAAAGAAATCACAGAAAAGATATGGCGCTTAAAAAGAAATCCAGAGTGGAGATGCTGGTGATAGAAAACGATGCATGAGATGCTTTACCTCTGAACTAAACTCGGCTCTTTAATTGTGTTAGGAAGAGTGAATAGCCAACAGTGTACATTTTAAAAATCAAAGCAAGACAATGAGACACGCAGAGAATTCGGAACACGAGCCTCTCCTTCATTGTTTAATGAGCTTTTAATGAACGCCTAAGTGAAAGACAAATTTACTATTTTCACTTTGTGATTAAAAAACACTTGTATCACGTTAAGCACTCCTGATGGTGTCGAATAGTTCTCTTTTCTACCCTCATCATTTGAGGATCCCTAGCTAAAATATCTTTTTAAACTACAACAAAATTGCAATATTTTGAATACTATTTAAGTTTACATAGTCACATTCCCGTGATATTGACTTAGGCGCTCAACTATTAACTTCTTGTAGTTTGTCTTGTGCCAAAAGTTTGAAATATCTGCAACTATCAGGATGCTTAAGGACATCCAAAGAAACCCCATCACATTTAGGGGAGACGGTGTTGAGGTCGGATTAATTTGAAATGCGTCTTTGGGACTTTTGATTTACCAACGTTGTGTTTAACTGAAGGATACGCTGACTGACTGTGCCATAGAAACTAACGCACATCACCTTTCTTCTACATTCACAGGTTTTTGGCTAAAGACAAAAAAATCTTTCTCGTTTCCTTGCCAGCTGGCAGTAATTCCTCTGCACTGACAAAACAGATGAGTATTTTATCTTTCGCAATTTGTATGGATTTTTTTAAAAACAAGTTGTTCCAAAAATTAAATGAACACTTCCATTAAATTTAATGTAGAAGCATGTTGCTGTCCATAATGATAAACTGTGTGGCAAGACAGGCACCACTGGGACTCAACCCCAGGATCTCCTGTTTACTAGGCAGGCGCTTTAACCAACTAAGCCACAGCATTCTCTTATCATAGTGTTAATCCCGCATCAGCAGGGTCAGCTTGTCGGCACGCCCGTCTCCATTTGGTGGTTTGAGCTGATGTTGCCATGACGTTGCCATTAAATGCGACCAAGAATACTCCAACCGGCGCTCCGCTACGCCTACTGTCGGAGAACTAAGCCATGGCACTGGCATCAAATATCCCTTTTACAGCCACTTGGACACATCTCAATTGCTCTGAGACACCTGCATTCAGTGTGCGCTGAGCCTGCTCGCTGAGCAAAGTGACGAGAAATGGCTTATGTCCAAGGAGCTCAATTTGCTTTTTATGTTCAACGGGGTGTCCACTACAGCCGGCACTGAAGCGCAGCACAGGCTCTGTGGTTTGACATCTCCCAAGGTAAATGTTGAAATTGTAGGTGGAAGAGGAAAATTACCCTCGAGCATGGGGAAAGAGCCAACTCATGTCCGGAAGGGGCTAAAGTGTGTATGGAGGTGGCCTAGTGGTTAAAGCAATAACTTCTTAATACATTATACTCTGCACAAGTAGGTTTGAACCCCATCCTCGTTGAGGAAGGGCTTTGACACATTTTGACCTTTTTAAACTTGGTGTGCTTTCATTTTGTTTGTTCACTCCTATACTGTAACAGTAATATTTCTAGATGTGCATGAACATGGTAGGCTGACAGCAGGAACATGTGGCCCACAAGCATTGACAATATCAGAGGTGTCTGCAGTGTGTTGGTTTGTGAGCAACAGTAAAATAACTTGACGTGGAAGCAGGTGTGCCTGCATTAACACAGCTCCATCAAGCGGAAAAAGCAACACAAGAACGGACTTAAATTCAACAGCGAGTTTCTGTAGCTGAAAACAGAAACTACTCCACATGATGATTGAACTCACAACCTCGGCATAACTCCGCTTTAAAAGCACCCCAACCTGACCAATTGCGCTACGTTCTGAATCGTTAAGAAATCATTGTAAAACCAACAGAAAGTACAAACTTCTATAACTACAATCCTAGTTATATAACAATTGTAAGTATAAGGATAAACTACTTCAAGGCATTGGTCCAACTGAGCAAATAAGGTCGTAATAATGTTGTCACCCCAAAACATAGACACTATGTAACATGCTGTTCCTGGACGGATAGCCCTCCTGCACATCAAACATTTTCACAAAACGTCCTAGAGTTACAAAAACACTTACTTTGTGTATAAAGTGCTCACCTTCGTTTTCCGAGATGTTTCCTATCACTTCTTTGTCAGCTCTGAATATAGTGCTTCTTTGGAGCAGGCTTCAGACCTTTTATTTTATTTATAAAGGAGGGCGCATTCCAAAACGTCTAATTCCTGTTTTAGAAATGCTTTGGGCAGTGTGTTTTATATAACGCACAAACAGTATTCTGATTGTATACTGTAGACCTGTGTAGCAATCATACTGGACGTGACTGGGATTCTGAAATGTTTCTTGAAAAGTTATTCAGGGCTGCTTGAATCTATAATAAAAAAGTGACCCGAAACTTCCTACCTTCCAATCACTGATGTGGCTCTCCCTAAACCTGTACGTGATGTTTTGCAGATGTGCAATGTGCCTTTACTCCTGTATTAAAAACGACCTCTGTTGTTGGGCGGAGTTGAAGGAGAACTAACTGCACAGAAAAAGTATGTAACGATAAAATATTTCTACACTTAAGAATGTCCCTTTAAATCCCTGCTCACACACGTCGGTGTGGGGAGTGGGCAGGTAGAGAGCTTTTACAGATGCTCATGATGTTTCTCATGGGGTGTTACCTGCAGTACAGGTCAGAACAGCTGGTCTGATTGTCTTAGAAAACAAAAAATTAAAATCAACAGGGAAATTGAACAATACAGAAATCAGTGCAGTATACAATAGGAAGCAATCAAACAAAATGCTCAGCAAAAATCGTAGTTGAGTAAATTGAAAAATAATATTTGTAAGCAAAGGAGAGCCCGCGCTGCGTGTGAAACACATCAATCGTTCAGCATTTCTGAAACGTTTAATTGAATTGACAAAGAAATCCTCTCCTTAAACTTCGAAAAGGATTATCTGTTGAGCCAGCAGGCGTAACACTGCAGTTGCCCGTTTCTCACAGGTGTTTGAAGTTGTGGATAACATTTAGCAGGTTTGGCACCGTGGCTTAGCTGGTTAAGAAGCCTCACTAAAACCCAGGAGACCCTGGGTGTGAATCCCACCGGTATCTATTCGTAGACAACAGGCCACTCATTGTCAATATTTATGGAGCTTAATTTAAAGACAACAGGAGAAGCATGAGTTACAGCTCTCTGTAGCTGTTTTGTATAGCTATGTATCGGTTGGCTTTGTGGTGCAATGGAGAGTGCATTGGATTTCTAAGCCTTGTTAGAATGAACTAATTCTGAGGTTGTGGGTTCAAGCCCCACCACAGTCATGTATCATTTTAATTCAACCTTTCAAAATCCTCTAGGGATTAGTGTTGATCAAGTCAAATAAAGGACTTCTTAAGAGTCCACAGTTGAAAATGAACCACCAGCCACAAGAAATAAATTAGCAATGGACTGTGATCACATTACTCCTGTCCTGGACTCCTTGCACTGGCTTCCTGTCAACTTCAAAATCCTCATGCTCACCTATAAGGCTCTCCATGGCTTGGCACCTCAGTACCTGTCTGGGTTATCGCCCTACTCCCCACCTCACAACCTTCGCTCTTCTAATTGTGATTTCCTATCTGTCCCCCAGTCCAACTACACTCTATGGGTGACAGGGCCTTCTGCTGTTTTCCCCAAAGCTCTGGATCTTTATCCCCAAGGATATCAGAGAGTCACCTTCTCTAAACTCCTTCAAATCCAGACTCAAAACCCTCTTCTTTAGAAGAGCCTTTAATGAACTATTCTTTACCCCTCTGTTCCTACTGTATTTAATACCACCATCTATTGTCTCCTCTAACTGTGTATTCTCATCCTGCTTATCTTGTGTATTTTTTAACTTTATTGTTGTCATTCTGTAAAGCGCTTTGAAAAGCCACCTTTAAAGGTGCTATATAATGTAAAGATTATTATTATTATTAATAATGAACAGTGCATTTAACACTGAGCACATGCGGTCCTTCTTTGCAAAGGATTGCAAAGGTTGGGAATTAGCTTTTCACTCGTGTTGTTGAAGACCGTATCCTGGCTTTGTTGCAGGAAATGTCTGGATGCCATCACCGGATCAAGGAGAGGATCAGGGTTATGGGAAGTCTTTTTGATGCCTGACACTGTGTGTTTCCTGGTTGTAACGGGTGTCATTCTGGACCTAAACAACAGAGAACACCATTGAAATCGCTGAACTGCCTAGCGGACACTTTGTCGCCTTCTTCTGACCTGTATTTAATGCGGTTCTCTGAAAACTTGGCACGTTATATCTGTGTTACCTTTATGGAGGGCACACTCATAAGAATCATAGATTCGATCACAAGCATCTAAAAATGAGCATGAGAAAATGACATCACGCTATAAGGCTGAATGGCACAAATTCTCCTGTTACTTCTGCAGCAGATGTGTGTTTTTTGCTTCTTAACACTGAGATGGAGATATTTGGCAGCAGTGGGATTCCAACTCACACCCCCAAAGAGACTAGAGCTTAAATCCAGCTCTTAATTAAAAACTAGGTGACTAGTAAGGGTTGGTAGGAGAGGAAAGGAATAAATGCTTCTTTTTTGGACAAATTTATTTTTTTTTGGAGAGATTTAATAAAAAAATAAATCTTGTTTTATTTTTTGGATAAAGTAGACTTTATCTACTAAAAGAAGGAAAGAAATATTTGATTATTATTTTTTCACCAGTTGTTTTGATCAAATTATTGTAACGCAGTGCCATATTAAGATATAATATGTACATGAACGTCATGTCTGAGTCGATGATGGCAGCTGAGTATCGCTGGAGGACAGTTTATCATGAGTGGGTAAGCCTGCATAATGAGGGAGAAGAGATCGGCCTCTCTGACGCAGTGTCCAGTGACTCTAACCTTCTGTCCTACTGTTCGCTGCTAATGTAGAGGGTGAATGTAAGGTTTCATTCTTGTTTCCGAGCACTTTTTTTGTTGCTGAAAATTAATCTTTTAATTTTCATTTGAATGAATTCCGATATTGTCACCTAATTCTATACATTGTTTCATTAGACTAGAACATTTAGAGGAGCTCAATTGCATTTATGAATTGCATAGTGATATTATTTCTTTAAATACTTCAGTCAAAAATGTAAAGAAGGTGCTCCTGTTTTCACCATTATAAGAACTGTGATGCACCAGTAATATTTACTCTCACAAAAGTATTGTAATTGTATTGTTCTGTTCTGTAACAATCTTGAGTGACACAAACCTTCTGTTTTACTGCACTTCACTTCTCCAGAGGCCAGTTCAGCACACAAAGATCCTCAGTCAAACAAACACTGCAATCGCTTGATAAACGCCATTTCTCATCCTTTCTCTTAGTGTCGGTGCTACTATTGTATGCAAAGGAGGCGACTTGACAATGAAATCGAAAAGAGAGTCTTCATGAAGGTGTGCGTCGGCAAGCTCTCCATTGGCAATTGACAGGGCTTGTGAAGAAACCAATCTCATTCAACAACCATACAAATTTCACAGCTTAAGGCACATGAAGCGAAATCTGTGAGCTGATTGACACAAAACAATGTCACTTCACATTATCTGCAAAGTGGTTTTGCTTGTCTGACCACCTCTTCCTACTTTACAGTGAGCACATATATTTCAGTTTCTTTCCCCCATGTGGAGATGTATCCATTGCCAAAATTGCTGTCCGATTATTTAAATTATCTGTAAAACTGTTACATGACTTCATCTAATTGTAAATTTATAAGACGGTCTATGAGACATTTGTGAGAGTAGCTGAATCCCAGGGCTGGTATGGAATCACACACAGACTGGTCTTCTGTGAGATCTGAGTCCCACTGCTCAGAGCTACAGACTGGTCAAATGGTCACTATTGTAGACACGACCATCGGACCATCGGCTACAAATAATCAATATACTGATCATAGTGTCAATACTGGTATTTATTACATAAATACTCTATATAAATAATAAGATAATTACACACTGATATGTGTTATAAAACATTTATAAACATTTTGGGAGGCTGACATACAGTAAAGAAAGTAATACTGAAGGGCTGGAAGTCCTGCAAAGCATTAATAGAACCTTCTTGCGTTCGACCTGGAACAGAGCCCACAACTGCCAGATCAGTGACCCCTGAGCCCAGTTCACAGAGAGGAGAACCAGGAGCTCTTTTATGTCTCTAAGAGGGCTGGGAGGAAGGATAAAAGGGGGAAATGTGACATGAGTCCAGGCCGTTCTGTCTGATATTGTTCATGTAGCAGCACTGATTGTCTGAATATGTTCTGGTTCTGGATTGTGAGGATAGAGAGCACTATGGAGTTGAGATCCTGTCTGAGTGTAAGTCTGAGCTGTGAATCTGACTGAGAAGAGAATGATGATTTTTAATTCTGCCTCTGAGAATTTTTCTTCTTTTCCAAGTGGTGTTACATCCCCTTCAGATACTCTACACAGACTGCCAGAGAGAAGAGGAAAGAGAGATGGACAGATAAGAGCACACACAGCAAGAGACACATACGTCTTGATTTACTTTGAAGCAAGTGTTCATTTCCTTTCTGGAACAAGTTGTTTCTGAACTTCAAGAAATTCATACAACTTCTGAAAGATAAAATACAGATCTTGCTTCTCAGGACAGAAGAAATGCTGCAAAAAAATGCCAGTGATTTGTGAAAAGCAACGGGATTGTGTCCCTGTGCAGCTGTTAAACAAAGGGCTGCTGGGTCAAACGCACTCAGGGACGCGCTTCAGATTGTGATGATGTAAACATAATCTCCGCTAAAAATTGAAGGGATTTCTTCGCAAACCCTCTTGAATGTTGCAGGAGATCTTCGTGTTTTACTCATGTGCAACTACAACAAGTAAACAATTAAGTACCTAAGTCAATGTCCAAGAAAACCATCTTCACGTGTGGAATTTTTCTTTAACTGAATGTTGGGAGAATTCATTTATACACCCGTTGTATCCTTAGCAAAAATATTTTAAAATTAGAACACAGATTTGTTGGAGAACTTGACAATCCTTGACAATCATTATTAAATGAGCATTATACAAATGTGCGTTGATATTTTTAATATGTACCTTAATTGTAATATATATATATACACATAATTGCTTTGATATGGATGTTAATTTGAAGGAATTGAGGAAACTATGAAGATACATTTGGGCATCTGCTATTGGTAAAGACGAAAGAGTACCTTAAGTGTGAAGCTTGTATACACACGAGAGAAAAAATCAGTTTAAATTCACTTCATTAAATTGATGGTGTGCTAAATCAATCATGCATACAGTGTACATAGCAGAGGATGGTTTCGATCCATCAACCTCTGGGTTATGGGCCCAGCACGCTCCCGCTGCACCACTTTGCTGACAGTTGCCATATAGCGATTCAACACAACTGCTCTATCTTTGCTTTCTAAAAGCGCGCCCGAGATGAAAAGTCTAAACGGCAAACGCAGACGTCACTTTGAGCACTTGGTCTTTTATAGTACAAATCATCACCCGCTGCTCTACATGGACGTGTCTTCAATATCGTTGAGAACCAAACCTTCTGCTTTCTGAGGCAACTGATTCTTTTCTCATTAATTCCCAAATCTTCAATGAGAATCAGTGAAACAAAAATCAAACACATGTACACACTCGCGTCCTAACCTGAAAGAAAAATCTACACCCACTTTATAATACTGAAAATGATTCAGGAAGTACAGCAATGTTCTAAAACCAGCGAATGCATCTGCATACATAAAATGTCATTTTTTCAAAAGTAAAATCTTCAGCTTTGAAAGATTGACATCCATATATTTTTGTTTTTCTCTTTTTTTACATAACACGCTTTCGAGAAATAAACTGTCTTTTAATTAAGGCTTCATTAGAAAATGTGTATCTTGGTTTGCTAAGTTAAAATCGGCACATCCCAGTGGGCAAAAGATGTAGAATATACGACTATTAAACGCATACCTTAGACGTGTAAATGTGCTCCGTAACTGGTCTAGAATGAAATTCTAATATACGTATATCGTTATACGTCAATTAGACATCTATGATTATATGTTTATTATACATAATTGGTTGGAGTTCTATTATATGGATACATTTAGAAGACTATTATACATATATAGTTAAAGGTCAATTATGCATCAAAGAAAGATTTTTATAGGTGTAGAAACTAGTAAATAAAGCCAATGATTTATTTTAGAAATGTATTCTTAAAATATACAATTATTCACACCTGGAAAATATGTAGTTCAAATTATACATTATATACAATATTGTAATCAACAAATGTCTAATCATCATTAAAAAACACAACTAGTAAACTTACAAATTCTAGTAATATGGCGATATATATATAGTAATATATAGTAATGACAAACACAAACTAATTACTTGAACACGCTAATATTTAACTCAAAACCACATTTCGATTCAAATATAAATTTTAAAATTTACAACTTCTTTAGTTCAACGAAAATATTATTAATGTAGCACAAATGCTACTTTCTAATGAAGACAGAAAGAAACTGTTTGTTTTGTGTCTCATGGTGATCCTCCTCTCGATACTAATGAAATGTTTAATATGATCCCTCGAGAAAAAAAAGGAATCAATTTCCGCCTGGAATGATTGATGCCCCATCAAACATTTTGTAATATCCCAGTGGGCATTGATTCGTCGAATATACGTATATTTACTGCGAAATTACGTCTATACGTATATATACGTCGCCTCGACGTATAATCAATGTCGAATTGCAACCGTAAAATCGACGACATGAATAAACGCATACATAACGTCGAAAACACATCTAACACAGTGCCTGAGGCTTTTTACTGTATGTATCGTGTGTGCCGCAACTAGGAGTATACGGCACTCTGCACAGTGCACGAAGTAAATTATTTTGCAGTTATTAATTTACACGTGTATAATAAATATAGTAAATATAATAAATAAATTACTGCAAAATAATTTACTTCGTGCACTGTGCAGAGTGCCGTATACTCCTAGTTGCGGCACACACGATACATACAGTAAAAAGCCTCAGGCACTGTGTTAGATGTGTTTTCGATGTTATATATGGGTTTATTCATGTCGTCGATTTTACGGTTGCAATTCGACGTTGATTATACGTCGAGGCGACGTATATATACGTATAGACGTAATTTCGCCGTAAATATACGTATATTCGACGAATCAATGCCCACACCTTGGCATACAAGGGTTTTGCTGAGGGGGTCTTGCCACCTGCCTGAAAAAAAACAGTAAAATGTTTGAGTGCCTATAGAGTTTCTATTTTTATTTTCTTGACAAAAGTTGATACCATTTCCTGGATACCCTGTCCCCCATCAGTGCGCGGTGCCTGGGGAAAAAGCTGTAGGGGGGCGTCTGAAATTCTGAGGGGGGAGTGATATTTCGGTTGAAACGGAGCTGTACGGTGCAGCTACCCAAATGAAATCTCGCAGCTATGCCATTGATTAGTGCTTCATGATAGAAGATAACGACTAGCAATCTGGTATTTGTGATGAAGTTCAGTTTCACATTTTTCGTCACTCCCACGGTTTGTATTGCCTGGAGCGAAAAGTACCAGCGTTCATTTTTGCAGCTACATGGACGTTCTGAATCGTTAAGAAAAAAATGTTGTAAAACCAACAGAAAGCACAGACTGCTATAACTAGTCCTAGTTATATAACGATTTTAAGTATAATGATAAACTCCTGCAAGGAATCGGTCCACCTGAGCAAACAGGATCGTAATGTTGACACTCAATAACGACACTGATATGTGCAGTTCCTGGACGGATAGCCCTCCTGCCCATCAAACAGACTGAGTGACTGTTCGTGTCATTTAGTGTTGTCTGACCATTGACAAAGTACAACTATTTTTTTATGGCGCAAATTAAGTTAAGTAAATCCTTTTGCCCAAAACTGAAGGGACGACACTCCTCCCCCCGTTACGCCAGGCCTGTTCCCAATCCTTTTCCATAATGTCATTATACTGTATATAATAACAGTGACTGATCCTTACTAACTGTATGCGTTAAAATTGCACATCAGCACATAGCAGGGGGCACATGTATTATCAATTTTAAATTTCAACCATAATATCGACAACATTAATAAACGCATACGTTGAGAAAATATCTAACCCAGCATAATTTCCGGTTATATACCACAATGCATTGCTAGTATTCGTTGGTCGCCATTTTGGCCACGTTTTTCAATCGTAGAAGAAGTCCGCGAATATCGCAGCGATCCTCTTTTGACGAGTAAGTATAAATAATAATAATAATAATAATACTATCTGAATACATACAGATCTTACTTAATATTATTTTGATTAAAAAAGTATGTTAATAAGCAAAAAATGGCACATAAAAATAGTGTGAAGGGGAAGATTACACAAAATCGTTTTGCCGTTTCTCTAATTTGAGAATCAGAAAAAACAGCACATGTTCAGCAGGTCATTGAAAATAAGTATGTAACATGTACCTTTAACAACGTCAATGCTAAACAACCCTTAATGTTATAGTACCCCATAAATTTGTAAAGTATGTGATGATAATTTTCTCTGATTCTCCTAAAAATATATGGATATTCTTAGAAATTAGAATTGCCTCAGCAAGACAACTTTAAGGAATAACGATATGTTTTTATGGGAAAAAATAATCGCGGAGTTATACTCCTTTCTGTGTGATTTCTGAAATAATGTTATTGTTCTAAATTTAACTAGGCAATGATATACGGGAAATACCTGCGTAGTGTGACCTTTCTTACTCACCCTTTTGAAGTTAACAACATTTTTATCACAGTCATTTTGTTCTCTTAATCAAATTAGATTATATAAATGTAAACGGTAGAAAATCTCTGTTAAAATACCAAAAATAAAACTGATGACAGGAATGGCGGGAAATTACCGAGCATACGGTATGGTCTAAAACATGCAACAGTGCTGTATGTAATTTATTTACACAGCTTTGCATACAGGAGTTTCGTGAGGGGGTCTTGCCACCTGCCTGAAAAAAAATGTAATTATATGTTGATTTCTTTGAATGACAATTTCTATTTATATTTTCTTAAGAAAAGTTGATACCATTTCCTTTTATATTACATCGTCCTTATAGTACCTTACATACAACAGTCACTGTTTATTTACTGTTTATTTGCATGTGTTACAATTATCTGTAGGTGCACATCAGCATGCAGGGGGCACACCAAATCAGACTTTATGTCAAAGCACTATTTATCCCGATGGAGGAAGCGACGTGCAGAGCTAAATGCTCTTGCAGAATCCAGCAGTGATGATCAAGATGACAGTTTTCACATAGATGACACCACGGACGAGAATGTGGAACAGTCCTCTGGTGATATGGGTGCTTGTGTCAGTGATGACATTACACACCAGGATTCAAATGACTATGGGTACACTGAAGAAGTTATTACTTCTGAAGAAGAAATCTTGAATGAGGTTGAAATTTCTGACTCTGATGAATCTGATGTAACTGACCCCAGTCCTGAATCTACTGACCTTGTAGATGAGGCACAGACTGACCCAGCAAGGCCAAATCTATCTACCGAACTTGTAGCTTGGTCTGCAAAGCATGGTTGTAAAAGACAGTGTTTCAATGATTTATTGGAGATATTGAGACGTCAGGGGCACAAGCTTCCAAAGGATTGCAGGACTCTCCTTCAAACACCTAATAAAGTGCAAATCAGTGATAAATGCGGCGGTCAGTACATTTACTTTGGATTAAAGAAAGGAATCCTGAAAAACATATCTTCTTCTAAAACATTCCAAGAAGGCATGCATTCTGTAGACCTGTGTATCAATGTTGATGGAGTTCCTCTCTTCAAATCTACATCTGTGCAATTTTGGCCTATTTTGTGCTCTTTTCACCAATTCCAGCCTTTCATTGTAGCATTATTTTGTGGAGGGTCCAAGCCTGAATCAGTTGATGATTATGTGAGTGACTTTTTAGAGGAGTTAAAGTTACTCACCAATAATGGCATTCACTTTGAAGATAGAGTATTTAATGTTACTGTGAAGGCTTTTATATGTGATGCCCCTGCACGCTCATATCTGAAATGCTGCAAAGGACACAATTCGTACTTTGGCTGCGAAAGATGCAAAATTAAAGGGAGCTGGGAGGGAAGAGTTGTTTTCACAGGGGACGAGGCATGTAATGATCATACAGATGAACAATTCAAGAACTTTGAGTACAAGGAACACCAACAAAGACTTTCTCCCTTAGCTGCTGCTGGAATTGGGTGCATAAGCCAATTCTACCTTGACTACATGCATCTAGCTTGTCTTGGTGTTGGCAAGAGAATTCTTATTTTCTTAAAGCAAGGACCACCTAAATGTCGACTGTCTGTCAGGCAGAGGAAAGAAATTTCTGATAATTTGGAAATTCTTAGCGGAAAGATGCCTGGGGAATTTGCTAGACAGCCAAGATCCCTCTCAGAGCTTGACAGATGGAAGGCTACAGAGTTCCGCCAGTTCCTTTTGTATACAGGCCCCATTGTGCTTCGTAATGTTGTATCAAAGGAACTATACACCCATTTTCTGATGCTAACAGTTGCTCTTTCCATTATGTTGGACTCGGACGAAAGAAAGAGAAATGCCTATCTCAACTATGCCCAAAAACTGCTTGATACCTTTGTTGACAATGCTCAGCATTTGTATGGACCAACATTTGTTGTATATAATGTGCACAGTTTGAGACATCTACATCAGGATGTGGTACAATTTAATTGTTCCTTAAATTATGTATCTGCATTCCCATTTGAAAACTTTTTACAGTCCTTGAAGAAACTAGTGCGGAACAGTCATAACCCTATAGCTCAAGTAGTAAAGAGAATGAAGGAGAAGGAAAGAGTTCAGAGCAACTGTGAAGCATCTGGTTCACGGATGTATATTTCGTCAAGACAAAAAGACTGTTGTTTCCTGTTGGATAATGAGGACTTTGCATTTGTGAAGGAGAAAAGAGCAGACAGAAGTCTTCTATGTGATGTTGTACGACAAACTCAGACTTGTAACTTCTTCACTGAACCATGTGAGTCAAAACTGCTTAATATTGTATATGTTAATAGTCTGGAGGTGCATGCAAGGGAGAAATTCCTCTCTGTAAAAGAGTTGCACAGAAAAGTAGTGTGTCTCCCATATGGTGCTGGTTATGTCCTTTTCCCTCTTCTTCATGGCATAGAACATAATCCTGTTCCATGAAGAAGTTGCAACTTTGATTCACACAGGATGCTTCAGTCTGCTCTTTTCTCATGGTGAAGTTTAAATTTTAATGTTTGTGAGGAATTGCATGTAGTGAATACCATCTAACTACAAATGTATAAATAAAGCAGAATGTTTATTATTGAATTATGTGTTTTTATTGAGTATAATCATTATAAGCGAACATAAGTTTAGTAATCAGCACCACAATCTGAATTAAGACTCAAAATTAAAATGTGTATGTCTGTTTCAGGTGATGTGGACACGTGCAGTTTGGATAGAGCAGGAGGGGGAGGTTGAGGGAGTCTTGCCCTCAAACTGGGTGGATGCCCGAAGAGAGTATGTGTGGTGGCCGAATGATCCAAAGCAGGCCACAAAACTATACAAAGAGAAGGCCAACCCTAATAAAGATACTTGGGTTACCTTCAAGCTCATTAAAGTTAAACATACATCAGGTATAGCTTTCTTTGAAAATAAGAGCAAATTCCTGTTAATTATTATAAATTCCGATTGAATATTTACAGTAACTGTCTATGTACATGTATTAGTGCAACAATACCCTTTTCATATTTGATCATATGTAATGTAAATATAATTATTTGTAGACAAGAAATCAGAGTGTGATCACTTTGATTTAACCACCTCTGTTACGGATGCTGAAGACGAGGATGAGACACCCAATCCAAAACGCAAAAGTAAGAAGCGGGTGTTCTCCGATTACGTTGATGGTATGTAAAAGTAACAATCTCAATCTCAATAGCTATATTTTTAAACAGTTCTTAATATCAACTGATGCCTCATTTAGCTTGTACCTTGTTATTGATTTTTTTTACAACTCTTTAAAATAAGTCATTTTGAAAGGTGTTCTGTATGAAAATGTTAAAAATCTTATCAGATTTGTTGATAATTGAAATTGCTTAAAATTTTGGTTAGCTTATTCTATATTAAACTAATTTTCAGTATTATATTGAAATATGAAACTTTTCTATTATATTACAGACTTTGATTCTGATGCTGCTACTCCAAGTAAGTCGGTTTCTCTCCCTTCAAAGTTCACAAAATAAAGGAAATAAATTCATTGTAAAAAGTTACAGATAAAGTTGATTAAATAATTTAATTTGATATGAAATATTTTACTGCCATATTTTTTCTGTTTAGAAAAGAAGAAGCCACCGAAGCTGCCAGTGCCACCCCCCAAACTGAGATTCTCTCCTAGGAAGAGTGTCTCCCAGAGCTCACTCAGCTGTTCAAGTACGTTTAAAGGTAGGTTATTGGAATTAAAGTTAAAATGTTTTCTTAATGTACTCAGAAGATAACCATCATCAATCATATTTAAAGACAAGTTAACACCATTTTTTATGTTATTGAAGCCCAACCATCAAAGGTGAGAACCTCCCCAAGGAAAAAAACGGTGCCGAGTTCTGGCTTCAACATTCCTGAAGGTATTACTACATTTTTTGCCTACATCTAATTATTCTATGAAATTGAGATGAAGTTCTATGACAAACTAAATGACTAAATTGAAATATTAAGTTATGTGATAAAGTAAATGTTTTCCATAACTCAATTCTTTTCAGAGTCTCCCAGGCAGAAGACCATGTCCAGACCAGAAGAGAAAAGAGAGAAATATCCTCTTTCAGAAGGAAGTAAGTACAGTTAAAATGAACTACAGATGTGGGAATTTTTTATTTTTAAGATTATAAATTGCATGTAGCACATTAGCAACACTACTGTAATGCTAATGTGACAAAAGTGTAAGAAAATCCTAACCCAATTCCTTTTAAATGCTGACATAAAATGTAAATTATTTCAGAGTTTCAGAAGCGGGTATTGGGCCTCCTGATAGAGATGAGGGATGAATTGAGGCGTTTGGGTAGGTCCACGGAACCGGTGGACTCCCAATTCCACATCAGGAGGCTGACCACAATGGAAGAGTTCTGTGCATATGAGCAAGCACTTGACAGCATGGACAATCAAAACCTGCTGGTATGATATTATATTCTCACTGTGGTGTAGAAAATATTCACTACCAATATTCAAGGTTTCAGATGGGTCATAATTTTATAGCCTACATTTGATTAATATGATCCATCTCTGGCATAAGTTCAGATTTTTAGTTTATAATGTATAATCTTGCTTATCCTTTAATGGCAAAATAACGTGTTTTCATGTTCTAAAAAGTTACTACAATTTTTTTTTACTTTGAAAAATGGTCACTTTGTATTTTTAGACTGAGATAATACTGCAAAAAAGTGCAGTTAATACGTGAAAATGTGTTTGTTCCATGAATGTGTAAATGGGTATGTCTGATTAGTTGATTAATGAAGATCTAGTAGTAAAAATAGCTTCTGATATTATTTCTAATATAATATTATTTCCAGATAAACCAACTTCAGAGAGTAGGCGGCAGTAATGTCAGAGAGAGTGTTTTCACAGTCTTGTCAAGGTATTGCTTATTGATTTTTTTAAAATGTTTTTACATTAAATTTTTACTTCGATCAAATTAACATATCCACAGAATTGAGCTTATAGATACCTATGTGTTAACCACTGAATGTGCAAGGTGTAAAACTGCAAAATTGTCTTTTAAAATATAAGGATTACAGTACTACATTTGATCCTAAATATTTGAGTAAATAAATGTTGAGTGGAAACTCACTTGAAAAAATGTCTAAACTCAGTGAAAATTTGGTTTTCAGACTTATGACAAATGAACTGATGACAGAATTCAACTTCGCTGGCACAAACCGAAAAGATAAACAACAAAAGAGAGGCCTGGGAGACACAAATCTTTATAGAGTAATTAAAGGTACTCCTATTCTATGTTGTACTTTCAAACTTTGGGTACTCTTTAATTAGGACAGACTTTATTGCTCAATTGCTGTGATGCAAGCCACATTTTATCCGTTTATTTCCGCTTTGAGCTTAGTAAACCTTAATGGTTCATTTTTGAGATTATACTCAAGAAGATATTAACCATCATTTATTCGAGTAGTAATATTATATAATTTTCTCCTAGCTGCGGTGCTGAAGTCCCACCCTACATCGAAAGAAAAAGATATAAAGGAGCACGCAATGCGCTACTTGAAGAATGCATATGCAAGGCAGGGGGGCAGGAGAGCTGGACACTGAAAAGAATTTGGATAAATAAAGTTGTACATTTTAAAATTTATATTTGAATCAAAATGTGGTTTTGAGTTAGATAGTGTGTTAATGTAATTAGTTTGTGTTTGTCATTACTATACTGTATATTGATGTTACCAGAATTTGTAGCTGAAGTTTAAGACTAGTTGTGTTTTTTTATGATTATTGCCCATATGTTGATTGTTGATTGATTGCATACAATGTATAATTTAATTTTTCAGGTGTGAATGTGTATTTTCAGAATAAATTTCTAAACCAAATCATTGGCTTGGTTTACTTGTTTCTACACCTATAAAACCCATCTTTGATGTATAATAGACCTCTACCCATATACGTATAATAGACCTCTAAAGTTATCCGTATAATAGACCTCTACCCATATACGTATAATAGACCTCTAAAGTTATCCGTATAATAGACCTCTAACCATATACGTATAATAGACGTCTAAAGTTATCCGTATAATAGACCTCTAACCATATACGTATAATAGACGTCTAAAGTTATCCGTATAATAGACGTCTAAAGTTATCCGTATAATAGTCCTCTAAAGTTATCCGTATAATAGACCTCTAAAGTTATCCGGAACTCCAACCATATATGTATAATAGTCCTCTAAATGTATCCGTATAATAGAACTCCAACCATTTATGTATAATGAACGTCTAAACATAGACGTATAATTGACGTATAACTTTAGACGTGAAGAAAGATGTGAAGACGGGGGTTTGAATTTAATCTTTTCTGTAGGGGGTTTAGACTTCCAAGTCACAAGCAGGGGTTTATGGCAGGAAAGGGGGTTAACTGATAAGGATTGCAGATGCCAGCTAGGAACCCCCCTGGGTGTAATGTTAAACTGACCATTTGCCCAGAACATCGTAAACTGGCCAAATACCATGAACCCCCCTCTTTACCATCATACCGAGTGACGTCAGAAACGGAGAAGAAAACACTATATAACCCAAAAGTTTGTAACAGTACGTGGAACAATACTTCGGTTTTGTTGTTTCTTGCGAGAAACAAGACTTCGGCTTTATTGTTCCTTGCATGCAATAAACTCATCTGTTTCACTTCATCTCGGGATCAAGAACCTTGTTTCTTCTGTTACAACAAATTTGGCGTAGTCGGCGGATGCTCCAGAAGGCGCAGAACTTCCCATCGGCAGGAGAGACGGTCAGCGCGCACATAACTAAGAGGTAAGGACTCCTCTTTTATTTAAAAGTCCCGACTCTCTCTGACCGATTGGGAAATCTCTGCTCCCTGCGAGAATCGCCCGAGATGACGGAGTAAACGTGAGTTTCTGAATTCCTCTGGCCCGGGGAAGGCACCGGTGTATGTAATGGGTTGTTTGCTGTAAGCCCAGAATTTGGTCTGGCAGGGGTTCCGCGGTATTGTGTACAGGCGTTCGAAGCTGGTGTATGCCTTAATTGCGCGTGGAGTTTTGAACGGGTTTTGGACCCTTACCGTGAAGTCAGGACTGGTGTGGGTCTTAATTGCACCCGGAGTTCTGAGGGTCAGAACTGGTTTGGGTCTTAGTTGCACCCGGAGTTCTGATGCTCTGAATCGGTGTGGGCCTTGATTGCGCCCGGGGTTCTAGAGCAAGTGGTGCATTGAATGCACGTAGTTCAGGACTGGTGTGGGTCTTAGTTGCACCCGGAGTTCTGAAGGTCAGAACTGGTGTGGGTCTTAATTGCACCCGGAGTTCTGTGGCTCGGGATCGGTGTGGGCCTTAATTGCGCCCGGGGTTCTGGAGCTGAGTGGTGCATTAAATGCACGTATAATCCAGGATTGGTGTGGGCTTTAATTACGCCCGGGGTCCTGAGATTAGCTACGCCTTGATCGTGCACAGATTGGCGTGGCGTGGTTTTTTTTTGTTTTAAAGGAAACAGGAGTAGAAGAGATATATGTATGTATGTTTTTGGTGTTTTCCTTGTTTGTGAAATACATATACACACGCACTACACTAACATAAACACACCTCATAATAAAAGAGCAAAGCATTAAGTAGCAGGATTTAAAGGACGTTGAGACCCGAGAATCGCCCTGATTGAGCTCAGTGCGTAAGTCCACCCCGGGGCAAAAGCAGCGATGCTGGCGTTCTGGGGATGGTGAATTACTGATCAAGAAAGGGGGTTTTCGAGGTCTCGTTTCTTACCTGTGAACAGTGCGGTGTAAATCCTCTCTAAAGTCTCTGAGAGGTATTTAGATCTGGAGGTAACAGACGCCCTTAGCTGAATGAGTGCAGTAATGCACAGGTTTTTCCAAGTGAAAACATCCCCCTACTGAATGAGCTGTTACCTCACACACGACAAAAGTAAATCTTAAAGAAACCAAACATGTGTGCTAATTGGGTGTTTGAGAAAGTGGTGGAAGTATCTGATTACATATCAGAAAAGTGTAAATTGACTGAAAGGGAAGAGAAATATGGAAAAAGCTGAGTTTGTCAGAGGGAATTTGGGGCGAAGACGCCGGTAAAGAAAGCATATATGAGTATTGATTGGCAAAAGCACAAGCATGTAGCTCCCACCCTGGTGCACGGCCGGCACCAGTAGTGGCAGATACATGACGAAAAAGAAAGAAATTGGGATGTGACTTAAAAGTGTGTTTACGGGGAAAATAAAAACCCGGAAAAAAAAAATATACTTTACTCACTACGAAAGAGTATAGGAAAAAAAAAGCTAAAAGAGGCAGTACAGGAGAGTGAGAAACGAATTAGGAATTAACTCCTGGTCACGCTGCACTGGTAAATGTGCTGCAGCCAGCGACTAAGTTATGTCCTGCTCTCCCACAGGGGAACAAACAGGCAGGAAACGAAAATAATTGGGATCAATTCCCTCAGTGGCCATATGGAGAAGGGGGGTCTGATTGGGATAACACTTGGTATGAGTGTGATAAAGACGGATCAGGGTCTCCCCTGTTAGAGGGAGGGCGCCCGCAGGTCTGTACTCTCACTCGAAGTGGGAAAGGACTTGATGTAGCAGGGGCTGGCGCCGTTGATGACAGCGCCACTCTAACACTGTCTCGCACCCCGTCGAGGGGGTCTGCAATCGCACCTACCTTCCCTGATTTCCCCCATACGATCAAATCCAAAACCGTAAGATATTGACCGGTGGGCTAAAGTACCGCACCCGAAATTAGAAATGCAGCGAACCTGGAGTGCGCTTCAGGAATTAAAAGGATTCATGTAAAAGTAAAACAAGAATACAGCACATTGTATTACGAAGAGAAAAATATATTCTCGATGTATATGTGTGTTTTATGAATTTGTGTGCCGGCATGTATGTGTGCAACTGTGAGTTTTGGTCTACTAAATGACGGTGTGAGTGTGTTTAGCCAGCGGGACTGGCTAGAGACGTAACTACAGAGACTTGACGAAAATCAACTTAAGGAGATTGGAAAATATAAGAGCGTCTGAAACGTATAAGTACAGTACAGGTGGACGTAAAAGTAGTTAAACAGTTTTTGTATTATTATAAATTGTAATTTATACAATTCGTTGCAATAGTGGAAACAATTTGGTTTTATTCGAATGTCTCGAAACCAGACATGCTGAAACGCTGTAGGTTTAGAATCGAGACTGGGGAGAATAACGTCTTGTGAGAAAATCTGTTTACCTAACGATTAGATCCTGTAAATCCCTTGTAGCCTCCCTAAGTCTGTCCCAGTCCAGTGGTTAAAAATGTACTGTTAATGGAGTGGTGGTTTCTCTGTTAGGGGATACTGGAGCACTACTGTCATGCTTGTTTCACTCCTCTGTTCAACAGTGTACTATATAGCAATGTATAGGGGAAGATGGCAGGAGGGCACAGGAGTATTGGGACAGCAAGTTTTACTTGCCGAGTACCAGATTTTAATGGGTGGTTTGATCCCAGATCTATTGGGTTGAAATATTATGCATTACAAAGAATGACTATGCAGAACAGGGTATCACGTGGCTTCAACTGGCTGTGATCACTCAGTATGTTGATGGTATTCTGAGTGCTTCCCCTGACGAGGAAACCCACAAGTCTGAGTTGCTTCAGCTTTAGAGTGTCTAATAGAAGCAGTTATGATAAGGCCCTTTTGTGTCTAGCATTGTGGAATTTTAACAGGGCCTGGGTAATATGTTTTTTGCAGGGTGAGCACAACTCTTAACAGATCTGCTTAAGGGGGGAGTGCAGTACAAGGACAAGATTGCCTTGGTTCCTGCAGCAAAAGCCGCCTTTAATAATTTGAAACAAGTTCTCTTACAGGTGCTGAGACTGGGGTTTCCTCAGAGGGATCAACCATTCCTTTGTATTATTGCAAGTAGCTGACAGAGGCCACCCAAGGAGCCCGCGAGCAGGTCCTGGAGGCGTGGGGACCACCACCTGAAGGAGGGCACGACCTCATCCCAGGAGAGTGGGTGTGGATCAGGAAATTTCCTTCACAGGTTCTCCAGCCCAGGTGGGACGGACCCTACCAGATCCTGTTGACAACCGAGTCTGCGGTTCGAGTGGAAGGAAAAGATCGCTGGATCCACGCGCCACACTGCCGACGAGCCTCATCCCCATTTACAGACCCAGAATGAAATCATTTCTGTCAATAATGATAATTGTTGCTGTAGAACTATGTTCCGCAGGGATTAATGATCATCTCTCCCACAAAGGAGAACATGGAATTAATTCCTTTTTAGGCCTCTCCTATCTGACAGCTAAGAAAACCAACCAAAGTGCCTGCTGGGTGTGTGCCGCATTACCCAAATATGTACAGGGAGGACTTCCTATGGGAGCCATTACTTGGCGTCGCGAGGAAGTCATAGGCATGATCATTTGGAGGGATAATTTAGGAGATTTTAATATGACAAACTATGGGGGGTTGCCATAACACGGCTTTAACCTGCACAACATTACAATATCTACAGGAGCGAGGCTTAGAGCCCACGAGTTTCACAGGCTCTTACGCTCCTAAATATAACAGAAGCCATACACCACCATACCTGACTCTCAATAAGGAACGTGAGGGAAACATATGTTTTCAGCACACTAATTGGTCTGCACTTGGTTGGATGGAGTCGTTGCAACCTTACCAGCGCTGCAAATATATCCACCTCTACCTCCCAAATTCCAGGATGGGATCGGCACACCCCACAATTCGGTATAAGTTTCTTATTTTCAGAGGCATGGGGAGCGCCAAACGGAACATATTTCATTTGTGGAAAACGAGCCTACCCATGGTTGCCAGCCCAGTGGTCTGGCTCATGTTATTTAGGATATGTGGTTCCTCATATCCGTGTTCAAACCCACACCCCCTTCGGACCTAACCACAGACCACAAAGAAAATTGGCTGATTGGGAATATTATTTAGGTATAATATTTCCACAAGCCGGCATGAACTTTCTGAGTCGAGAGTTAATTCAAATGGCCTCGACTTTAGAAGAATTAGCAAAGTCTACCTCATCTAGTCTGAAGGCTGTTAATGATGAGATGGTAGCCCTCAGAACAGTGGCCATGCAGAACCGACTAGCTTTAGATTATGTACTGGCGGCCCAAGGAGGAACTTGTGCAGTAATTGGCACTGAATGCTGCACATATATCCCTGATAATTCTGAGCACATCTCAGATCTGGCCCAACACATTTACAATGAGGGACAGAAATATCAGGACTATTATACTGAAAATTGGGGAATTGGGTTTTGGGTAAAGTCTGTGTTTGGGGCCTGGGGTGGAACCTTTTTATAGTGTTTATCTGTAGGAGTAGTATTGTTTATATGTATAATTGTAATCATCACGTGCACAAAAACATGTATCACATCTTGCCATAACCGTGGAACGTACAATGTCATGGCAATACATACCTGTTCGCCAAGAAAGGAAAGATCTGCCCTGACATTGTATGTATAAAAATAGGCTACACTGACGTATGCCATATTTTATAAGGGGGGAATGAAGAAAGATGTGAAGACGGGGGTTTGAATTTAATCTTTTCTGTAGGGGGTTTAGACTTCCAAGTCACAAGCAGGGGTTTATGGCAGGAAAGGGGGTTAACTGATAAGGATTGCAGATGCCAGCTAGGAACCCCCCTGGGTGTAATGTTAAACTGACCATTTGCCCAGAACATCGTAAACTGGCCAAATACCATGAACCCCCCTCTTTACCATCATACCGAGTGACGTCAGAAACGGAGAAGAAAACACTATATAACCCAAAAGTTTGTAACAGTACGTGGAACAATACTTCGGTTTTGTTGTTTCTTGCGAGAAACAAGACTTCGGCTTTATTGTTCCTTGCATGCAATAAACTCATCTGTTTCACTTCATCTCGGGATCAAGAACCTTGTTTCTTCTGTTACAACAGACGTATATTAGAATTTCATTCTAGACGAATTGTAGACCACATTTAGACGTCTAAGTTATGCGTTTAATAGACGTATATTATACGTCTTTTGCCCACTGGGCAGTGTTTTGGGTAAGTTGGGTAAGTTGTCAAAATTCACATGAGGCTGCAGACAACTTACCCAAAGTGTTTTCTATAGCTTTCAGGTGGAGTTCATTTATATAAAAGAATGTACCCAGTGGGCAAAAGACGTATAATATACGTCTATTAAACGCATAACTTAGACGTCTAAATGTGGTCTACAATTCGTCTAGAATGAAATTCTAATATACGTCTAAAGTTATACGTCAATTATACGTCTATGTTTAGACGTTCATTATACATAAATGGTTGGAGTTCTATTATACGGATACATTTAGAGGACTATTATACATATATGGTTGGAGTTCCGGATAACTTTAGAGGACTATTATACGTATATGTTTAGAGGTCTATTATACGGATAACTTTAGACGTCTATTATACGGATAACTTTAGACGTCTATTATACGGATAACTTTAGACGTCTATTATACGTATATGGTTAGAGGTCTATTATACGGATAACTTTAGACGTCTATTATACGTATATGGTTAGAGGTCTATTATACGGATAACTTTAGAGGTCTATTATACGTATATGGGTAGAGGTCTATTATACGGATAACTTTAGAGGTCTATTATACGTATATGGGTAGAGGTCTATTATACATCAAAGATGGGTTTTATAGGTGTAGAAACAAGTAAACCAAGCCAATGATTTGGTTTAGAAATTTATTCTGAAAATACACATTCACACCTGAAAAATTAAATTATACATTGTATGCAATCAATCAACAATCAACATATGGGCAATAATCATAAAAAAACACAACTAGTCTTAAACTTCAGCTACAAATTCTGGTAACATCAATATACAGTATAGTAATGACAAACACAAACTAATTACATTAACACACTATCTAACTCAAAACCACATTTTGATTCAAATATAAATTTTAAAATGTACAACTTTATTTATTTATCCAAATTCTTTTCAGTGTCCAGATCTCCTGGCCCCCTGCCTTGCATATGCATTCTTCAAGTAACGCATTGCGTGCTCCTTTATATCTTTTTCTTTCGATGTAGGGTGGGACTTCAGCACCGCAGCTAGGAGAAAATTATATAATATTACTACTCGAATAAATGATGGTTAATATCTTCTTGAGTATAATCTCAAAAATGAACCATTAAGGTTTACTAAGCTCAAAGCGGAAATAAACGGATAAAATGTGGCTTGCATCACAGCAATTGAGCAATAAAGTCTGTCCTAATTAAAGAGTACCCAAAGTTTGAAAGTACAACATAGAATAGGAGTACCTTTAATTACTCTATAAAGATTTGTGTCTCCCAGGCCTCTCTTTTGTTGTTTATCTTTTCGGTTTGTGCCAGCGAAGTTGAATTCTGTCATCAGTTCATTTGTCATAAGTCTGAAAACCAAATTTTCACTGAGTTTAGACATTTTTTCAAGTGAGTTTCCACTCAACATTTATTTACTCAAATATTTAGGATCAAATGTAGTACTGTAATCCTTATATTTTAAAAGACAATTTTGCAGTTTTACACCTTGCACATTCAGTGGTTAACACATAGGTATCTATAAGCTCAATTCTGTGGATATGTTAATTTGATCAAAGTAAAAATTTAATGTAAAAACATTTTAAAAAAATCAATAAGCAATACCTTGACAAGACTGTGAAAACACTCTCTCTGACATTACTGCCGCCTACTCTCTGAAGTTGGTTTATCTGGAAATAATATTATATTAGAAATAATATCAGAAGCTATTTTTACTACTAGATCTTCATTAATCAACTAATCAGACATACCCATTTACACATTCATGGAACAAACACATTTTCACGTATTAACTGCACTTTTTTGCAGTATTATCTCAGTCTAAAAATACAAAGTGACCATTTTTCAAAGTAAAAAAAAATTGTAGTAACTTTTTAGAACATGAAAACACGTTATTTTGCCATTAAAGGATAAGCAAGATTATACATTATAAACTAAAAATCTGAACTTATGCCAGAGATGGATCATATTAATCAAATGTAGGCTATAAAATTATGACCCATCTGAAACCTAGAATATTGGTAGTGAATATTTTCTACACCACAGTGAGAATATAATATCATACCAGCAGGTTTTGATTGTCCATGCTGTCAAGTGCTTGCTCATATGCACAGAACTCTTCCATTGTGGTCAGCCTCCTGATGTGGAATTGGGAGTCCACCGGTTCCGTGGACCTACCCAAACGCCTCAATTCATCCCTCATCTCTATCAGGAGGCCCAATACCCGCTTCTGAAACTCTGAAATAATTTACATTTTATGTCAGCATTTAAAAGGAATTGGGTTAGGATTTTCTTACACTTTTGTCACATTAGCATTACAGTAGTGTTGCTAATGTGCTACATGCAATTTATAATCTTAAAAATAAAAAATTCCCACATCTGTAGTTCATTTTAACTGTACTTACTTCCTTCTGAAAGAGGATATTTCTCTCTTTTCTCTTCTGGTCTGGACATGGTCTTCTGCCTGGGAGACTCTGAAAAGAATTGAGTTATGGAAAACATTTACTTTATCACATAACTTAATATTTCAATTTAGTCATTTAGTTTGTCATAGAACTTCATCTCAATTTCATAGAATAATTAGATGTAGGCAAAAAATGTAGTAATACCTTCAGGAATGTTGAAGCCAGAACTCGGCACCGTTTTTTTCCTTGGGGAGGTTCTCACCTTTGATGGTTGGGCTTCAATAACATAAAAAATGGTGTTAACTTGTCTTTAAATATGATTGATGATGGTTATCTTCTGAGTACATTAAGAAAACATTTTAACTTTAATTCCAATAACCTACCTTTAAACGTACTTGAACAGCTGAGTGAGCTCTGGGAGACACTCTTCCTAGGAGAGAATCTCAGTTTGGGGGGTGGCACTGGCAGCTTCGGTGGCTTCTTCTTTTCTAAACAGAAAAAATATGGCAGTAAAATATTTCATATCAAATTTAATTATTTAATCAACTTTATCTGTAACTTTTTACAATGAATTTATTTCCTTTATTTTGTGAACTTTGAAGGGAGAGAAACTGACTTACTTGGAATAGTAGCATCAGAATCAAAGTCTGTAATATAATAGAAAATTTTCATATTTCAATATAATACTGAAAATTAGTTTAACATAGAATAAGCTAACCAAAATTTTTAGCAATTTCCATTATCAACAAATCTGATAAGATTTTTAACATTTTCATACATAACACCTTTCAAAATGACTTATTTTAAAGAGTTGTAAAAAAAATCAATAACAAGGTACAAGCTAAATGAGGCATCAGTTGATATTAAGAACTGTTTAAAAATATAGCTATTGAGATTGAGATTGTTACTTTTACATACCATCAACGTAATTGGAGAACACCCGCTTCTTACTTTTGCGTTTTGGATTGGGTGTCTCATCCTCGTCTTCAGCATCCGTAACAGAGGTGGTTAAATCAAAGTGATCACACTCTGATTTCTTGTCTACAAATAATTATATTTACATTACATATGATCAAATATGAAAAGGGTATTGTTGCACTAATACATGTACATAGACAGTTACTGTAAATATTCAATCGGAATTTATAATAATTAACAGGAATTTGCTCTTATTTTCAAAGAAAGCTATACCTGATGTATGTTTAACTTTAATGAGCTTGAAGGTAACCCAAGTATCTTTATTAGGGTTGGCCTTCTCTTTGTATAGTTTTGTGGCCTGCTTTGGATCATTCGGCCACCACACATACTCTCTTCGGGCATCCACCCAGTTTGAGGGCAAGACTCCCTCAACCTCCCCCTCCTGCTCTATCCAAACTGCACGTGTCCACATCACCTGAAACAGACATACACATTTTAATTTTGAGTCTTAATTCAGATTGTGGTGCTGATTACTAAACTTATGTTCGCTTATAATGATTATACTCAATAAAAACACATAATTCAATAATAAACATTCTGCTTTATTTATACATTTGTAGTTAGATGGTATTCACTACATGCAATTCCTCACAAACATTAAAATTTAAACTTCACCATGAGAAAAGAGCAGACTGAAGCATCCTGTGTGAATCAAAGTTGCAACTTCTTCATGGAACAGGATTATGTTCTATGCCATGAAGAAGAGGGAAAAGGACATAACCAGCACCATATGGGAGACACACTACTTTTCTGTGCAACTCTTTTACAGAGAGGAATTTCTCCCTTGCATGCACCTCCAGACTATTAACATATACAATATTAAGCAGTTTTGACTCACATGGTTCAGTGAAGAAGTTACAAGTCTGAGTTTGTCGTACAACATCACATAGAAGACTTCTGTCTGCTCTTTTCTCCTTCACAAATGCAAAGTCCTCATTATCCAACAGGAAACAACAGTCTTTTTGTCTTGACGAAATATACATCCGTGAACCAGATGCTTCACAGTTGCTCTGAACTCTTTCCTTCTCCTTCATTCTCTTTACTACTTGAGCTATAGGGTTATGACTGTTCCGCACTAGTTTCTTCAAGGACTGTAAAAAGTTTTCAAATGGGAATGCAGATACATAATTTAAGGAACAATTAAATTGTACCACATCCTGATGTAGATGTCTCAAACTGTGCACATTATATACAACAAATGTTGGTCCATACAAATGCTGAGCATTGTCAACAAAGGTATCAAGCAGTTTTTGGGCATAGTTGAGATAGGCATTTCTCTTTCTTTCGTCCGAGTCCAACATAATGGAAAGAGCAACTGTTAGCATCAGAAAATGGGTGTATAGTTCCTTTGATACAACATTACGAAGCACAATGGGGCCTGTATACAAAAGGAACTGGCGGAACTCTGTAGCCTTCCATCTGTCAAGCTCTGAGAGGGATCTTGGCTGTCTAGCAAATTCCCCAGGCATCTTTCCGCTAAGAATTTCCAAATTATCAGAAATTTCTTTCCTCTGCCTGACAGACAGTCGACATTTAGGTGGTCCTTGCTTTAAGAAAATAAGAATTCTCTTGCCAACACCAAGACAAGCTAGATGCATGTAGTCAAGGGAGAATTGGCTTATGCACCCAATTCCAGCAGCAGCTAAGGGAGAAAGTCTTTGTTGGTGTTCCTTGTACTCAAAGTTCTTGAATTGTTCATCTGTACGATCATTACATGCCTCATCCCCTGTGAAAACAACTCTTCCCTCCCAGCTCCCTTTAATTTTGCATCTTTCGCAGCCAAAGTACGAATTGTGTCCTTTGCAGCATTTCAGATATGAGCGTGCAGGGGCATCACATATAAAAGCCTTCACAGTAACATTAAATACTCTATCTTCAAAGTGAATGCCATTATTGGTGAGTAACTTTAACTCCTCTAAAAAGTCACTCACATAATCATCAACTGATTTAGGCTTGGACCCTCCACAAAATAATGCTACAATGAAAGGCTGGAATTGGTGAAAAGAGCACAAAATAGGCCAAAATTGCACAGATGTAGATTTGAAGAGAGGAACTCCATCAACATTGATACACAGGTCTACAGAATGCATGCCTTCTTGGAATGTTTTAGAAGAAGATATGTTTTTCAGGATTCCTTTCTTTAATCCAAAGTAAATGTACTGACCGCCGCATTTATCACTGATTTGCACTTTATTAGGTGTTTGAAGGAGAGTCCTGCAATCCTTTGGAAGCTTGTGCCCCTGACGTCTCAATATCTCCAATAAATCATTGAAACACTGTCTTTTACAACCATGCTTTGCAGACCAAGCTACAAGTTCGGTAGATAGATTTGGCCTTGCTGGGTCAGTCTGTGCCTCATCTACAAGGTCAGTAGATTCAGGACTGGGGTCAGTTACATCAGATTCATCAGAGTCAGAAATGTCAACCTCATTCAAGATTTCTTCTTCAGAAGTAATAACTTCTTCAGTGTACCCATAGTCATTTGAATCCTGGTGTGTAATGTCATCACTGACACAAGCACCCATATCACCAGAGGACTGTTCCACATTCTCGTCCGTGGTGTCATCTATGTGAAAACTGTCATCTTGATCATCACTGCTGGATTCTGCAAGAGCATTTAGCTCTGCACGTCGCTTCCTCCATCGGGATAAATAGTGCTTTGACATAAAGTCTGATTTGGTGTGCCCCCTGCGTGCTGATGTGCACCTACAGATAATTGTAACACATGCAAATAAACAGTAAATAAACAGTGACTGTTGTATGTAAGGTACTATAAGGACGATGTAATATAAAAGGAAATGGTATCAACTTTTCTTAAGAAAATAAAAATAGAAATTGTCATTCAAAGAAATCAACATATAATTACATTTTTTTTCAGGCAGGTGGCAAGACCCCCTCGCGAAACTCCTGTATGCAAAGCTGTGTAAATAAATTACATACAGCACTGTTGCATGTTTTAGACCATACCGTATGCTCGGTAATTTCCCGCCATTCCTGTCATCAGTTTTATTTTTGGTATTTTAACAGAGATTTTCTACCGTTTACATTTATATAATCTAATTTGATTAAGAGAACAAAATGACTGCGATAAAAATGTTGTTAACTTCAAAAGGGTGAGTAAGAAAGGTCACACTACGCAGGTATTTCCCGTATATCATTGCCTAGTTAAATTTAGAACAATAACATTATTTCAGAAATCACACAGAAAGGAGTATAACACCGCGATTATTTTTTCCCATAAAAACATATCGTTATTCCTTAAAGTTGTCTTGCTGAGGCAATTCTAATTTCTAAGAATATCCATATATTTTTAGGAGAATCAGAGAAAATTATCATCACATACTTTACAAATCCATGGGGTACTATAACATTAAGGGTTGTTTAGCATTGACGTTGTTAATGGTACATGTTACATACTTATTTTCAATGACCTGCTGAACATGTGCTGTTTTTTCTGATTCTCAAATTAGAGAAACGGCAAAACGATTTTGTGTAATCTTCCCCTTCACACTATTTTTATGTGCCATTTTTTGCTTATTAACATACTTTTTTAATCAAAATAATATTAAGTAAGATCTGTATGTATTCAGATAGTATTATTATTATTATTATTTATACTTACTCGTCAAAAGAGGATCGCTGCGATATTCGCGGACTTCTTCTACGATTGAAAAACGTGGCCAAAATGGCGACCAACGAATACTAGCAATGCATTGTGGTATATAACCGGAAATTATGCTGGGTTAGATATTTTCTCAACGTATGCGTTTATTAATGTTGTCGATATTATGGTTGAAATTTAAAATTGATAATACATCGCGGCTATGTGCCCCCTGCTATGTGCTGATGTGCAATTTTAACGCATACAGTTAGTAAGGATTGGTCACTGTTATTATATACAGTATAATGACATTATGGAAAAGGATTGGGAACAGGCCTGGCGTCACGGGGGGAGGAGTGTCGTCCCTTCAGTTTTGGGCAAAAGGATTTACTTAACTTAATTTGCGCCATAAAAAAATAGTTGTACTTTGTCAATGGTCAGACAACACTAAATGACACGAACAGTCACTCAGTCTGTTTGATGGGCAGGAGGGCTATCCGTCCAGGAACTGCACATATCAGTGTCGTTATTGAGTGTCAACATTACGATCCTGTTTGCTCAGGTGGACCGATTCCTTGCAGTAGTTTATCATTATACTTAAAATCGTTATATAACTAGGACTAGTTATAGCAGTCTGTGCTTTCTGTTGGTTTTACAACATTTTTTTCTTAACGATTCAGAACGTCCATGTAGCTGCAAAAATGAACGCTGGTACTTTTCGCTCCAGGCAATACAAACCGTGAGAGTGACGAAAAATGTGAAACTGAACTTCATCACAAATACCAGATTGCTAGTCGTTATCTTCTATCATGAAGCACTAATCAATGGCATAGCTGCGAGATTTCATTTGGGTAGCTGCACCGTACAGCTCCGTTTCAACCGAAATATCACTCCCCCCTCTCAGAGGCAGAATTTCAGACGCCCCCCTACAGCTTTTTCCCCGGGCACCGCGCACTGATGGGGGACAGGGTGTCCAGGAAATGGTATCAACTTTTGTCAAGAAAATAAAAATAGAAACTCTATAGGCACTCAAACATTTTACTGTTTTTTTTCAGGCAGGTGGCAAGACCCCCTCAGCAAAACCCTTGTATGCCAAGCTGTGGGCATTGATTCTTCGAATATACGTATATTTACGGCGAAATTACGTCTATACGTATATATACGTCGCCTCGACGTATAATCAACGTCGAATTGCAACCGTAAAATCGACGACATGAATAAACGCATATATAACGTCGAAAACACATCTAACACAGTGCCTGAGGCTTTTTACTGTATGTGTCGTGTGTGCCGCAACTAGGAGTATACGGCACTCTGCACAGTGCACGAAGTAAATTATTTTGCAGTAATTAATTTATTATATTTACTATATTTATTATACACGTGTAAATTAATTACTGCAAAATAATTTACTTCGTGCACTGTGCAGAGTGCCGTATACTTCTAGTTGCGGCACACACGATACATACAGTAAAAAGCCTCAGGCACTGTGTTAGATGTGTTTTCGACGTTATATATGCGTTTATTCATGTCGTCGATTTTACGGTTGCAATTCGACGTTGATTATACGTCGAGGCGACGTATATATACGTATAGACGTAATTTCGCCGTAAATATACGTATATTCGACGAATCAATGCCCACTGGGATATTACAAAATGTTTGATGGGGCATCAATCATTCCAGGCGGAAATTGACTCCTTTTTTTTCTCGAGGGATCATATTAAACATTTCATTATTATCGAGAGGAGGATCACCATGAGACACAAAACAAACAGTTTCTTTCTGTATTCATTAGAAAGTAGCATTTGTGCTACATTAATAATATTTTCGTGGAAATAAAGAAGTTGTAAATTTTAAAATTTATATTTGAATCGAAATGTGGTTTTGAGTTAAATATTAGCGTGTTCAAGTAATTAGTTTGTGTTTGTCATTACTATATATTACTATATATATATATCGCCATATCACTAGAATTTGTAAGTTTACTAGTTGTGTTTTTTAATGATGATTAGACATTTGTTGATTACAATATTGTATATAATGTATAATTTGAACTACATATTTTCCAGGTGTGAATAATTGTATATTTTAAGAATACATTTCTAAAATAAATCATTGGCTTTATTTACTAGTTTCTACACCTATAAAAATCTTTCTTTGATGCATAATTGACCTTTAACTATATATGTATAATAGTCTTCTAAATGTATCCATATAATAGAACTCCAACCAATTATCTATAATAAACATATAATCATAGATGTCTAATTGACGTATAACGATATACGTATATTAGAATTTCATTCTAGACCAATTACGGAGCACATTTACACGTCTAAGGTATGCGTTTAATAGTCGTATATTCTACATCTTTTGCCCACTGGGAAGTGCCGATTTTAACTTAGCAAACCAAGATACACATTTTCTAATGAAGCCTTAATTAAAAGACAGTTTATTTCTCGAAAGCGTGTTATGTAAAAAAAGAGAAAAACAAAAATATATGGATGGCAATCTTTCAAAGCTGAAGATTTTACTTTTGAAAAAATGACATTTTATGTATGCAGATGCATTCGCTGGTTTTAGAACTTTGCTGTACTTCCTGAATCATTTTCAGTATTATAAAGTGGGTGTAGATTTTTCTTTCAGGTTAGGACGCGAGTGTGTACATGTGTTTGATTTTTGTTTCACTGATTCTCATTGAAGATTTGGGAATTAATGACAAAAGAATCAGTTGCCTCAGAAAGCAGAAGGTTTGGTTCTCAACGATATTGAAGACACGTCCATGTAGAGCAGCGGGTGATGATTTGTACTATAAAAGACCAAGTGCTCAAAGTGACGTCTGCGTTTGCCGTTTAGACTTTTCATCTCGGGCGCACTTTTAGAAAGCAAAGATAGAGCAGTTGTGTTGAATCGCTATATGGCAACTGTCAGCAGAGTGGCGCAGCGGGAGCGTGCTGGGCCCATAACCCAGAGGTTGATGGATCGAAACCATCCTCTGCTATGAACACTGTATGCACGATTGATTTAGCACACCATCAATTTAATGAAGTGAATTAAAACTGATTTTTTCTCTCGTGTGTATACAAGCTTCACACTTAAGGTACTCTTTCGTCTTTACCAATAGCAGATGCCCAAATGTATCTTCATAGTTTCCTCAATTCCTTCAAATTAACATCCATATCAAAGCAATTATGTGTATATATATATTACAATTAAGGTACATATTAAAAATATCAACGCACATTTGTATAATGCTCATTTAATAATGATTGTCAAGGATTGTCAAGTTCTCCAACAAATCTGTGTTCTAATTTTAAAATATTTTTGCTAAGGATACAACGGGTGTATAACTGAATTCTCCCAACATTCAGTTAAAGAAAAATTGTGAAGATGGTTTTCTTGGACATTGACTTAGGTACTTAATTGTTTACTTGTTGTAGTTGCACATGAGTAAAACACGAAGATCTCCTGCAACATTCAAGAGGGTTTGCGAAGAAATCCCTTCAATTTTTAGCGGAGATTATGTTTACATCATCACAATCTGAAGCGCGTCCCTGAGTGCGTTTGACCCAGCAGCCCTTTGTTTAACAGCTGCACAGGGACACAATCCCGTTGCTTTTCACAAATCACTGGCATTTTTTTGCAGCATTTCTTCTGTCCTGAGAAGCAAGATATGTATTTTATCTTTCAGAAGTTGTATGAATTTCTTGAAGTTCAGAAACAACTTGTTCCAGAAAGGAAATGAACACTTGCTTCAAAGTAAATCAAGACGTATGTGTCTCTTGCTGTGTGTGCTCTTATCTGTCCATCTCTCTTTCCTCTTCTCTCTGGCAGTCTGTGTAGAGTATCTGAAGGGGATGTAACACCACTTGGAAAAGAAGAAAAATTCTCAGAGGCAGAATTAAAAATCATCATTCTCTTCTCAGTCAGATTCACAGCTCAGACTTACACTCAGACAGGATCTCAACTCCATAGTGCTCTCTATCCTCACAATCCAGAACCAGAACATATTCAGACAATCAGTGCTGCTACATGAACAATATCAGACAGAACAGCCTGGACTCATGTCACATTTCCCCCTTTTATCCTTCCTCCCAGCCCTCTTAGAGACATAAAAGAGCTCCTGGTTCTCCTCTCTGTGAACTGGGCTCAGGGGTCACTGATCTGGCAGTTGTGGGCTCTGTTCCAGGTTGAACGCAAGAAGGTTCTACTAATGCTTTGCAGGACTTCCAGCCCTTCAGTATTACTTTCTTTACTGTATGTCAGCCTCCCAAAATGTTTATAAATGTTTTATAACACATATCAGTGTGTAATTATCTTATTATTTATATAGAGTATTTATGTAATAAACACCAGTATTGACACTATGATCAGTATATTGATTATTTGTAGCCGATGGTCCGATGGTCGTGTCTACAATAGTGACCATTTGACCAGTCTGTAGCTCTGAGCAGTGGGATTCAGATCTCACAGAAGACCCGTCTGTGTGTGATTCCATACCAGCCCTGGGATTCAGCTACTCTCACAAATGTCTCATAGACCGTCTTATAAATTTACAATTAGATGAAGTCATGTAACAGTTTTACAGATAATTTAAATAATCGGACAGCAATTTTGGCAATGGATACATCTCCACATGGGGGAAAGAAACTGAAATATATGTGCTCACTGTAAAGTAGGAAGAGGTGGTCAGACAAGCAAAACCACTTTGCAGATAATGTGAAGTGACATTGTTTTGTGTCAATCAGCTCACAGATTTCGCTTCATGTGCCTTAAGCTGTGCAATTTGTATGGTTGTTGAATGAGATTGGTTTCTTCACAAGCCCTGTCAATTGCCAATGGAGAGCTTGCCGACGCACACCTTCATGAAGACTCTCTTTACGATTTCATTGTCAAGTCGCCTCCTTTGCATACAATAGTAGCACCGACACTAAGAGAAAGGATGAGAAATGGCGTTTATCAAGCGATTGCAGTGTTTGTTTGACTGAGGATCTTTGTGTGCTGAACTGGCCTCTGGAGAAGTGAAGTGCAGTAAAACAGAAGGTTTGTGTCACTCAAGATTGTTACAGAACAGAACAATACAATTACAATACTTTTGTGAGAGTAAATATTACTGGTGCATCACAGTTCTTATAATGGTGAAAACAGGAGCACCTTCTTTACATTTTTGACTGAAGTATTTAAAGAAATAATATCACTATGCAATTCATAAATGCAATTGAGCTCCTCTAAATGTTCTAGTCTAATGAAACAATGTATAGAATTAGGTGACAATATCGGAATTCATTCAAATGAAAATTAAAAGATTAATTTTCAGCAACAAAAAAAGTGCTCGGAAACAAGAATGAAACCTTACATTCACCTAAATAAACATTCACCCTCTACATTAGCAGCGAACAGTAGGACAGAAGGTTAGAGTCACTGGACACTGCGTCAGAGAGGCTGATCTCTTCTCCCTCATTATGCAGGCTTACCCACTCATGATAAACTGTCCTCCAGGGATACTCAGCTGCCATCATCGACTCAGACATGACGTTCATGTACATATTATATCTTAATATGGCACTGCGTTACAATAATTTGATCAAAACAACTGGTGAAAAAATAATAATCAAATATTTCTTTCCTTCTTTTAGTAGATAAAGTCTACTTTATCCAAAAAATAAAACAAGATTTATTTTTTTTATTAAATCTGTCCAAAAAAAATTAAATTTGTCCAAAAAAGAAGCATTTATTCCTTTCCTCTCCTACCAGCCCTTACTAGTCACCTAGTTTTTAATTAAGAGCTGGATTTAAGCTCTAGTCTCTTTGGGGGTGTGAGTTGGAATCCCACTGCTGCCAAATATCTCCATCTCAGTGTTAAGAAGCAAAAAACACACATCTGCTGCAGAAGTAACAGGAGAATTTGTGCCATTCAGCCTTATAGCGTGATGTCATTTTCTCATGCTCATTTTTAGATGCTTGTGATCGAATCTATGATTCTTATGAGTGTGCCCTCCATAAAGGTAACACAGATATAACGTGCCAAGTTTTCAGAGAACCGCATTAAATACAGGTCAGAAGAAGGCGACAAAGTGTCCGCTAGGCAGTTCAGCGATTTCAATGGTGTTCTCTGTTGTTTAGGTCCAGAATGACACCCGTTACAACCAGGAAACACACAGTGTCAGGCATCAAAAAGACTTCCCATAACCCTGATCCTCTCCTTGATCCGGTGATGGCATCCAGACATTTCCTGCAACAAAGCCAGGATACGGTCTTCAACAACACGAGTGAAAAGCTAATTCCCAACCTTTGCAATCCTTTGCAAAGAAGGACCGCATGTGCTCAGTGTTAAATGCACTGTTCATTATTAATAATAATAATAATCTTTACATTATATAGCACCTTTAAAGGTGGCTTTTCAAAGCGCTTTACAGAATGACAACAATAAAGTTAAAAAAATACACAAGATAAGCAGGATGAGAATACACAGTTAGAGGAGACAATAGATGGTGGTATTAAATACAGTAGGAACAGAGGGGTAAAGAATAGTTCATTAAAGGCTCTTCTAAAGAAGAGGGTTTTGAGTCTGGATTTGAAGGAGTTTAGAGAAGGTGACTCTCTGATATCCTTGGGGATAAAGATCCAGAGCTTTGGGGAAAACAGCAGAAGGCCCTGTCACCCATAGAGTGTAGATGGACTGGGGGACAGATAGGAAATCACAATTAGAAGAGCGAAGGTTGTGAGGTGGGGAGTAGGGCGATAACCCAGACAGGTACTGAGGTGCCAAGCCATGGAGAGCCTTATAGGTGAGCATGAGGATTTTGAAGTTGACAGGAAGCCAGTGCAAGGACTCCAGGACGGGAGTAATGTGATCACAGTCCAGTGCTAATTTATTTCTTGTGGCTGGTGGTTCATTTTCAACTGTGGACTCTTAAGAAGTCCTTTATTTGACTTGATCAACACTAATCCCTAGAGGATTTTGAAAGGTTGAATTAAAATGATACATGACTGTGGTGGGGCTTGAACCCACAACCTCAGAATTATTTCATTCTAACAAGGCTTAGAAATCCAATGCACTCTCCATTGCACCACAGAGCCAACCAATACATAGCTATACAAAACAGCTACAGAGAGCTGTAACTCATGCTTCTCCTGTTGTCTTTAAATTAAGCTCCATAAATATTGACAATGAGTGGCCTGTTGTCTACGAATAGATACCGGTGGGATTCACACCCAGGGTCTCCTGGGTTTTAGTGAGGCTTCTTAACCAGCTAAGCCACGGTGCCAAACCTGCTAAATGTTATCCACAACTTCAAACACCTGTGAGAAACGAGCAACTGCAGTGTTACGCCTGCTGGCTCAACAGATAATCCTTTTCGAAGTTTAAGGAGAGGATTTCTGTGTCAATTCAATTAAACGTTTCAGAAATGCTGAACGATTGATGTGTTTCACACGCAGCGCGGGCTCTCCTTTGCTTACAAATATTATTTTTTTATATCAATTTACTCAACTACGATTTTTGCTGAGCATTTTGTTTGATTGCTTCCTATTGTATACTGCACTGATTTCTGTATTGTTCAATTTCCCTGTTGATTTTAATTTTTTGTTTTCTAAGACAATTAGACCAGCTGTTCTGACCTGTACTGCAGGTAACACCCCATGAGAAACATCATGAGCATCTGTAAAAGCTCTCTACCTGCCCACTCCCCACACCGACGTGTGTGAGCAGGGATTTAAAGGGACATTCTTAAGTGTAGAAATATTTTATCGTTACATACTTTTTCTGTGCAGTTAGTTCTCCTTCAACTCCGCCCAACAACAGAGGTCGTTTTTAATACAGGAGTAAAGGCACATTGCACATCTGCAAAACATCACGTACAGGTTTAGGGAGAGCCACATCAGTGATTGGAAGGTAGGAAGTTTCGGGTCACTTTTTTATTATAGATTCAAGCAGCCCTGAATAACTTTTCAAGAAACATTTCAGAATCCCAGTCACGTCCAGTATGATTGCAGTATACAATCAGAATACTGTTTGTGCGTTATATAAAACACACTGCCCAAAGCATTTCTAAAACAGGAATTAGACGTTTTGGAATGCGCCCTCCTTTATAAATAAAATAAAAGGTCTGAAACCTGCTCCAAAGAAGCACTATATTCAGAGCTGACAAAGAAGTGATAGGAAACATCTCGGAAAACGAAGGTGCAGTCATTTCCACGCGTTGCACAACAAGAGCTGAACCCACCCAACGTTCTCCAAAAGAGTAAGGTGTTGGGAGTGTGGCTGGGTGGGTGCTCCATTTTCTTCGCTGGGTTAGGTTTGAATCTTGCCGCTGCTAAGTGTTGGTGGGTTAAGACCTTCCTTCTATTGCGAGTTCAATGGCTAAAAGCTTTGCTTGACAGTCTGTCGAGAGACTGAACTAGGTGTTTCAAGATAGTCTTTGTCAGCTTAACATCAAGGCATAAAAAAGCCTAATTTTGTGTTCCCAACAGCAATGCTCTTTGGTCCCTTCAGCATGCTGTGCTTTTTCATGCAGAATCATCGGCAGGAGCAAAGCTTATTCAATCTTTGCGCACAGCGCTCCATCAGAAATACTTTGTCCAAGTTTTGAAGAGATTGTGGGATTCTCTGCACACGTTCACATCGCGTACCTCAGACAACACCACCATTCGATGGGAAATTGATTCTGCTTCTTGCAGTTGTTCCTGTGGTTGCAGTAGTTACAAAGTTGCACTTTCCTCCACCTTCTGCTATAGTATTCACTGGGTGAGCTTCATCATTTGGCTCAGAAAGGTCAACTGTGCTTCGGAAAAAATCAGCTGCAGTGTCGTTATTTTGTCGGTGAGTATGGCTGTCTTTTAAAGCACATGAAAAACACGAGTTTGTGGATTTCTCCAAATAGCAATGAATTCAGTTGTGCAGTGCTTTACTGCTTTCAGAGGGTCTTTTATCGACGCTGCTATAGTAGAGAAGTGACATAATCACAAACGCAACCATTTGTGCTGGCTGTTTCACTAAGTATTAAGCTTTTTCAACTATCACATGATTAATTAACTAATTTAACATCATCTCCAGGAGAGCACCTCGCACTGCTCACTGAGCTGATGTATGTGCCCATTTCTCAAAAATGAAATATCATCTGAACTGATTTTTTCTATTTTAAATGCTTTCCTACTCTTTTAATATTTCAGTTAAATCTTTTATTTTGAAGTACTTTCCATTGATATTAATCCTAGTCCCGATGAACGATTCTGGGACATGGTGTACCTTGAATAATGTTCTTATAGGTTTCAGTTTGGAAAAGTGCGCTCTCCAAAAGCTACCGAAACTTTTAATGGTCGCACAAAGCTTAATGCAATAGCAACGTTTGGGGTTGAAAAAGAATATTACTTGCCATGAATACGAACACTGTTACATGAGGTGCGGAAGGACTATTTTAGCTCAGATCATCAATTTATCTTACATTTGTACTCCATTAATATCGCTATTGAGTGCTAAAGGTAGGTCCTGTCAATACTTCATGAGATCTTCTTAAGAAAACTTAAAAAAATATATTTCCAGTGCTGAACAAAAAGTAAAAAATACCGATTATGTGCAACTGATAAAATCTCTCTTCCAGGGATGTTGTAGCCACATGCAAATTACTTTATCAGCTTTAAAAGTTTCTTTTGCATTTATAAGACGATCAGCATGACACTCAAAACATACCTGTATTCAGTAAGCACTGAGTCTGCTGGCTGAGCAAGTTGCCTCCTCACACATAATAGCAGTCCTGAAGCTAAGATAAATTAAGCAAAATTGCTTTTATTGGGCACTTTTCATATCCGATGAGCTTGACATCTCCCAAGGGTGACGGAGTTCTTTTGTGACACTGCTTTTCCCTTTTTTCTTCTCTCTGTACTCTGATGGAAAAAAACGAGAAATCATGTAAGGGAAAAATGTATTTTTTTTCATGGAGAAAACGTGCACCAGGAAATGTTTTGTTTTGAAGAAGTGATTTAACATGATACATGACCTAATTTACTGGAGTAAATGCTCACACTGCAAGGTCTGCTTTGCTACAAGAGAGAAGTAGAGTGAAGATGTCATAATTTCACTACATTGTTGAAGAAAACATTTTTTCTTTGAATTCTAAATCAATCAGAATTTCAGAGTGACACACAAACCCTTTGTCTGTTTTAAAGATATGATATTTTAAAACTGATAAAAATGTAGAAAACACATTTCTCACTTAGAAATTTTAGATGGGGTGGTGTATTACTAGTATTGCAGTGCTGAACTCACCATGGTGCAATTCGGTTACATGATTGGCCAGTGGTTTAATGGATAACGCATCTGATTTTGCATCATGAGATTGTAGGTTCGACCGTATTTGTGTGATTTTAAATCAGGCTCCTCAGAAATAGATGTCCATTATGTGAATGAACCGCACCCGAAAGCAAACGTTGGGTCGGGTTTCCTTTCTTTCCTGCATGAAATAGCAAATCGTTACAAAAAGCACCAGCTAATGTCCAATAGCGTTGGTCATTTTAATTAACATGAATATACTGTAAGGTCTTGGTACATGGGAGTGTATTTCATCCACAATTTAAAAAAGGGCAAATAATATTTATTTTATTTAATACAAAAGTGACCTAAAACTCTGTAACTTTCAGGTTAGCTTGAACCTGTAATAAAAAAGGGGCCTGAAACTTCCATTCTGTGATGTAACTGTCTCTAGAGTCGGACGTGATGTTTCACGGATGTGCAGTGTGCCTTTTCTCTTGTCGTGTTCAAAATGACTTGCTGTGTAATCTCTTGAATGCGTGTTCTGTACTGCTCTGTTATTTCATTTAGATCATCTATGTGGTATACAGATAAAACTGGACTGCATGGTGTAATTTATGGGTTCAGCAGAAACACATCAACCGATCTCAACATGATTTGAGCACACAACCTTCTGATGTGGTGTCAGATGTGCTACCATTGCGCCACAAGGTCACTCCTTAGAAGTGCTTTTAATTCCCCCAAGGAGAAAAATCAGCGTCCCTGAAAAAGTTTTTTTTTCATTCTCTCCTGCTCTTCCAACGAGGGTCGCTACTTCCCAGACCACAGATTATTCTTCCTGTCCGGCTCTAACACAGAAAGCAGACACACCGTCTCCACTAATGTGTTTACTACATCTATAGATCTGACCCCCTACAGCCCTGAAATTCCTGGACAGGATCCCATATTGAGCAGTATTTCTCCCGTTCTGAACTTACAGTGTGTACACAATGCACTTTATACACAAAGTAAGTGTTTTTGTAACTCTAGGACGTTTTGTGAAAATGTTACTGGCATGCCAAAATCGCCCCTTCAACTGAACAGTCCCACCCCCGTCAGTTTTGGATAAAAATAGTTGTACTTTGTCAATGGTCAGATAACTACACTAACCCCGAATTCACAGTTACTACATCGGACTGTTTGATGTGCAGGAGGGCTATCCGTCCAGGAACAGCATGTTACATAGTGTCTATGTTTTGGGGTGACAACATTATTACGACCTTATTTGCTCAGTTGGACCAATGCCTTGAAGTAGTTTATCCTTATACTTACAATTGTTATATAACTAGGATTGTAGTTATAGAAGTTTGTACTTTCTGTTGGTTTTACAATGATTTCTTAACGATTCAGAACGTAGCGCAATTGGTCAGGTTGGGGTGCTTTTAAAGCGGAGTTATGCCGAGGTTGTGAGTTCAATCATCACGTGGAGTAGTTTCTGTTTTCAGCTACAGAAACTCGCTGTTGAATTTAAGTCCGTTCTTGTGTTGCTTTTTCCGCTCGATGGAGCTGTGTTAATGCAGGCACACCTGCTTCCACGTCAAGTTATTTTATTGTTGCTCACAAACCAACACACTGCAGACACCTCTGATATTGTCAATGCTTGTGGGCCACATGTTCCTGCTGTCAGCCTACCATGTTCATGCACATCTAGAAATATTACTGTTACAGTATAGGAGCGAACAAACAAAATGAAAGCACACCAAGTTTAAAAAGGTCAAAATGTGTCAAAGCCCTTCCTCAACGAGGATGGGGTTCAAACCTACTTGTGCAGAGTATAATGTATTAAGAAGTTATTGCTTTAACCACTAGGCCACCTCCATACACACTTTAGCCCCTTCCGGACATGAGTTGGCTCTTTCCCCATGCTCGAGGGTAATTTTCCTCTTCCACCTACAATTTCAACATTTACCTTGGGAGATGTCAAACCACAGAGCCTGTGCTGCGCTTCAGTGCCGGCTGTAGTGGACACCCCGTTGAACATAAAAAGCAAATTGAGCTCCTTGGACATAAGCCCTTTCTCGTCACTTTGCTCAGCGAGCAGGCTCAGCGCACACTGAATGCAGGTGTCTCAGAGCAATTGAGATGTGTCCAAGTGGCTGTAAAAGGGATATTTGATGCCAGTGCCATGGCTTAGTTCTCCGACAGTAGGCGTAGCGGCGCGCCGGTTGGAGTATTCTCGGTCGCATTTAATGGCAACGTCATGGCAACATCAGCTCAAACCACCAAATGGAGACGGGAGTGCCGACAAGCTGACCCTGCTGATGCGGGATTAACACTATGATAAGAGAATGCTGTGGCTTAGTTGGTTAAAGTGCCTGCCTAGTAAACAGGAGATCCTGGGGTTGAGTCCCAGTGGTGCCTGTCTTGCCACACAGTTTATCATTATGGACAGCAACATGCTTCTACATTAAATTTAATGGAAGTGTTCATTTAATTTTTGGAACAACTTGTTTTTAAAAAAATCCATACAAATTGCGAAAGATAAAATACCCATCTGTTTTGTCGGTGCAGAGGTATTACTGCCAGCTGGCAAGGAAACGAAAACGATTTTTTTGTCTTTAGCCAAAAACCTGTGAATGTAGAAGAAAGGTGTTGTGCGTTAGTTTCTATGGCACAGTCAGTCAGCGTATCCTTCAGTTAAACATAACGTTGGTAAATCAAAAGTCCCCAGAGACGCATTTCAAATTAATCTGACCTCAACACCGTCTCCCCTAAATGTGATGGGGTTTCTTTGGATGTCCTTAAGCATCCTGATAGTTGCAAAGATTTCAAACTTTTGGCACAAGTCAAACTACAAGAAGTTAATAGTTGAGCGCCTAAGTCAATATCACCGGGAATGTGACTATGTAAACTTAAATAGTATTCAAAATATTGCAATTTTGTTGTAGTTTAAAAATATATTTTTCCTGGGGATCCTCAAATGATGAGGGTAGAAAAGAACCATTCGACACCATCAGGAGTGCTTAACGTGTGATAAAAGTGTTTTTTAATCACGAAGTGAAAATAGTGAATTTGTCTTTCACTTAGGCGTTCATCAAAAGCTCATTAAGGAGAGGCTCGTGTTCCGAAATCTCTTCGTGTCTCATTGTCTTGCTTTGATTTTTAAAATGTACACTGTTAACTATACACTCTTCCTAACATGATTAAAGAGCCGAGTTTAGTTCAGAGGTAAAGCATCTCATGCATCATATGAAGCTCTGTTTTCTATCACCAGCGTCTCCACTCTGGATTTCTCTTTAAGCGCGATATCTTTTCTGTGATTTCTTTTGTTTGAATTCCCTCATGTGTGAATTTCAGCGCGACACATAAACTTGTTTGTCTGTTTTAAAGAGATGCAATTTTTAAAACAGACAAAATGAAAGACTTATTAACTAAATACACATAGAAAACGTGCACCTAATTGGGAAAATTTGGACTGGGGCGAGGTATTATTGTAGCGGCACAAGCTCACAGTGGTGCACTTGAGGAGTGCGGTACAAGGGCCATTGGATAACGTGTCTGATTACGGATCAGGAGACTGTAGGATCGTAATGCTCTTAAACCCAGTACCATAACCGTAGTGTGTTCAGTCCTACACAACCTTTCTATCGACTGAATAAGCCTCCTGTTCCATCTCCATCTTCTTCCCACACATTCCAGCTATTTTAGCACCGTTATTGTTGGACCACAGTCACAGATAAGTAAGGGACACTATTCCGAAGAACCTTTCTTAACATAACCTTACATTTGGCCGTACAATACAATTTTCTGTACCCTCAAAAAACTAAAAAAAAATCTTACTGCTTTCTCCTGAGAAACACAAGTGTAGTGTCAAATCACAATAAATAATACAACAAATATACTAAATTAACACCCAGATATGACAACACACAGCTATGACAGAACACATTGAAGACTTAAAAGCCCTTTAAATTTTTATTTCCTTAATTTCCATTCTCTTCCCTCCCCAGGATAACTGAAAACTAACTATAATAGACTGTATATGCATTACTTGTAATACAGCGACTAATAAAGATATACATGGAACTTAATTATTAATAAATAACACTTTTATTAATAAATACGTGTAATGATAACATTCATTGTGAATATTTGTGGTGTCTGGAAAGCAATTTTAGTTAAATATAATAATAATTTTCAAGCAAGTGGTGCATAACCTTGTTACTTAATGAGTACATTATTTCCATTACATTCAAGACAGTTCTAATGTGATCAATTGTTCTGCTTAGTCCGCTACTGAGTTGCTTAAAACCTATGAAGAGGTGGTTTAAGCTAGACTCCTAATGCAGTAACATCTAACGGGCAGCAGCTGTTATTTTAGGTTTTTTGCAATTGAGAACAGGTTTAGTACAGAGTTGCTGACAAATTTCAGCAGAGTTTATTGAATATAAGTTTATTGCAATTGACCCATTGTAGCTACCAATCAGCAGCAAGGAAAAACAAACTTCACTTGTGCCTGTCAAAAAAAAGGAAAAAGAGTAGTAGTTTATGTGGTAATTTCAGGTACTGTACAATGTAAGAACTAATGTTAACTACTCCCATAGTAATGCGTGGGGTCCTATCAATAGAAAAAAAACAATTGTTGTAACCCGAAAATACAACAAACACAAAACAAGAAGTCTTCCAGGAACCTAGGTAAATCCCGGTAGTTGTCTAACAACTACGGAAAAAAAAAACCAAACGCAACAACTTCAAAAGAAAAAGAACATTAAAAACAAATCTGGGGAACAACAAAAACACAGAGTCTAATGCGAGAGCTTTTTCAAGTCTTCAGTGCTCCTCTCGTCTCAGTAGACCTCTCTCATATATTTGTGTACAGGTCAGCTGAAGATACACAGCTGATCGTAATTTAAGTAGGGAGCTGCGTCAGCATGCATGGGCTTCAAAGGAAAAAGTCAAGGTTTATTCCATGCTGAAAAGAGAAGGAAACACAATGTTTCAGCTGCGGAGCCTTATTTGATTGTGACTCGAAGTAAACCTTTACTTCTTCGTTTGATGTTAATTTATCTTCATCAGATACCTGATAGTATCTAAACTTAACAGTTGCTTTCAGTAGCTAAAGACACTGGGTGAGGCTTGAACTCACAACCTCGGCATGACTCCGCTGTGCACTACTGTATAAGTACCGCACGCTGACCGATTGCGCCACTGGAACTGTGCAAGGTATGCAGAAACACAGGGTGAAAACGGTTTCGGTTGTGGATCCATCTATACATGGTAAACACTAAAATAGCAAGGAAAATACAAGAAAAGAAACTGAAAGAATTTTGCTAACAGCAAAGGGGGACGGAGGGAGGTGGTCGGACAAGTAAATCAGCCTGGCAGATTATTTGTATCGACATTTTTTGAGTCAATCAGCAAACAGATTTCTCTTCATGTGCCTTAAACTGTGCAGTTTGTATCTTCGTTGTAGATAGGTTTCTTCAGAAGTCCAGTAAACTGACAATAATGGAGAACTAGCTGACGCACCCCGTCGTGAAGACCCTCTGTAAGGTGATTACACGTTTCATTTTCAAGTCGCCTCCTTTACACGCAATTGCAGCCCGGACACTGAGAGAAAGCAGGAGAAATGGCTTCAATTTCAAAGTGAAAGCGCAGTACAGGCTCGATGGCTTCACATCTCCCATCAATCAAATAAAATTGCAGTAAAGCGATCTAAATATGACTCTGAAGTACTGGGAAAGAAGATTATTTTGAGCGTGCCTCCCAGGGTCTGCTACGAGGCTGAAGTTACAGTAGCTTCTTATTCACCAGCTTCTTATGCGTGTTTTTCGTTCCACCTTAAATGGTGCTGCTGTGATGTTATGTCACCTTTCGCCTGTAGATGGCTCTCTTCAATCAGTACTAATCCGGCTGGAATACTGTAGACATCTTAACTGAAAGGGAATATCCAAATAGCGACTGTCCAAATTATATTTTTGTATGGAATATATTTCAGAAAATCGCAAACCAATTTTAAAAACTCACCACAACACGGACTTACACTGGGAAAAGGTGAATGCACTTTTTGCTTATTGCTACGGCCTTCCCCCCGATTATGAAAATGTCTCACAGTTCTGACACCGACGTGTGAAAGACAATGTAACAGACTATCAAAATCCTGAAGTACAAGAAATTTTAATGCACCAGTTTTTTAAATATGACCCTCTGATCCTGGCATGTCAGAATACATTTCGAAAAAGTATGGCACAAATTGCAAGAATTGCAATGGCACAAATTGTTGAGAATATCACTGACCTTGCCGATATTTGCAGGGGATACGAATGTTTTGCACATGTTGAACTACAACACGTAAAAATTGAGCTTCTTAGTCAATATCACCGGGAATGTCCAATAATGACGAACATCAGTAGCTTCAAGGAAACTTAAACTCGCACATGGAGTTTTATCTTCGAATGGAGAGTGGGAGAATTCATTTGTACTCTCGTTGCTCATTAGCTAAACTATTTTAAAAATATGACACAGATTTGTTCGAGAAACTTGTAATCGCCTTAAAGAGAGTCTTCTTAAAGATGTGCACCAGCTAGCTCTCCACTGTCAATTGACAGGACTTTAGAAGAAACTGTTATCATACAACCAACATACAAATTACACATCTTAAGGAACAAATCCGTGTACTAAATAACATAAAACTGTCGCTGCAAATTATCACCAAGCTGTTTTATGTGTCTGACCACCTCTTTCCTACTTTGCAGCGAGCACAAATCTTTCTGTTTCTTCATCGCTATTTTACTGTCTCTTTCCCCCATGTGGAGATGGATCCACAGTCGAAACTTTAGGTCAGTTCCTGTTATTCTGTCTGATTGAAAGAGCTTTATTAAAGGCACTCCCATCTCTGCAGGAAAGTTATTGCTGCTCTCAACACAATATACTGCAGCCAAATATAGCGATACTGTCACTGCCTGTGGGCCACGTGTTCCTGCTGTCAGTCTATTATGTCATGTTCATCCACACCCAGAAACATTACTGCTGTAGCACAAGAGTTCTATAGGCGCAGTCCATAGAGCAAAAATCTCTTAATCTCAGAACTGTGGGTTCAGCCCTCTGTGTCAATTTCATCCCCCCAATCCTCCTAGCATGACCTGATGGCGTAACAGTGATACCCAGTACCCAGCGTAATTCAGCTTTCTTTCCACTTGATTCAGATTTTGATCTGAAATCATCGGCCGAACAAGAGTTTGTCTAAATGGAGGGAGATCTGCTCAAAAGCAAGTATTAAACACTTCAGCATTTAATACTTCAGGTTCGAATACCACAGTTTGTCAAAACACTGCCGCTTCTTAAGCTAATAAGTAACGGTTTTTGAGCACGCATTGTATTGTTAATGCTTATATTAAAAAAGCATAAATTCACATAGTGGAATTTGGACTGAACATAGTAGTCCAGCCCCTTTACAACATTACATACCCTCTGATTAAAGCTTAAAACTACAGCAGCAGGAGTAACAATAATGGCAACAACATGTTTGGAGTTCGGCATTTCATTTATTCTGCGGAAACATCGTATCGGAATGAACTGCCCGAGATAAAAGAGTAATTGCGGCTTCAGATCGTTTTTACAGAGCATTGCGTTGTTCTGTTCATGCTGACTACACGCTTTAAATTTGTCGTTTACTGCAAGCGTTGCTTTTCCAGGTTTTTCTGAAATTCCTCGCATTTGAGCCAGCACTAAAATATTTCATTCCCGTCGCTGAATACATCGTGGAAACGGTATTTGGAACGGAATGCTGTCACACATGAAACCTTTTCGTTATTCGGTTCTGAAGTTTGAAAATGAAAATAAAACGGGGGTCACCTCATAGGCTTGAAAGAAGTCCAAGCAGCATAAAAACCCGCGCATTCTCACAAAGGCTGCACCTTTCTTCTGCTGCTGTTATAAATAAGCCTTAAACATTTGAATGCATACCTTAGTGCTGCTAACCACATTCACGTGTTTACGAAGCTTTTTTCTGTCTGTTATGTTTTTGCTAAGCAGTTTCTCCGTTCTCCTCGTACTGTGATTGTCAGCGAGCACAACAAGACTGAAACAGTGTAAAGGCAGGTAAAAAAGTCAGGGTAAAACGCCTGATTGTCGGGAGTGGGATTTGAATCCGTGCCTCTATTTGGAGAGCGAAACAAAGCTTAAAAGACACAAATCTGTGAATTTGCTGTTTTAAACCGCTCGACTATCCTGAAAAAAAGGGTGCTGATTGACCCAGTCGCATCCGATTTTCTGTAACTTTGGGACGATTGATACGACTGGACGAACACAATTTGTGGCGTTTAGCATGACATGGAAAACGGTAGCGGAGCATTCGCGTCCGGACTACCAGACTCAGAAACAGTTTCTATCCCCGCACTATCAAACTATTAAACTCACAGCCTCTCTCACTCTCACCTAACCTCTCACCTATGATCTGAACCTCACGGTGCCTTCTTTCTTACCAAAAACCCAAACACACATTGAAAATCTACCTCTACCATACATGTCAAAAGCTCACTCCCCATCATTTTGTAACGCACGGGGGCTCAGGCGGGCGCCCTTGCCGCATCTGGTCGGCCCAAAGTATAGGTGGCTCGAACCCGGGACTTCCGCGTCTCTCTGCAGCGACCTAGCCCCGTGAGCTAAAGAGAGATCTCTCCACAGCCCAGTAGCTGTGGTCCTGCTATCACAGGGAAGGGCGGTGACGTCACCCGCTCTGGTACGCCGGCTCTTACACACAGTGCTTGTCGGCCGTAAGCGTTACACTCTCCCCCGCTTAAATCGCCGTCCCCGGCGAAGGGCTATCCCACCCCGCTTCTGCCACCAATGTAACGCACGGGGGCTCAGGCGGGCGCCCTTGCCGCATCTGGTCGGCCCAAAGTATAGGTGGCTCGAACCCGGGACTTCCGCGTCTCTCTGCAGCGACCTAGCCCCGTGAGCTAAAGAGAGATCTCTCCACAGCCCAGTAGCTGTGTTCCTGCTATCACAGGAAGGGCGGTGACGTCACCCACTCTGGTACGCCGGCTCTTACACACAGTGCTTGTCGGCCGTAAGCGTTACACTCTCCCCCGCTTAAATCGCCGTCCCCGGCGAAGGGCTATCCCACCCCGCTTCTGACACCAATGTAACACAACGGGGGCTCAGGCGGGCGCCCTTGCCGCATCTGGTCGGCCCAAAGTATAGGTGGCTCGAACCCGGGACTTCCGCGTCTCTCTGCAGCGACCTAGCCCCGTGAGCTAAAGAGAGATCTCTCCACAGCCCAGTAGCTGTGGTCCTGCTATCACAGGGAAGGGCGGTGACGTCACCCGCTCTGGTACGCCGGCTCTTACACAGTGCCTGTCGGCTGTAAGCGTTACAATTTCTATCCCTTTATTTCATTCTTTTGATGCGTATTTTTGCACATAACCTGTTACCTTTTTGTTGTTTTGCACACTGCCTGTTGTTGTTTTTTGCACATCAGCTGTTGTCTCTGTCTTTCTTTTGTTATACAATTGTATTGTTGTTGTGTTTTTTTCTTTGTACTACTTATGTCCGAGAGCTAGCTAAATAGCATTTCGTTATACCATATACCTGTGTATGAGTATAATGACAATAAACTTGGACTTGAACTTGACATAGTCTTGCAGGCAGTATATTATTTTATCGTTTACTCGTTTAAAAAACATGGTCTTCTTGTTCCTAAGTCAGATTTTTAGTGCTTTCGAACGTTACTTCCAACCTGGACTGACAGCTCACCCGATCTGCTTGTGATCAGACCATGGAGTGGGGGGCTGTACTAAGCGCACGTTCCTTCCCAATGCTGAGGCGATCATTCGGAAGATGTGTGTGAAGAGAGACAAGCTTTGTCGACTAAGAAACAAGGCAGGATATGCAAGAATACTAATCACTGGCGACAGTTATGCTCTCTTACTATTGAGACTCCTACATTGCGAGTTTTTTGAAGACTTTGAAACTAAAGGAAAGCGGAGACAAATGAAACAGCCACTTGGCCACTGCTCCTTAAAGTAAACATTGGAATAACGTTGTTCAAATTATTTTTTCTGAATCTGGTTTACATCGCCTGGAGGCAGCAACAACAATAAAAGGGATACTTAACAAGGAGATACGCTGTAGCAGTGCGACTCCAACAGATGCTCCTGAAGAGACTGGAGGTTTAAGCCCTCGGCCGCGTAACGCTCAACAGCGGCTCTTCAGCTCTTGTTGTTTGACCTAGTGGTTTTATAACGCGTGGAAACGACCGCAACTTCGTTTTCTGAGATGCTTTCTCTCACGTGGTAAAATCTCGACCTCTTTGGCATCTCTGGCTATAGTTCTTCTGTAGAGCAGGCTTTCACACCTCTGCTTATAGTGCTCTTGAAGTCATTTTATTTTTACAGGAAGACGCATACCCTAACGATCTCTCCTGTTTTAGAAATGCTTCATAAGGAGTGTTTGATTCAGGACAAACAGTATACTAATTGTACAATGCAGATTTATACGGCATTCGTACTGGATTTGAGTGGGATTCTGAAATACTTCTTGCAAAGGTATTCAGACTTTCTTGAACCTATAATAAAAACACAGACCTGAAACTCCCTAGCTTCCAATCTCTGATGTTGCTGTCCTTAAACTCGGACGTGATGTTCTGCAGACGTGTGCATAATGTCCTGTTTTCTTACAGTGTAGACATCTTGCTGTTCACGCTCCGCATTCATCTGCTTTGTGCATTGTTAGTCCGCACCTGTAACATGTAATGTCAGCCGTCCCCTGTTCTTCTATTTCTCTTGCATGACTGCGTCCTGCTGTTGGGCTTTTGTTTGTAAAGTTTGAGCGAGCGCCCCGTTCGGTGTCACTTTGTCACTGTGGTCAGAAAGCATTCTTGATTCTGCTTGAGCTGCTTCATGAATTCTAGCGACTGTAAGAGCTCTTTCTAAAGTCAGCCTTTCCTCCTGCAGCAATTTATAGTCTCTTATGTGCACATTTTTCCACAAGTTGATCTCTTAACATGTCAGTTTCCAATACTCCAAAGTCACAAGATTTAGCCAGTTCTCTTAGTGCAGTCACAAAAGCATCAACAGATTCGTCCTGAGACTAAGTTCTCTGCCTAAATTTATGCCGTTCCAAAACCACATTTCTCCGCGGTGTAAAGGAAGCGTCTAAGGCAGCTACAGTCGTTTTCTCCAGGGAGGTTGGCGAAAATCCGCTGCACGGGAGCCCCGATACAGTGCAGTAATGTACAGTAGCACGTCTCACGGCATCCAGAGCTTCTGTAGATCCACTGGCTATTTAAAAAAAATCTGTACGACTCCATCCATATCTTGTATTCCGTATACAAATCCGGAGCTCCGAGGTTCAGTAGAAGCGGTGGAAAAAGCCGGGCATAAGCAAAGCTTCTCGGCGCGGCGGCCATATCTTCCAATGGGCAAGCTAAACGAAAAGTCCGAAAATTCAGAAGTTCGTTTCTACCAGCAAGAGAACTAAAATCTGCAGTGTTCTGCTCGCTTTGACTCCGTCAAGCACTCATCTCTGGTCGCCATAAATGTTGTGTATCTAAATTTAGAGAAGTTTTTATATTATTTTAACTATTTTGTTAACTACACAGATCACGCCCTTACACTTTATATTCCTGCCTTTTACTCTCGTTCTGTTGTCTCGCGATGTCTACTCACTATACTACATTTAGCATGACTTCTTGTTGCACTTGAGCTCAAAGCTGGAGATGATCTCCATATTCTACCGCAGTAACAAGTCCGAAACGTAGGACACAGTACACACGTTTTAAGTGAACTCAGGTTGTTAAAAAATTAAACCAGCGCCCCGTCACAGAAAACGTACCCCAGTCTCCCGCGCAACAAGCGGGGGTACTCAGCACTATACTAACGAGGAGCGCTTGTCAGCAGCTGAGCGTCAGCTCTGTTTACTGTCAGCAGTCATTTCCTCATTTCCAAAGACTTTTTCACCTGCTCTCAGCTTTTAAAGACGGTCATAAACGCTCAAGAAGTAATTCATGTCAGTTGGAAGTCTGTTTCTGTTGTCTCAACTCTTGATAAAGAAAAGCCGTGTGTGGGAGACTCCCTCTCTGAAGAAGTTTGCCGTCACCCTGCGAGAGAGAAGAGCCATCAATCACCGAGGCAACCACTGAGACAGTTAACATTAAACAAGTGAAATGCGAGATGTTGTGATTTTTTTCCCGCTTAATGCTTCTATCGTTTCTACTCTAACGAGAAAGACCTCTTTATTAGAAGTGAGATTTTAACAAACGTCTCCAGGGTTAACTGCGACCTGAACGCAACGCCTAAGACCACCAGCCATCTTGCCTGTGGTACTTAGAGCAGCGCTCAATAAAAATGATCAGAAACCGAACTTCTTATGCGGATCAGTATATTCCGATTCCACTGGTTCTGCAGAAGAAATAAGAAAAGCCGAACTCAAAGCACTGTTTTGCCATTACGGGTACTCTTTCTGCAGCTGCTTTAAGATCTACTCACACCGTGTTGCCATTAAGGCTACCTAGTTAAAAAAAACTTATATTCACCTTTTTGAACGTGGTTATTAGACACCCGTTAAATCTCCACCGAGGTTTCTTGAGAGATCGTTCAGCGAGCGAGTAATAAAAACTACGTCGCTTCCAACCTCTGCTGTCACTGTAAACTCTGACGTGATGTTCTGCAGAGGTGCAGTGTGCCTTTCCTCTTGTCGTATTCAAGAGTACTCACTGCGTGTTCTGTACTCTACTGTGATTTAATTTAGATGATTACGTGGAGTAGAGTGACAAGATCTACTTGAACATTTTCGGTTTGTGAAATGAAACACTAAATACACTACTGTAAATACAAGTAGTGGACATTTAAAATAACCACAGTACAGCTAGAAGAGTGAAAGATAAAAGACTACTTAGAATGACATTCCCAATAGACTTAAGAACTGTACAACCGCCCGAACAGGGACTTGAACCCTGGGCCCTCAGATTAAAAGTTTGATGCTCTACCGACTGAGCTATCCGGGCTCTGAAAGAAAGGCGACACTGTCTGGATCCTCGTGAGTCACGTGTCTCTTGTGCCGAAGAGTAGTCATACCTGACCCGTCTGCAATGACCACTGACAGACTTTATCCAGAAGCGACGGCACCACTCCCAGTAGAATGAGTGAGAAATACAGCATGAGATGGTAGTTAAGGGGCTCCCACAATCCATCTTTCCTCACATTACCGATTTTTTTCAATAGCATTTTGACCTTTTTTCACATTAAGATTTTTTTCATATTTAATAAAATCTTTTAATCAACCACATTAAAAAGAAAACAAATGGAACATTTTTTGGAACAATAATTAAAAAAAAATATTTCAATGCCTTGGTTGTATACGTGTGCACACCCTTTATAAAGGGAGTTGCAACAGTGCTGAAATGTAAAGAGCATTTCTGTAGAGAAAACAGCATTTTTCTGCCTTGTTGTTAAGCTTAGGGAGCCTGTCTTTTAGAAATTCTATTTCTTAACACCCTGCACAGCCTCCCGACAGACTAACGAATATTTTTGGGAGAAATTGGCTCACACACCGGAAGACACTAACGTTTATTTACGTTAGAGTATGTGAATAACAGTTTATCCGAAAAAGTTTGTAATTGTGATTTTGTTAAAATTCAATAAATCGTCTATCATCAGTAGGTAATTATTAAGAAATTGTTTTATTTCATAAACTATAAGACAATTTAGAGAGTTTATAGGTCATATCCGTCGCTTATGTTCTTTTAACTCTAGCGTTCAGGATCCAAACCCAGGTGTGGACGGTTGTGTTTCTTGAATCTCTTGTAATCATCAAAAGTCGATGTGTAGTCCTTCAGTACTTTCTCGAGTTGTGCCATGGATATTTTATACGATTAATACTTGTCATGCTCTTTTGCATTTTCATTAACAAACGGAAAAAGTTTAAAGTGTGTTTATGGCTGTACTTCACATCTACACAAGAGCACTCGTAACAGTACAGGAGACGCAGTGAGGAGTTCGTGAAGCTTTCAGTTTAGTGCGGAGTTCAGAAGGAGGATTCGCTCGCTGAACGATCTCTCAAGAAATCCCGGGGGAGATTCAACAGGTGTTTTCTGCAACAGCCACGGCAAGTGTGAAGCAATCTCTGGATTTCCTGGATTTGAACTAAATTATTAGTTCAAATAATTTAGGATTTAACAGAACTAAATGAGGTACATTTAAAACAGCAGCGCAATTCTGCAGCACGTCGAGTGTGCCTGCATTCAGTTGTGTAAACCTGGCTCTCTCTGAACACAAGCAAAGAGTTCTCACTCAAAAGAAGATTGCGATGTGAGTACTGTAATATAAAGCACCTGCAGATGCCGGGGACTGAAGCAGGGACCTCATACATACAAAGCATGCGCGCTACCACTGAGCTACATCCCCGATGGAAACGGTAATGGAACAGACTTGTCCAGATGCTCACTGATCACAATCCACCACTCACGAAGAATGCCTGCAGTTTCCCACTTTCACGTTTCCTCTACTACAGAGTAAATTCATGGGAATGAAGAAATAAGGAAGGAAAAATAATCGCATTGAAGCTTCAAGAGACTGGGCACAAATTAATCTATTATTTTTGTATCCAGTCACACGTGCGACGGTGGTTAATTCCCAGACGGGGGAGTGCTTTTTTTCTACCTTCTTACTCGACTGTCTTTCAATTCTGTTTTATTTGAAAGCTTTTTGCATCTTTTAAGTGCTCTTGATTAAACTATGCATAGAAAAACAGCACTACTGATGATTTTCATGGACCGATGCACACTTGTTCTGTACAACTCGAGTGATAAAGCCCTGTCTGCAAATATTGTAGAAGAAAATAAAAGGGTGAAACAACGCCCCAACCACAGGAATGGTAACAGGAAGGATCGTGTTCTTATTTGATAAGTCTTTTTGAGATGTCTTGTCAATGGACACAGGCGTTAGAGCTGAATAATTTACTTTTAGTGGTGTTTTTAAACAAAGATGGAACATGTTATTTCTATACCAGGAAGAAAGGAGCAGATTTTAACTTTAAGAGGCAAAAACGACACCTTATCAAAGCTAAAATTAATTAAAATGACATCACAATAAAAGAGTGGAGCCTTGAGTGAATAAGATTAGTTTTCATTGGACGTCTGTGTCTCCATAACTTTGAAGGTGAGAGAGAGGATTGTGACAATTTGCAGGTGCTTCTCGGAAGTGCGTTGGTGGTACAGGCGCCTTCCAAATAATTGAGTCGGGTTTGAATCCCAGCCAGTACAAACCCAAATCTTTTCAAGATAATTTGTGGTCCGCTAACACATCTTTTGAAACACTACAACAGGTAACACCCCGTGTGAAACATCATGAACATCTGTTAAAGCCTGAGTTTTACATACTCTAACGTAAATAAAGGTTAGTGTCTTCCAGTGTGTGAGCCAATTTCTCCAAAAAAATATTTGTTAGTCTGCCGGGAGGCTGTGCAAGGTGTTATAAAATAGAATTTCTAAAAGACAGGCTCCCAAAGCTTAACATCAAGGCAGGAAAAAGGCTGTTTTCTCTACAGAAATGCTCTTTACATTTCAGCACTGTTGCAACTCCCTTTATAAAGGGTGTGCACACGTATACAACCAAGGCATTGAAAGTTTTTTTTTAATTATTGTTCCAAAAAATGTTCCATTTGTTTTCTTTTTAATGTTGTTGATTAAAAGATTTTATTAAATGTGAAAAAAATCTGAATGTGAAAAAAGGTCAAAATGCTATTGAAAAAAATCAGTAACGTGAGGAAAGATGGATTGTGGGAGCCCCTTAACTACCCATGTCATGCTGTATTTCTCACTCATTCTACTGGGAGGGGTGTTGTCGCTTCTGGATAAAGTCTGTCAGTGGTCATTCCAGACGGGTCCGGTATGACTGCTCTTCGGCACAAGAGACAGGTGACTTGGGAGGATCCCGACAGTGTCGACTTTCTTTCAGAGCCCGGATAGCTCAGTCGGTAGAGCATCAGACTTTTAATCTGAGGGCCCAGGGTTCAAGTCCCTGTCCGGGTGGTTGTACAGTTCTTAAGTCTATTGGGAATGTCATTCTAAGTAGTCTTTTATCTTTCACTCTTCTAGCTGTACTGTGGTTATTTTAAATGTCCACTACTTGTATTTACAGTAGTGTATTTAGTGTTTCATTTAAAAAAACGAAAATGTTCAAGTAGATCTTGTCACTCTACTCCACGTAATCATCTAAATTAAATCACAGTAGAATACAGTTCACACAGTGAGAACTCTTGAATACGACAAGAGGAAAGGCACACTGCACATCTGCAGAACATCACGTTCGAGTTTACAGTGACAGCAGAGGTTGGAAGCGAAGTAGTTTTTATTACTTGCTCGCTGAACGATCTCTCAAGAAAACTCGGTGGAGATTTAACGGGTGTCTAATAATCACGTTCAAAAAGGTGACGATAAGTTTTTTTTTAACTAGGTAGCCTTAATGGCAACACGGTGTGAGTAGATCTTAAAGCAGCCGCAGAGTACCCGTAATGGCAACACAGTGCTTTGAGTTCGTCTTTTCTTATTTCTTCTGCAGAACCAGTGGAATCGGAATATACTGATCCGCATAAGAAGCGCTTTCGGTTTCTGATCATTTTTATTGAGCGCTGCTCTAAGTACCACAGGCAAGATGGCTGGTGGTCTAAGGCGTTGCGTTCAGGTCGCAGTTAACCCTGGAGACGTTTGTTAAAATCTCACTTCTAATAAAGAGGTCTTTCTCGTTAGAGTAGAAACGATAGAAGCCTTAAGCGGGAAAAAAATCACAACATCTCGCATTTCACGTGTTTAATGTTAACTGTCTCAGTGGTTGCCTCGGTGATTGATGGCTCTTCTCCCTCGCAGGGTGACGGAAAATTCTTCAGAGAGGGAGTCTTCCAAGCACGGCTTTTCTTTATCAAGAGCTGAGACAACAGAAACAGACTTCCAACTGACATGAATTACTTCTTGAGCGTTTATGACTGTCTTTAAAAGCTGAGAGCAGGTGAAAAAGTCTTTGGAAATGAGTGCTGACAGTAAACAGAGCTGACGCTCAGCTGCTGACAAGCGCTCCTCGTTAGTATAGTGCTGAGTACCCCCGCTTGTTGCGCCGGAGAGTGGGGTACGTTTCTGTGACAGGGCGTTGGTTTAATTTTTTAACAACCTGACTTCACTTAAAAAGTGTACTACGTTTCGTACTAGTTAGTGCGGTAGAATATGGAGATCATCTCCAGCTTTGAGCTCAACTGCAACAAGAAGTCATGCTAAATGTAGTATAGTGAGTAGACATCGCGAGACAACAGAACGAGAGAGTAGAAGGCAGGAATATATGGTGTAAAGGCGTGATCTGTGTAGTTAATAAAATAGTTAAAATAATATAAAACGTCTCTAAATTTAGATACACAACATTTATGGCGACGACAGATGAGTGCTTGACGGACTCAAAGCGAGCAGAACACTGCAGATTTTAGTTCTCTTGCTGGTAGAAACGAACTTCTGAATTTTCGGACTTTTCGTTTAGCTTGCGCCATGGAAGATATGGCAGCCGCGCCGAGAAGCTTTGCTTATGCTCAGCTTTTTCCACCGCTTCTACTGAACCTCGGAGCTCCGTATTTGTATACAGAATACAAGATATGGATGGAGTCGTACAGATTTTTTTTAAATAGCCAGTGGATCTACAGAAGCTAAGGATGCCGTGAGACGTGCTACATTACTGCACTGTATCGGGGCTCCCGTGCAGCGGATTTTCTCCAACCTCCCTGGAGAAAAAGGTACATATGAACAGACTGTAGCTGCCTTAGACGCTTACTTTACACCGCGGAGAAAAGTGGTTTTGGAACGGCATAAATTTAGGCAGAGAACTTAGTCTCAGGACGCATCTGTTGTTGCTTTTGTGACTGCACTAAGAGAACTGGCTAAATCTTGTGACTTTGGAGTATTGGAAACTGACATGTTAAGATATCAACTTGTGGAAAAATGTGCACATAAGAGACTATAAATTGCTGCAGGAGGAAGGGCTGACTTTAGAAAGAGCTCTTAAAGTCGCTAGAATTCATGAAGCAGCTCAAGCAGAATCAAGAATGCTTTCTGACCACAGTGACAAAGTGACACTGAACGGGGCGCTCGCTCAAACTTTACAAACAAAAGCCGAGCAGCCGGACGCAGTCATGCTAGAGATATAGAAGAACAGGGGACGGCTGACATTACATGTTACAGGTGCGGACTAACAATGCACAAAGCAGATGAATGCGGAGCGTGAACAGCAAAATGTCTACACTGTAAGAAAACAGGACATTATGCACACGTCTGCAGAACATCACGTCCGAGTTTAAGGACAGCAACATCAGAGATTGGAAGTTAGGGAGTTTCAGGTCTGTTTTTTTATTATAGGTTCAAGAAAGTCTGAATACCTTTGCAAGAAGTATTTCAGAATCCCACTCAAATCCAGTACGAATGCCGCATAAATCTGCATTGTACAATTAGTATACTGTTTGTCCGTTGAATCAAACACGCCTTATGAAGCATTTCTAAAACAGGAGAGATCGTTAGGGAATGCGTCTTCTTGTAAAAATAAAATGACTTCAAGGGCACTAAAAGCAGAGGTGTGAAAGCCTGCTCTACAGAAGAACTATAGCCAGAGATGCCAAAGAGGTCGAGATTTCACCACGTGAGAGAAAGCATCTCAGAAAACGAAGCTGCGGTCAATTCCACGCGTTATAAAAACACTAGGTCAAACAACAAGAGCTGAAGAGCCGCTGTTGAGAGTAACGTGGCCGAGTGCTCTAAGGAGCTGGCTTAAACCTCCAGCCTCTTCAGGAGCATCTGTTGGAGTCGCACTGCTACAGCGTATCTCCTTGTTAAGTATCCCTTTTATTGTTGTTGCTGCCTCCAGGCGATGTAAACCAGATTCAGAAAAAAATAATTTGAACAACATTATTCCCATATTTCCTCGAAGGTGCGGTGGCCAAGTGGTAAGGCGTCGGTTTTGTAAACCGAAGATCGTGGGTTCACCCCACCCGTGCCTGTTTCATTTGTCTCCACTTTCCTTTAGTTTCAAAGTCTTCAAAAAAACTCGCAATGTAAGAGTCTCAATAGTAAGAGAGCATAACTGTCGCCAGTGATTAGTATTCTTGCATATCCTGCCTTGTTTTTTAGTCGACAAAGCTTGTCTCTCTTCACAACCATCTTCTGAATGATCGCCTCAGCATTGGGAAGGAACGTGCGCTTGGTACAGCCCCCCACTCCATGGTCTGATCACAAACAGATCGGGTGAGCTGTCAGTCCAGGTTGAAAGCACTAAAAATCTGACTTAGGAACAAGAAGACCATTTTTTTAAACGAGTAAACGATAAAATAATATACTGCCTGCAAGACTATGTCAAGTTCAAGTTCAAGTCCAAGTTTATTGTCATTATACTCATACACAGGTATATGGTATAACGAAATGCTATTTAGCTAGCTCTCGGACATAAGTAGTCCAAAGAAAAAAACACAACAACAATACAATTGTATAACAAAAGAAAGACAGAGACAACAGCCGATGTGCAAAAAACAACAACAGGCAGTGTGCAAAACAACAAAAAGGTAACAGGTTATGTGCAAAAACATGCATCAAAAGAATGAAATAAAGGGATAGAAATGATGGGGAGTGAGCTTTTGACATGTATGGTAGAGGTAGATTTTCAATGTGTGTTTGGGTTTTTGGTAAGAAAGAAGGCACTGTGAGGTTCAGATCATAGGTGAGAGGTGAGGAGAGAGTGAGAGAGGCTGGGAGTTTAATAGTTTGATAGTGCGGGGGTAAAAACTGTTTCTGAGTCTTGTAGTCCGGACCCGAACGCTCCGGTGCCGTTTTCCATGTCATGCTAAACGCCACAAATTGTTCGTCCAGTTGTATCAATCGTCCTAAATTTACGGAAAATCGGATGTGACTGATACAATCCGCACCCATTTCTTCAGGATAGTTGAGCGGTTTAAAACAGCAAATTTACATATTCGTGTCTTTTAAGCTTTGTGTTTCGCTCTCCAAATAGAGGCACGGGTTCAAATCCCACTCCCGACAATCAGGCGTTTTACCCTGACTTTTTTACCTGCCTTTACACTGTTTCAGTCTTGTTGTGCTCGCTGACAATCACAGTACGAGGAAAACTGAGAAACTGCTTAGCAAAAACATAACGGACAGAAAAAAGCTTCGTAAACACGTGAATGTGATTAGCAGCAGTAAGGTATGCATTCAAATGTTTAAGGCTGATTTATAAAAGCAGCAGAAGAAAGGTGCAGCCCTTGTAAGAATTCGCGGGTTTTTATGCTGCTTGGACGTCTTTCAAGCCTATGAAGTGACCCCCGTTTTATTTTCATTTTCAAACTTCAGAACCGAATAACGAAAATGTTTCATGTGTGACAGCATTCCGTTGCAAATACCGTTTCCACGATGTATTCAGCGACGGGAATGAAATGTTTTAGTGCTGGCTCAAATGCGAGGAATTTCAGAAAAACCTGGAAAAGCAACGCTTGCAGTAAATGACATATCTAAAGCGTGTAGTCAGCATGAGCAGAACAACGCAATGCTCTGTAAAAACGAAATCTGAAGCCGCAATTACTCTTTTATCTCAGGCAGTTCATTCCGATACGATGTTTCCGCAGACTAAATGAAATGCCGAACTCCAAACATGTTGTTGCCATTATTGTACTCCTGCTGAAAGAAGAAAGAAAGAAAGGTGTCGTAAATGAACTTTGTCGCCCGTGGGAGATGTCAAGCGCATTGGACATGAAAAGTGCCGGATAAAACCCATTTCTATACGTTTCTCTTAGTGTCGGGGCTCCTATTGAATGTAAAGGAGGCAACGTGCTCAGCCAGCCGACTCAGCGCTTACTGAACGCAGGTGTCTCAGAGCGGTGTGTCCAAGTCGCAGTAAAAGAGGTGGGTTCTGTCGGCGCCGTTGCTTAGTTGGTTAAAGCGCCTGTCTAGTAAACAGGAGATCCTGGGTTCAAATCCTAGCGGTGCCTTTCTTCCTGTCTTCTCGCACCGTTTATTGTTATAGAGAACATGCTTCTGCATTACCTCAGTCAATATCACCGGGAATGTGAATAGAAATGTAAACATCAATATTTCTGCTGTCTCCTGAGAAACACAAGTATAGAGTCAAAACACAATAAATAATGCTAGAAAATTATTCAGTTAACACCCAGATGTGACAAAACACATTTAAGACTTACATCCCCTTTAAATATGTATTTCCTTAATATCAGTTCTCTTCCCTCCCCAGGACACCTGCAAATTCACTAGAGCATATTAAAAGCTGTGTGTAAGTCTTACATGTGTTCTGTCACATCTGGGTGTTAAATTAATAGATGTGTTGTGTTATTTAATATGATTTGACTCCACGCTTGTGTTTCTCGGGAGACAGCAGAAATATTGGGGATTTGCGGCTACAGAAAATAATGTGAACTTTACAGGCAAAAGTAAGGTTACGTTAAAGAAACAAAAACGTATTGTCACCTTTTTCAACGTGATTTTTTAAGACATTTGTTCGGAATAGTATATCTTCTCGTGTCTGTGGCTGTTATTCTACAATAACGGTGGTGAAATAGCAGGAATGTGCGGAAAGAATCGGAGATTGAACAGAAGACTCATCCAGTCGATAGTAAGGTTGTGTACGACAGCACACCCTACAATGTCAGTGTTGAGTAGTGAGGTTTAAAAGCTTCTTCACGAACCAGGAAGGAGTACAAACCTAACGTCTTCTGATCCGTAATCAGACACGTTATCCATTGCGCCATTGGCGTTTGTATTGCATTCAGAGCCGCTACTATTCATGTGTCTTGTATGTGTGTCTAGTTACTACGTCTTTCATTATGTCTGGTTTAAAATAATGTATCTTTAAAATAGACAAAGGGTTTATGAGTCTCCCTGAAATTCACACACGAAGAATAAAAAATATCGCGTTTAAAAAGAATACAGAGATGCCGGAGATAGATAACGGAGCGTCTTATGTGCGCGCTATCACTGAACTAAACTCCCGATCGGTAAGTTTGTCGGCGGCTTTTTAATTGTGTTAGGAAGAGCAAACAGTCCACAGTGTACATTTTAAAGGTCTAAGCAAAACAATCAGACGTGAGGATTAGGATTAGGATCCAGAACAGGAACCTCTACTTCTTTGTATACTGAGCTTTCGGGTGAACGTCAAAGTGAAAGACAAATTCGCAATTTTCCCTTTTTGATTAAGGAACAAGAAAACACCATCCTTCGAGCTGGATTCAAACCAGGGACATAAGAAATGCCCACTGTTTTTGTCTATAGTCTTAAGATCTAGCAACTGAGCTATCGAGAGGTCGGAAAGTAAACGCTTTGTCACACGCGTAGCCCAATGTAGTGTAGTGTTCCTCTTTATTTAAATCCCAGTTCGACATCAAAATACTCACTCCCATAGTCTCGTTCAGAAGAAGAAATGGACCAGGCTTCCACTGTATAAACGTCCAGAGTTCTTATAAAACGTTTAAGGGACATCGGTGCAGGCTGAAATTGACCCTTTTTCTAGTGGGATCAGGATGATATAAAACCTTTCTTTTGGATTGAGAAGAGGATCATGGAGACACTCAAAATATCCCTGTCTTTGCTTCTTTCAAGGATGAATGGAGTATTGAACTCCAAGCATCGGTTTAAATCAAAACTCTCTGCTACTGCAGTTGCTTGTTTGAGAGTTTCTTCAAATTTTTCAACTGAACGTTGATATCAAGGGATATTGACGGTAATATCATAGGGACTTTGGTTTTCTTTTGATTGAAAATTGTATTAAAATACAAGCCTCTTTCACAGTTGTATAATACTTTCCCTTTCATCCTCAGATAAAATTTCTAAATACCACAAAGTTACAACATATGGAATAGCATTTATTTTAAAATGTATTTTAAAATTAGCATTTATTTAGAGCTATATTTAGAGCTTAGTAAAGATAGCATTGCTAATATTGATGGAGTAGAAATGTAAGATGAATTGATAGCTTTTTCTGAACTAAAAAAGTCCTACAACGCCTCCTGTAACAGGTAAGGACTCATAGCAAGACATTGCTATTGCATTGCGCATTTTGCAGATACGACCAGTTTCTGCTTCTGGTGAGTGCATCTTTTCCAAACTGAAATTAACAAGAACATTTTCAAGATGCGCCATGTCCCTAAATCGTTCATCAGGACTACTATTAATATCAGGTGAAAGCAGTACAAAGCATAAATTTAACCTAAATATTAAGAGACTATATCTGTCAGCTACTGATGTAAGCCATGTTCAGGCAACGCTAGAAATATTACTGCTCTACTACAGTAGCTAAAGAAAGCAAGTCCGACTTAGAAACGGATCACAAGTCGAAAACATAAACCGACGAGAATGGGATTGGAACCCACGCGTGCAAAGCACAATGGAGTAGCAGTCCATCGCCTTAACCACTCGGCCACCTCGTCACAAGAGCCACCCCCCTTGGGCATGATTTTGCTCGGCGACCAGGCTCAGCGCACATCGACCTCAGATGTCTCAGAGGGGTGTGTCCAAGAGGCTGTATAAGAATAGGTAATAGGTTTATTCCATACTGAAAAAAAGAAGAACGAGAACACAACGTTTCGCCCGTGGAGCCTTCTTCAGGTGTGAGAGAGACAGGGCAGTAGGCAAAGGTAAAATAGCGAGAGAACAAAGGTTTGAGGGTGGGTACCCACCTGTATAAGAATAGTATTCTGCCAGTGCTGTGGTAAAGCTGGTTAAAAGACCTGTTTCATAAAGAGGAAATCCTGGGTCCGAATTCCAGCGGTACCTTTTTTTTCCTGTCTTGTTTTACAGAACATGTAATTTGGGACACTCAAAGAGGTCTTGATTTGGTTTAATGCGTTTATTTATTTCCTTTGCAGAACAACTTGTTTTTTTTTAAATCATACAGCTTGCGAAAGATGAAATGCGAGCGAATGTTTTTGTTCACCAAAAGTATGTAAATGAAAAAAAAGCAAGGTGTAAGCATTTCTGTGGTGCAATCGGTTAGCGTTTTCGGCTATTAATCCCCAGGTGGGTTTTGTGATCCCACCCAGGGACGCACTTCTTCCTATAGTAAACATCATCACCGCAAAAATTTAATTGTTCCGCAAAACCTGAACTATTTTGATATTTACTCAAACAATTGAGTACCAGAGTCAACATTACCGGGAATTTCCAATAATTACCGACATTGGCAACTTGCAAGCAGTTAGTATTCACCCATAGAATTATATGTTCCAGTGAGTGAGGGAGAATTCACTTATGCTCCCGTTGCATCTTCAGCTAAAGTAATTTAAAAAAACAATGCAAAACTGTTCGAGAACTTGTCAAGCAAAAACAACAGATCGCCGGAGTTCTATTTTAATATTTTCGTATATTTACCTTAATTTGAATATAAATGTTAACATAAACGCTGTTCAATATAATGTAATGTTGTTGTACTTTTAAAATATTTTAGCTGAGGGTGAGAGGGGGGATATTACGCCTTGCCAAACATCTAAAATAACTGTAAAAGGGGATGGCATTTTAATAAAACTGGCAATCAAAAGAAAGTTACAATTTGTATGGTATTATGCTCAATATCCCTCGATATTGAAGGTCAGATGAGGAATTTGAAGAAATTATCAAAGAAACAACGGCAATAGCAGAGGGTGTTGATTTTGAACCAGTGTTTGCACCTCAATAATCCATCAGTCTTCGCTTGACAGGCTTCCTCAAGATATTCGGTGTTCTATACAAAAAATCGACAATTAAGCGCAAATGTGACAAGAGGCAAAGACTGCGGTAGAGGAGGAATAAACTCCACACGATGACTGTATGTATACGTCTGTCTAATATTCGGCCCCTGCAGGGGCATCATATTCGCTGAACTGCCTGCCAGCGTGTGTACGGTCTTATAATTCAAGAATATCAATGGTCAGACGCTTACAACGGGTGTTTGTGTTTGTATTATTTAGAGAATTGAAAAAACATTTTCAAAACTACAGCTCGAATGAAATTTAAAAAAGTTTATTTGTCTCTTTGCTGTAACAACTGTGCCAAAACTATTCAGATAAATCAAAATAGCATCAGAATGTAACTAGATTTTATTGGATTTTAGGAAATGTATTTTTGCGCATTTCTCTATACGATCAGAATACCTTCCTGTTTTCACCGTGTTTATTGTTTCTGCCTATGATCTCGGAAAGAAAGATCCAGTATCTGTTCACCGAAATATTCCAGGAGTTTGATATGGTTTGAGAGGAGTGTATGAAGGTACTGAAGGAGGGAGGACACGCGCATTCCGCACGGGGAGCGCAGAGCAATGAGCTGCGCCTGCAGCTCTCCGAGTCTTTTCTTATACAACCTCTGAGTCCGGACACACAGCGTCTCCAGCCAGAGATTTACAGTTCAGAAAACGGCTGTCTCGAGCAGAAACTGATCTTCCTGCTTTAGTTAAGGTTTGGTTATTGTGGGGGTTTAGCGCTTGTATCTCTCTTCTCTTACTAAACACTATCTACTGTAAAGTATATAAATAGAAGCTAAAATGCAGCTAAAATACTTCAGTAAGGCCGAGCAGATAGGAAAGTTTAATAAAAATGTTCTATGATCTATGTTCTAGTTGCCCATATTTTTTTTAACTCTCTGTTCGAGCTCTGATTTAATCCTCTCGGCTCCTGCCGCTGTCACCGGGAGAGTGGCTGCATTCCGTAGGGCTACAGGCTGATTTCACAATGCCACATTTAATGAAATACAGGGGAAACCGCAAGGAAAACAATATGTTTTAATACATCTTCTTCTGGATTTATATTTCGGTCTTTCACCTTTGAATGCATACCTTGACCGTAAATCTTTACTCGATTACAGGCACCCCAAACAGTTCTTAAGGGAGAAATCGAAGCCTATTTGACTTTCTGCTAATCACATTGAAGTGTTCACGAAGCATTTCCCTGCCCATCATGTGCCCGCAAGCCTGTTTCTCCGTTTTCTTCTTTCTGTCGTTGTCAGCGAGCACAAGAAGACAGGAAAAATGCAAGAGAGGGAAAAGCTGTCAGGAGTGGGATTTGAACCCACGCCTCTATTCAGAGACCAGAACACCCAAGCAATGGAAAGACAGGAGTCCTTGAGTCTGGCGCCTTAGACCACTCGGCCATCCTGACGAGTTGTGTAAGTTGGTGTGTTAAAAGCACCAGTAGTTCACAAAACTGAGAAATGCTTTGCTGGAGAAGCGCCACGTTGCCTAATGTTGCCTAAACAGATCGCGGAAATCAAATATTCGGATCGATTTAGAGTGTGCTTTACAGCCTTTGTGTAATATTTTAAATTGTTTTTAAAAAGTGTGTACTGTGTACTACGTTTAGGACTAGTTAGTGTGGTAGAATATGGAGATCATCGCCAGCTCTGAGCTCAACTGCAACAACAAGTCATGCTGAACAAAGTCAGAGTTCAGCTGAACCTTTGCTCAGTGTGGTGCTCAGGACTCAGGAGTATTGTTGTGGTTCTAATTAGCACGAACTGCAGGGGCTCTGAATCAGAACATTTCAATTTATCTGTTTAGTAAGTTAAAATGCAGGACATGTTAAAATCAGATTATCACTGTGTCTCTGTCCCGTTTGTATATAACCGAATGTTTAAAAGATACCAGTAAGGACACACAACTACTAATGCGGTACTTATTGGAAATAGTCCCAAAACAAGTACGTCCGGCAGCTGGTAGACCCCTGTAATAATTTTGCAGTGACACTTTGAAGATTTACGCTCTATTTAAATATTAATTTACTAAATTTCAGTTCTCTTTTCTCACACTCCCTGGCATAACTGAACTCTCACTCTCGCATACTAAAGGCTTTACATTCATTAGCTGTAATACAGATTCTAATAAAGACAGAATGAAACTGTTTGTTTTGTGTCTCATGGTGATCCTCTTCTCGATCCAAATGAAATGTTTAATATGATCCCTCGAGAAAGAAAAGGAGTCAATTTCCGCCTGGAAAGATTGATGCTCCATCAAACATTTTGTAATATCTCCGGAAGTTTATACAGTAGAATCCTGGTATGTGGCTTAAATTCAAGGTAAACAAGACTAAGGAAACGAGTTGGAAACGATGTCGATCTGGGATTTAAATCATCCGGAACATTTCAATACATTGGACAGTATGTGCCAGAAAGCATCTCCTGACATCTGTTGGTAGCTCAGTTGGTAGAGTGGAGGACTGTAGTGGAAACAAGAGGGAATCCTTAGGTTGCTGGTTTGACACCGGTTCGAAGGAAGGTGCCCTTTGTGTATTTCATTCAAACAGTTAAAATAGCCGATCTTTTTCCACTCAGACTTTGATCACAAGCTCAATAAACGACGAAGCAGAGGCTCTTGTTCTGAATTCAGCTCACGTCTGATTGTCTTGTTTTGGCCAAGATCTGATCTTTGAATTCAGGGAATACTCTGTCTGCTTTGTACAGTAATTCAAAAGTAGATACAAATGTCACTTTTTTTATTGTAGATATAAAGGTGTTCTCTGTTTTCAAAGGATAGGTACTTAATTGGCTTTATGATTTGGTTTTGATTTTGTATCGTTGTATTATTAAGTTTGTGCTTTTTGTGTTTTTAACATATTGTGAACTTATTTTTGAAACAAATGCTTACAAAAGCAGACATGGCACACATCTGTTTATACCAGCGGTGAATTGTATATTTTTATTAAGTAGAAGCTACTGCGCACTTCTGGGAGTATAACAGGTTCGATATAAAGTGGCAAAAATATAAAAGGGGAAAATACCCCAGACTGGGTGTAAAGGCCTCGTTGTGACTGTTGTTTTATTGTTGAATACGGCATACTGTGCACGAAATGTTGCAGAAACACAATCTGATAGTTAAATAATTAGTATGAGGCCACGGATCCAAATATTAATTGCTGATTTTTTTAAGTGATATCTTCCTATCCTCTGGTAGAAGTAACACGATGTGAGCAATTGTTTTTTGTTCTTTTTTTTCACGTTGCGATCCAAAAAGCCTCAGATGCACAGTCTGACAGCAACCAAACCAGAATGGATTCTGCTGGGAGCCGGACTGAGCTCATTCTTGCTCCCTGTGCTGAAAACAGAATTAGCTCTTCCTCGAACATCGTCTACAGCTGCTGGATGGTGCTCTACGTCCTGCTGCTCCAGCAATTATTTGGACGAAAGACAGATCACTTGTGCGCTTTTAACCTTCTCGCAGCTACAGGCGAGACTGAAGCTGGCGATATAAAGGCACGCGCTGGTACACCTTCTCGAACTTTCACAATCGCGATAAACATTTTTTTAAGACCTTTGAAAAACTAGATATAGATATAGATAAAACTAGATAAAAAACATGAGCTTTATCGGTTTTTACATTAATCGATTTTGAATCAAATTTGATCTTTTTACATTGCATTTTACGTTGAAATGTAGCATGCATACCTAATCCACCAACGGACAGAGCAATATTTTACGTTGCCTTCCAGAGCTTCCATTGTTGATGGATTTGTATGGGTGTCTGTATGATACCACTACAGCACTGGCGTAGGTGCAAAATCCACTTTCATAAGACTTTTTCAGTGTCTTCTCTCTCAAATGGACCGAAGCACAAGAGCCAATATAAGAGAAAACGACAGATGTTTAAACAGAGTATGTCCCAATGTCTGCGACAACGCATTGTGATTTTGTATAAACGCAAATGGTTTATCATTTAAAAACCAACATCATTCTTTTTATCCCTGGCGCTAATACGCTACCATACATGCGAGCTGTTGTGTGAAAGAAAATTCATATGTGCGTAGGAAGGCAGAATAAAATCCAGAACTGTGTTGGTGACATCGATAAACAGGGCTCATGTTCACAACAAAACTTTACTGTATAAAAGGTTAATATTCGTAAATATATATTTTTTTTAATTATGCAAGGTGTCTGTTAAACCATTCATGAAGGATTTTTAGACAAAAAACACACCATTATATGAGAACATATATTTACTATATCTGCATTTAACTCACTTTTTAACAATATCAATTTCAAGGCCGATATAAATTGCTGCCCTGCTTTTTTGTCATAAATACACAAGCTTGTTATGTCTTGTGTCAGAAATAAACTGCATGAAATTTGCTAAAGCAACAAAGAGTAAGCGCCACAAAGAAGACAGAGATTTGCGTTTATAGTGCAATATTATCTGGAGCCTTTAAAATTACTTTAAATGCAATTTGTTTTTCTCTGTGGCTCTAAGGCTTTGTCATTTACTGTAGTTATTCAGGAGAACATTATGTTAATCGTATGGATGAAACGTTTAATATATTCAGGTGGGTAGCTACGTCAGCATGCGTATCTGCAAAGGAACAAGTACTACTGTAGGTTTATTCCATGCTGAAAAGAGAAGAGAGAAAACAAACCTGAAGAAGGTTTCACAGCTGAAACGTTGTGTTTTCTCTCTTCTCTTTTCAGCATGGAATAAACCTATTACTTGTTCCTTTAATATATTGTTCGGTTTGACTCAAAATGCTTTACTACTACAAGAGAGAATTATAGTATGGAGGATGAGACAAATTTATGATTTCTTGGAAGAAAATGTTTTTTCTTTGCATTCGAAATGAATCGAAACTTTAGCGCGACACACAAACCCTTTGTCTTTTTTAAAGATATAATATTTTTAAACAGACAGTATAGAAAACGTTTTTTTTTTACTAAGCAATTTTGGCCAGGGGCGATGTATTACTAGTAGTGGCGCTAGGGTCACTATGGTGCAGTTGAGCACCGTAAGATTAGGGCCAGTGACGTAATGTATAACGCATCTGACTTCGAAACAAAAGATTGTAGGTTTGACTCCTGCCTGGCTCATGTTGCTTTTTTAACACGGTATTGTCTGAAGATCAGCTCCTGTTCTGAGCTCAATAGCAATGCAAAACTGTGCGTAACAAAGCTGGCGAGCAGCTGAACTTGTGCTCAGTAGTCAGTACGGTGCTGAGGGTTCAGTACTGGCGGTGTTCTAATTAGCACGAACTGCAATGGCTCTGAATCTGACCATTTCTATGGAAGCCCGTTTCCGCCAGGGAGTAAAAATAAAAACGCGCTATGGTATCTCAGAATTCCGACTAAGTAACTGAGAATTGCGACTTAAAAACTCAGAACTTTCCGACTTTATATCTCACATTTGGGACTTCGAAATAACCAATATTTCATTGTCTGTCCTTTTGTTATTGTAACGGATTCGGGTTCCAGGGCTTGTGCCCTCACCGCTCCCACCCTAGTTCGTGCCTCACTGCATTGGCTCGAACCCAGGCCTTGCCTGCTGAGCTAAAGAAGAGGTTTTTTTTTAAAGTAAAAAATGACATACAATGGAAATATTTAAAAAGTTTCAGCTTTTATAATTGTGAATTCTCCTGGATGTGAAGTGTCTATTTATGTATCTTGTTTCATATTGTCTTCGTTTTTGTATTTCTGGTGTTTAAATAAAAAAAAAAAATTAAAAGCCCACCGTCCACTATTCCATCCGTGTACTATGGAAGCCTCACTACCGGAAATGGGATTCCATAAAAATTAGTGTAATTAATTTGATTTTTATCAGGTCACTGTACAAGACAAGTCTTCAGGCTTATAGATCCTATGATCTTGTACGAATCATCAATATAGTGTAACAGAACGGCCAACATACAATTTGTAGTTCAGGTGGGTAGCTGCGTCAGCATGCTTAGGCTGCAAAGGAACAAGTAATAGGTTTATTCCATGCTGAAAAAAAGAAGAAATAAAATATGTTTTGGCCGAAACGTACCAGTAAACTTTACATTAACAATACCAGCCAACGATACATTATCATTTCACACCGGTTCTACAGGAATCTACAGCAGAGCCCTGAGTTGACTCCCAGAGTCCCACTGAGCCCATAGAATTCCACATCACCCATCACTCCTGCACACAGTCCGCTGAGAGCGCCTGTCCATAAACTACTGGATTGAGAAAGGGATCAAATAATTCCCCATTTTCTTAATTCTACATCAAAGGACTGTTAAAGGTCTATTTGAAGGCATCAATTCGTATTCTTAAACCAGATGAACGCCTGGAATAAGTTAATATTACTTATACATAGTCGTGCTACAATACTCCAGTTGAAGGCACGCTTCTAGCTTTGTGGTACTCTGGTGCGTCACAAATTTACGTTTGAATTTCTGTGGATGAACTACTATAGGTGTACCCTCGCTCACTTTCTTTAGCGACAGTCGTTGCTCTTCATGTGAGTGATGTATTTGCCTGTTTTTCAGTTCACTTCCCTGCAAGGAATATTTACCTCAGAGCTCTCTTTCACAGACTGCAGGTGCTATGTTTGTTAACAGGTGTTATAGTGATGACATCTTTCTGTATGATCAGGACAGGAGCTGCAAGTCCACTGTGTTGTGGCTGCAGTACAATTTTAGCTTATTAGTATAATACTTTTTAACAGCGACAGATTCTTAAGATCACGAGGTGTTTACGATATTATTTCAGTATTAAGCTGTTACTACATTCGGAACTGTCCCATAGCATTCAGTGTTCCATCAGTTTGGCACTAAACTGCTTAGTCTATTGCAGGAATTGTACTTAGTCCTGTCCTGTAGTGTCCTCTAGAGAGCAGCAGCTGTTTCCTTGGGCTCATTGCAATTGGGAACATTGTGATTACTGAGCAGGGGACTAAAGTCAGCAGACGAGCGAGTTGCAAATCGGTATTAATCTGGTGTACAGAGCTGCATGCTAATCTCTGGATCATCTCCAGTTAATGTGATGCTGTTCTTACCTTGCAATTGACCCAATCTGACTACTGGCACCAACAACTCTGTTATTACAAATAAACTTCTTGTGTACCTACCGTAATACATAAGTTTGGTGGAGAGGTTTGGCAGCCCATATTCAGTCAAAGGTGTGTGTGCAGACCACTATGATATACAGGCATCAACAAACTGACATACAATATTAAATGTTTAACTGATAAAACCCAAATGAACCAAACCTGAATAAATTAGTGGTGGAAAGAGTCTTTTTACATAGCAAAAGGTCTCTGAGCCTTTGGTAAGAACGATGGGTATATAACCCATTGTCCTCAATATTAGAAATGAATCCTTGAGCACTGCTGTTGTACCAACGGTCCTCAAAAGTGCTGCCATTACCCCCGTCCCATAAAAGCCTAAAATTACCCTTTCTTGCATAAACTGTAGAACGTGCCTTCACATTTCAGTTGCAGTTTAATCTATTATCACCCTACTCCCCACTTCATAACCTTCGCTCTTCTAATTCTGGTCACCTAACTGTCCCCCAAGCCCGTCTACACTGTATGGGTGACAGGGCCTTCTCCTGTTATGCCCCCACGCTCTGCCCAAGGATAGCAGAGTCACCTTCCCTAAACTCCTTCAACTTCAGACTCAACACCTTGTTCTGTAGAAGAGCCTTTACTGAACTGGTTCCATTCTTTAGCCCTCTGCTTCTACTTTCCTTAGTACCACCATCCATGGTCTCCTCTGTCTATTGGAATTGTTTTATCCTGTGTATTCTTATTGTAATTAAGACAAGTGCTTTGAGAAGCCACCTTTGGAACCATTATATAAAATAGTTTATCCTAATTCCTTGAAGCTTTAATAGGGCAGTGCAGTAGGGCTAAAGATTAACTGTTAGTGGGCCAGCAGGATTTGTGCAAGTTATAGGTAGTCACAAAGGAAGACTAGGATTCACTTGTTATTCATGACTGGGACACTGAAACAGGGGAGAGGCTTTGTGTAGTAAGCATTCAGTCTCAATCTACACAGTCTGTGCTGCTGGTAGAGGTGGTTGTAAACACCTGTCTTCCTAGTCAAGTACTGGGATCTCCAGTCTCAATCCTAATACTTCTCATGACTGTCCAATACCACTACTGTGAAACCAACACCCATAAGATAAGACCTCCGAGATTCTAACTGCACCATTATTCACTGATGTTTGTGCACCAGTATTGTTCCTCTGCTAAGGAAGGAAGGCCTACTTTATACCAAGCCCCTGTTGACAATCCCTTCCTTGTGTTTCTTTTAGTCAGTTTGTGCAGCCTAGAATAGGAAACCAGATCTCACTCTTACTGGGCACTACAGTAGCAACTCACACTCCATAAGCACTACCCCTCTCGGAAACAGGAGGATTTCCAGTATATTGAACACCTCTGTCTCTCCCCAAGTAAAAAAAAAGTCACACTACCCTGCCCAAGGAATAGTGCGGCCATCTTCCCCAAGTACAACACTTTATTACTCCAGACATTTTCAGTCCTCATTGGCAGCAATACGGGAAGCATTCTTGAAAGGGGAACCCCCACAAATACTTCCATTGATTAATGGGTCTCACTTCCCCCGAACTCCTCCACCCCATTCAAACCTATAAACCATAAAGACACAAGGGCAGACAGAAGGGTCTTCCACAGGTTTGAGATGTTGCCATTACAAGGCAAGTGGAGGCAGGAGAGTCACAAGGGCCAGGCTGGAGCCTTCATTCAGGCACCTGGGGAGGAAGAAGGAGAACAATCCAGCTGAACTGCAGGACACCCACCCCTACAGGAGCTCCTCCTGCCAGACCCTACCTGTCCACTGGCCAACATCTCCAAAGTCCTCTGCTCCCTCCACATCCTCACTGGTGCTCTCAGCATCCTCACTGGAGCTCTGAGGGTCTCCCTCCTCATCCTCAGTCCAGTCAGCTCCCACATCCAGAGGAGCTTCTACTGGTGCCACAGCCACCCGACTGCTGGTCACCAGGCTCCTGGTACCTGTGGACAAGCAACACCCAGGAGTGAGGGATCCGCTATACCCAGAGTCCCACAGTGATGCTACTCATCTAAACAGTCCCTTTGTCCAGCATGGGATCATTCCTCAGTTGTCCAAGCATGGTTGTCTCCTGGGCAGAGATGCATCCACAAGGGATAGAGAACCAGACCCACCTTCATTCCGACTGCCAGCACACCTGGAATCACAGCAGGCACAGACCTCATGGTCACCATACAGCTCCTCCCACCTGGAGGAAAGGTTTACAGGTGAGGCCTAAACCTGGCATGTCCCAGAGCACCCTCAGCAGGCTCCTTGCAAAAGTACCTCTTAGCCTCCCTGTTGTAGGTGCAGGACTTGGTCCCTGGTGTTGCTTTAGCAGGAGCCACAGCCATGACACAGTGCATGTACAGCTCAGTCACTTCATGCTGCAAGAGGGAAGGTCACAGCATTAAGGGATCAAGGCCAATAGAGGGACAGAGAAGGACCTTCTGCCATCAGTGAAGGCAAGCTGGCAGCTCTAGGAACTACAGCTGCCACAGTCTGGTTCACATCTAGATCATGGATGTGAAAGCAGACAATGGATCAGTAGAGCGAGAAGGCTGAGCAGCCTTTGAGAGCAGTCCCTTCCTGGACAGCTTCTTCTGGAAGAGGAAGGCATCAATTGTGAAGCGGAGCACATCCTTCTGCTTGGAGGGGACAAACCTGGACAGGCAGCCATCTGCCTTGCTGTCCACCATGCACCTGGGGACAAGGACAAGGATGAACCCCTGCAGGCTCTCAGGGCTCCTGCCCTCCCCGTACCCCAAGTTGTCGATCACGGGGAAACGGGGCTGGGAGTGCTGGTCTGGTTTCTCCGTTACGTAACACGAGTGGATGTACAGCCTCTGCTCCGCTGTGGCAAAGTAGGCAGTGGCCTGGAAGTACATGGCCTGACCCAGAAAGTACTCATCCTTGGGAGAGAGCCGGACCCAGTGGGCTGGAGAGAGAGGCAGCATTACACCTGCACACAGCACCCCCTGCAGGCAGGTGGAGCCACTCGCTCAAGGAGCTTACAGTTGGTGGTGAGCAGGACAAAGCTGTGCTTGTTCTTCAGGTCCTTGAAGGTCCTTCTCCTGGCCCACGTGGGGACATAGCCAACCTTGTAGGAGTAGGGGAACCTGCAGGACAGAGGGGATGAGGGGCTTCTGGACACTTTCCCAGCGGCTTCTCAGCAGCAGCAGAGCCCTGCCTACCTGTTGTAGGAGCACTTGACAGGCACAGAGAAGGGAATGAAGCGATGCACAGGTGCACTGGAGGAGGGCGGGGCATAGCGGAGAGTGTTGGAGTACACCAGGCGGCCCTGGACAACCTGCAGGGTCACAGAGGAAGGGATATTCCCAGGAAAGGCAACCCCGATACTGGCCCTACAGCTCACATCGATACACTGCCTGTAGATGAAGACCCGCTTACCGATCGCTCGGTGCCGCACTCGTGAAGCCCGTAGATGAAGTAGAAGTAACTGCGTGTGGTTCGGCTGACGCTGCAGTTGCCCAAGGTCACCTCCGATGGCCGACAGCTGAAGCCGAACAGGAGCCGACTGACCCTCACGTACATCCTGCTGGAGTCGCACCACACAGCCACTCCTCGGGTGCCCCCGATGGCCGGGCGAGCCGGCTGCCGCCCTCGCTGGGGAGGAAACAGGACGCTCTTGATGTAGGCGGGTAAGGGGCGTCTGCCGGCTTCGGGCTTCATCTTCTCCTAGTCGAAGTAGGGCGAGTACGCGTCTCTGGACACAGGAAGGCGGCGAAAGTCGGGAGCCAAGGACTGCGATTCGTTCTCGCTTGCAGACAGGTCTTCGGAGGGCGCATCTGCCAGGTTCAAATCCTCCGACTGGGCTGCGTCTTCAGGAGCCGGGAGGTCGGCCCGGAGCGCTAATTCCCGAGAGTCCCAGCCAGCCGGCCCGGCGGAGATCAGTGCGGGGAGCCCGGCCCCTGCGCACAGGCACAGCATAAAGAGAAACGAGCGCATTGCCAAATTGACGTCCCGCTAAACTGCTACAGAAGTAAGACACATAAACCACCAAACTGTGTTGAAGCAAGAGAGCATAAAGTGTGAACGCGGTGACTAGGTTTTTATACTAGCAGGACTATGCTACCACACACATGGTCGCACTACCGCTCAATCAACACAATCAATTACACACAGAGACCCGAATTGTTCTCAGCGTCTAATTAGAACCTGCTTCCAGTCTGAGGCGGGACTCCGTGAAGCCGCCTGAACACTTTCCCGTGTGTATCTGACCCCAGCGGAGGAGTTCCACGTAATTTCGACAGAATGAAATCACCCACACGTGTAAAATTTGCTCAGATTAATTTATTGTTCAATTCGTTTCTAATTTCCAAGGACAGTGTGTTAAACTCGCTGTCAGACAGAGTACGGAACATGCGACACGTCCGTCCACACTTTCTTTTATCGAGGGGGCTGTTCTATCAACACGTAATTTTACAATAATAATTTTACTAATTTTCATGTGTAATTGCATGTCATATTAAAATGTGTAATACAAGCATTTCTTTGCTTCCCAGTAAAGAAATACTGATCAGCTTTTGACATGTTCTGATAATAATTTGTCTGATTTCTCAGAGATTGCTTTTGCTTCGCAGCACTGAGAACCAATGGAAGCCCGTTTCCACCAGGGAGTAAAAAAAACGCACTATGGTATCTCAGAATTGTGACTTAGAATCTCAGAATTGCGACCTAAAAACTCACTATTTTTAACTTTATATCTCACATTTGCGACTTCGAAATAGCCCATATTTCATTGTCTGTCCTTTTGTTATTGTAACGGATTCGGGTTCTAGGGCTTGTGCCCTCGCCGCTCCCACCCTACTTCGTGCCTCACTGTATTGGCTTGAATCCAGGCCTTGCTAGCTGAGCTAAAGAACATTTTAGATATAAAGTCGGAGTTCTGAGTTACCAAGTCGCAATTTTGAGTTACTTAGTCGGAATTCTGCGATACCATAGCGCGTTTTTTTAACTCCCTGGCAGAAACGGGCTTTCATACATTTCAATTAGTCTGATCAGTGTAGGACAAGTTAATGTAGAACCATTGCTATGTCTGTCTCTTGTTTGTATATAAATGAATGTCTTTGACAACTTAATGTTAGTTTTTAATTTAGTTTTACGATGTAGGTCATGCGTTAACATATGCAGAAGCATACAAAATGTCTCCCTCCTGATTCAGCTCATGCTCCATAGGAGAGAAGCGATTCCTCCTGCTTCTCGTACAATCATATTAGAACAGAAGCCCGTGTCGCCCAGCTCTGATTCAAGAGTGACTCGCATCTTCAGCCCTTTTTTTATTCGTGATCCTAATTTTCTTTAGTTATGATCAATATTGAACTTTTTCTAAATAAAACGACAATAATCAAACATACAAAGTATTAGGAGTTGACAGGGTGCCCCTTTGGAATAGTCGTCAGAAAATTTGAGAAAAGGAAAGTTACCTAAGCTCTCACACACAGCATTAGAGATTGGAATCTGATTGTAAAAAAAAAAACTACCTGTCTCCCCTTCATTTAACGGTGCTGTTGTTTTTATTTTACATGTTGTTAGCATTTTAATGAATTGTTAAAAGATTGATACACAAATCGCTAAATAAGAAAACGTAAAAACCCAACTGTAAGCAATTGACCATTCATATTCCTGAATTTTAAATCCCTGTGTTTATCTGTGTCCAAGTGCCTGGTGCAGCTATTTTGAAAGCAGAGTCTATGATTTATTGCGGAAGCGCATTTTTGCCACCCAGGAAAAAAATCTTAATTAATAAATACCAAATTATCTCCTAATTACGAGATAGCAACGATGTCATTTGTGTGTATGAACAACCTGTTACATTTACAATGGCAGTACCTACAGGCTATCGAAAGGTTTGCTGGCACTGTGGGTTTAGTTTTCCTGACAATGTGCATGCTGAGAAATGCGCACGGACTGACTTTCTTCTCGCAATGAAAATGTTACCGTTTGTACCTCATGTAAACACAGTTCTAACCATTAGCACACTCATATATATCCTGAATCAAGAACGAATGTGACCTAGAATCCATTGTACCGCTTCAAACTGAAAGTCAGATATGTAGTCTCAAAACTACATAACTTAAGATTTTTTTTCCCTTGATGGCAGCATTGGCTTCTGTTATTTAGATTCAACCACTGAAGAGGTTGGTTTTGTGTTTTTAGCTATTGAACATAACTGGTAAGTTTAAGTCAGTTCTTGTAACTCTTTCCGCTCGAAAGCGCTGTATTAATACCGGCGCACCTGTCTCCACAGGAAATTTATTGCTGTTCCAAAACCAATGTACTGCAGCTTGTGGCCACGTGTTCCTGCTGTCAGCATGTGATACCATGTTCTTCCACCGCTAGAAATATTACTGCTCTAGTACAGGAGTAAAAAAAGAAACAAATGCAAACACCGTTTAGAAAAAACACACACGTCTCAGGCCTTAACTATGACAAGGATGGGATTTGAACCTAGACGAGCAGAGCACAGTGGATTAGCAATCCAAAAAAAGACTCCTGTTTAATTTTCTTTTCGCTTGCTCGATTTGTAGTACGCACCTCAATCCTTACAACCGGCAAACAAAAGGGCTTCATGTGCCACAGCATTCTGCTGCAGGTACGGTTTGCACCATGTATTGGGCGAACCCGAATGAAATATTTCAAATATGTGAAGAATTTCATGAAACCTGAAAAAAGAAGATCACAGCCAATGTCAACAATTCAGAGCCTGTAGGTAGCTTCAACAGAACAAAACGATCTGAAGCCGCAATTCTTTCATAGAGTATTGTGACACTCTACGCTGTTGCTATTACTGCTATATCTGCTGCCGTTGCTTAAAACTCTACTCAGCGGGCAAGTTAGTTGTACAAGGAATTGACTACTTTGAGCCGTCCAAATTCCATTATGTGAATTTAAGCTTTTTTTTATTAATAACAGCATTAGTAATACAATGCGTGCTCAGAAACGTTACTTATTAGCTTATGAAGCAATAGTGTTTCGACAATTTGCGGTCTTCAAAAAGTAAACGCTGAAGTTTTTATACTTCCTTGTGAGCAGATCACCTTTGATTTAGAAAAGGAAAACTTACTCCCCTGTTGCTTTCATTGCAATATCTGAATCGAGACCCAAGCGCTAAGAAAGCTGAAAAACGCAGAAGTCATAAACCCGATTTTAATTTAGATACACATTTTCTAATGCAGCCTTCATTACAAGACAGTCTATTTCTCGAAAGCGTGTTATGTAAAAAAGAGAAAAACGAAAATATGTGGATGACATTATTTAAAAGCTGAAGATTTTACTTTTGAGAAATTGTCATTTTATGTATCTAGACGCTTTTCAACCACTGCTTTTAGAACTTTGCTGTGCTTCCTGAATCATTTTCAGTGTTATAAACTGGGTGTGGAAGTAGCGATCACTTTGTAGAGCAGTTGATAGACTGGAGCTGTTCAGACTACTCTTCTTATTTCTCAAATGCTTCCATCATTTTTCTTTCACACTAGGACGCGAGTGTGCACATGTGTTTGGTTTTTGTTTCACTGATTCTCATTGAAGATTTGTGAATTAAGGAGGAAAAATCAGTTGCTTGGGAAAGGAGAAGGTTTGGTTCTCAACGATCTTGAAGACACGCCCATGTAGTGCAGCGTGTGATATTTGTACTATAAAAGACCAAGTGCTCAAAGTGACGTCTGCGTTTACCGTTTAGACTTTTCATCTCGGGCGCACTTTTAGAAAGCAAAGATAGAGCAGTTGTGTTGAATCACACTATGACAGCTGTCAGCAGAGTGGCGCAGCGGAAGCGTGCTGGGCCCATAACCCAGAGGTCGATGGATCGAAACCATCCTCTGCTATACACACCGTCAGTCTAATGAAGAGAATTTAAACTGATTTTTTTCTCTCGTGTGTGTGCAAGCTTCACACTTACTGTATTCGTTAATCTTTACCAATAGCAGATGCCCAAATGTATCTTTGGTTGATCTGCGATCCTTCATAGTTTCCTCAATTCCTTCAAATGAACATCCATATCAAAGCAATTATATATATACATTACAATTAAGGTACATATTAAAAATATCAACGCACATTTGTATAATGCTCATTTAATAATGATTGTCAAGGATTGTCAAGTTCTCCAACAAATCTGTGTTCTAATTTTAAAATATTTTTGCTAAGGATACAACGGGTGTATAAATGAATTCTCCCAACAGCCAGTTAAAGAAAAATTCCACGCGTGAGGATGGTTTCTTGGACATTGACTTAGGTACTTAATTGTTTACTTGTTGTAGTTGCACACGAGTAAAACACGAAGATTTCCTGCAACATTCAAGAGGGTTTGCGAAGAAATCCCTTCAATTTTTAGCGGAGATTATGTTTACATCATCACAATCTGAAGCTCGTCCCTGAGTGCGTTTGACCCAGCAGCCCTTTGTTTAACAGCTGCACAGGGACACATTCCCATTGCTTTTCACAAATCACTGGCATTTTTTTGCAGCATTTCTTCTGTCCTGAGAAGCAAGATTTGTATTTTATCTTTCAGAAGTTGTATGAATTTCTTGAAGTTCAGAAACAACTTGTTCCAGAAAAGAAATGAACACTTGCTTCAAAGTAAATCAAGACGTATGTGTCTCTTGCTGTGTGTGCTCTTATCTGTCCATCTCTCTCTCCTCGTCTCTCTGGCAGTCTGTGTAGAGTATCTGAAGGGGATGTAACACCACTTGGAAAAGAAGAAAAATTCTCAGGAAAAATTCTCAGGCAGAATAAAAAATCATTATTCTCTTCTCAGTCAGATTCACAGCTCAGACTCACACTCAGACAGAAGCTCAACTCCGTACTGCTCTCTATCCTCACAATCCAGAACTAGAAGATATTCAGACAATCAGTGCTGCTACATGAACAATATCAGACAGAACAGTCTGGACTCATGTCACATTTCCCCCTTTTTTCCTTCCTCCCAGCCCTCTTAGAGACATAGAAGAGCTCCTGGTTCTCCTCTCTGTGAACTGGGCTCAGGGGTCACTGATCTGGCAGTTGTGGGCTCTGTTCCGGTCGAAAGCAAGGAGGTTCTATTAACGCTTTCCAGGACTTCCAGCCCTTCAGTATTACTTTCTTTACTGTATGTCAGCCTCCCAAAATGTTTATAAATGTTTTATAACACATATGAGTGTGGAATTATCTTATTATTTATATATAGTACTTATGTAATAAACACCAGTAGTGACACTATGATCAGTATATTGATTATTTGTAGCCGATGGTCCGATGGTCGTGTCTACAATAGTGACCATTTGACCAGTCTGTAGCTCTGGGCAGTGGGACTCAGATCACACAGAAGACCCGTCTGTGTGTGATTCCATACGAGCCCTGGGATTCAGCTACTCTAACAAATGTCTCATAGACCGTCTAATAAATTTACAATTAGATGAAGTCATGTAACAGTTTTACAGATAATTTAAATAATAAGACAGCAGTTTTGGCAGTGGATACATCTCCACATGGGGGAAAGAAACTGAAATATATGTGCTCACTGTGAAGTAGGAAGAGGTGGTCAGACAAGCAAAACAACTTTGCAAATAATGTGAAGTGACATTGTTTTGTGTCAATCAGCTCACAGATTTCGCTTCATGTGCCTTAAGCTGTGCAATTTGTATGGTTGTTGAATGAGATTGGTTTCTTCACAAGCCCAGTCAATTGCCCAGCTTGCCGACGCACACCTTCATGAAGACTCTCTTTAAGATTTCATTGTCAAGTCGCCTCCTTTGCATACAATAGTAGCACCGACACTAAGAGAAAGGATGAGAAATGGCGTTTATCAAGCGATTGCAGTGTTTGTTTGACTGAGGATCCTTGTGTGCTGAACTGGCCTCTGGAGAAGTGTAGTGCAGTAAAACAGAAGGTTTGTGTCACTCAAGATTGTTACAGAACAGAACAATACAATTACAATACTTTTGTGAGAGTAAATATTACTGGTGCAACACAGTTCTTATAATGGTGAAAACAGGAGCACCTTCTCTACATTTTTGACTGAAGTATTTAAACGGAAAGAAATAATATCACTATGCAATTCATAAATGCAATTGAGCTCCTCTAAATGTTCTAGTCTGATGAAACAATGTATAGAATTAGGTGACAATATCGGAATTAATTCAAATGCACAAGATTAATTTTCAGCAACAAAAAAAGTGCTCGGAAATATTTTACAAGAATGAAACCTAACATTCACCTAAATAAACATTCACCCTCTACATAAGTAGAGAACAGTAGGACAGAAGGTTAGTGTCACTGGACACTGCGTCAGAGAGGCCGATCTCTTCTCCCTCATTATGCAGGCTTACCCACTCATGATGAACTGTCCTCCAGTGATACTCAGCTGCCATCATCGACTCAGACATGACGTTCATGTACATATTATACCTTAATATGGCACTGCGTTACAATAATTTGATCAAAACAACTGGTGAAAAAATAATAATCAAATATTTCTTTCCTTCTTTTAGTAAAGATAAAGACTTTGTCCAAAAAAGAAGCATTTATACCTTTCCTCTCCTACCAGCCCTTACAAGTCACCCAGTTTTTAATTTAGAGCTGGATTAAAGCTCTAGTCTCTTTGGGGGTGTGAGTTGGAATCCCACTGCTGCCAAATATCTCCAACTATCTCAGTGTTAAGAAGCAAAAAACACACATTTGCTGCAGAAGTAACAGGAGAATTTGTGCCATTCAGCCTTATAGCGTGATGTCATTTTCTCATGCTCATTTTTAGATGCTTGTGATCGAATCTATGATTCTTATGAGTGTGCCCTCCATAAAGGTAGCAGATATAACGTGCCAAGTTTTCAGAGAATCGCATTAAATACAGGTCAGAAGAAGGCGACAAAGTGTCCGCTAGGCAGTTCAGCGATTTCAACAGTGTTCTCTGTTGTTTAGGTCCAGAATGACACCCGTTACAACACACAGTGTCAGGCATCAAAAAGACTTCCCAAAACCCTGATCCTCTCCTTGATCCGGTGATGGCATCCAGACATTTCCTGCAACAAAGCCAGGATACGATCTTCAACAACACGAGTGAAAGGCTAATTCCCAACCTTTGCAATCCTTTGCAAAGAAGGACCGCATGTGCTCAGTGTTAAATGCACTGTTCATTATTATTAATCATAATAATAATAATCTTTACATTATATACTGTAGTGCCTTTAAAGGTGGCTTTCCAAAGCGCTTTACAGAATGAAACCAATAAAGTAAAAAAAATACACAAGATAAGCAGGATGAGAATACACAGTTAGAGGAGACAATAGATGGTGGTATTAAATACAGTAGGAACAGAGGGGTAAAGAATAGTTCATTAAAGGCTCTTCTTTGTTAATTCAATGAAATGTTTCAGAAATGCTGAACGATTGATGTGTTTCACGCGCAGCGCGGGCTCTCCTTTGCTTACAAATATTTTTTTCCACCAATTTACTCAACTACGATTTTTGCTGAGCATTTTGTTTGATTGCTTTCTATTGTATACTGCACTGATTTCTGTATTGTTCAATTTCCCTGTTGATTTTAATTTCTTGTTTTCTAAGACAATCAGACCAGCTGTTCTGACCATACCTTGCACTGGAGCCACTCTTTTCTTTCCAAAGGCGTGGAGAGAGATGCTACTGCAGGTAACACCCCATGAGAAACATCATGAGCATCTGTAAAAGCTCTCTACCTGCCCGCTCCCCACACCGACGTGTGTGAGCAGGGATTTAAAGGGACATTTTGAAGTGTAGAAACATTTTATTGTTACATACTTTTTCTGTGCAGTTAGTTCTCCTTCAACTCCGCCCAACAACAGAGGTCAGTTTTAATACAGGAGTAAAGGCACATTGCACATCTGCAAAACATCACGTACAGGTTAAGGGAGAGCTACATCAGTGATTGGAAGGTAGGAAGTTTCGGGTCACTTTTTTATTATAGATTCAAGCAGCCCTGAATACCTTTTCAAGAAACATTTCAGAATCCCAGTCACGTCCAGTATGATTGCTACACAGGTCTACAGTATACAATCAGAATACTGTTTGTGCGTTATATAAAACACACCGCCCAAAGTATTTCTAAAACAGGAATTACACGTTTCTGAATGCGCCCTCCTTTATAAATAAAATAAAAGGTCTGAAGCCTGCTCCAAAGAAGCACTATATTCAGAGCTGACAAAGAAGTGATAGGAAACATCTCGGAAAACGAAGGTGCAGTCATTTCCAAGCATCGCACAACAAGAGCTGAACCCACCCGACGTTCTCCAAAAGAGTAAGGTGTTGGGAGTGTGGCTGGGTGGTCTAAGTGCTGGGTTTGTGCTCCATTTTCTTCGCTGGGTTAGGTTTGAATCTTGCCGCTGCTAAGTGTTGGTGGGTTAAGATCTTCCTTCTATTGCGAGTTCAATGGGTAAAAGCTTTGCTTGACAGTCTGTCGAGAGACTGAACTAGGTGTTTCAAGATAGTCTTTGTCAGCTTAACATCAAGGCATAAAAAAGCCTCATTTTGTGTTCCCAACAGCAATGCTCTTTGGTCCCTTCAGCATTATGCAGGGAACAACATCTGCCGTGATCACTTTTGAGTCAGTGTGAATCGTAGTGTGCCGCAATTGTTTTTTAAATTGGTTTTGTAGGCATTGTGCATTTTTCTGTGAAACTTGAATGCTGTGCTTTTTCACGCAGAATCATCGGCAGGAGCAAAGCTTATTCAATCTTTGCGCACAGCACTCCATCAGAAATACTTTGTCCAAGTTTTGAAGAGATTGTGGGATTCTCTGCACACGTTCACATCGCGTACCTCAGACAACAACACCATTCGATGGGAAGTTGATTCTGCTTCTTGCAGTTGTCCCTGTGGTTGCAGTAGTTACAAAGTTGCACTTTCCTCCACCTTCTGCTATAGTATTCACTGGGTGAGCTTCATCATTTGGCTCAGAAAGGTCAACTGTGCTTCGGAAAAAATCAGCTGCAGTGTCGTTATTTTGTCGGTGAGTATGGCTGTCTTTTAAAGCACATGAAAAACACGAGTTTGTGGATTTCTCCAAATAGCAACGAATTCAGTTGTGCAGTGCTTTACTGCTTTCAGAGGGTCTTTTATCAACGCTGCTATAGTAGAGAAGTGACATAATCACAAACGCAACCATTTGTGCTGGCTGTTTCACTAAGTATTAAGCTTTTTCAACTATCACATGATTTTAACTAATTTAACATCATCTCCAGGAGAGCACCTCGCACTGCTCACTGAGCTGATGTACAGTATGTGCCCATTTCTCAAAAATTAAATATCATCTGAACTGATTTTTTCTATTTTAAATGCTTTCCTACTCTTTTAATATTTCAGTTAAATCTTGAAGTACTTTCCATTGATATTAATCCTAGTCCCGATGAACGATTCTGGGACATGGTGTACCTTGAATAATGTTCTTATAGGTTTCAGTTTGGAAAAGTGCGCTCTCCAGAAGCTACCGAAACCTCCAATGGTCGCACAAAGCTTAATGCAATAGCAACGTTTGGGGTTGAAAAAGAATATTACTTGCTATGAATACGAACACTGTTACAGGAGGCGCGTAAGGACTATTTTAGCTCAGATCATCAATTTATCTTACATTTCTACTCCATTAATATCGCTATTGAGTGCTAAAGGTAGGTCCTGGCAATACTTCATGAGATCTTCTTAAGAAAACTTAAAAAAATAGATTTCCAGCGCTGAACAAAAAGTAAAAAATATCGATTATGTGCAACTGATAAAATCTCTCTTCCAGGGATGTTGTAGCCACATGCAAATTACTTTATCAGCTTTAAAAGTTTCTTTTGCATTTATAAGACGATCAGCATGACACTCAAAACATACCTGTATTCAGTAAGCGCTGAGTCTGCTGGCTGAGCAAGTTGCCTCCTCTACACACAATAGCAGCCCTGAAGCTAAGATAAATGAAGAGAAATTGCTTTTATTGGGCACTTTTCCTATCCGATGAGCTTGACATCTCCCAAGGGCGATGGAGTTTTTTTGCGACACTGCTTTTCCCTTTTTTCTTCTTTCTGTACTCTGATGGAAAAAAAAAAACGAGAAATCATGTAAGGGAAAAATGTATTTTTTTCATGGAGAAAACGTACACCAGGAAATGTTTTGTTTTGAAGAAGTGATTTAACATGATACATGACCTAATTTACTGGAGTAAATGCTCACACTGCAAGGTCTGCTTTACTACAAGAGAGAAGTAGAGTGAAAGATGTCATAATTTCACTGCGTTGTTCAAGAAAACATCTTTTTCTTTGAATTCTAAATCAATCAGAATTTCAAAGTGACACACAAACCCTTTGTCTGTATTAAAGAGATGATATTTTAAAACTGATAAAAATGTAGAAAACACGTTTCTCACTTAGAAATTTTAGATGGGATGGTGTATTACTAGTTGCAGCGCTGAACTTACCATGGTGCAATTCAGTTACATGATTGGCCAGTGGTTTAATGGATAACGCGTCTGATTTTGCATCATGAGATTGTAGGTTCGACTTCTACCGGGTTCGTGTGTTTTTAAATCAGGCTACTCAGAAATAGATGTCCATTATGTGAATGAACCGCACCTGAAAGCAAACGTTGGTCGGGTTTCCTTCTTTCCAGCATGAAATAGCAAATCGTTACAAAAAGCACCAGCTAATGTCCAATAGCGTTAGTCATTTTAATTAACATGAATATACTGTAAGGTCTTGGTACATGGGATTGGATTTCATCCACAATTTAAAAAAGGGCAAATTATATTTACAGGCTTCAGACACTTTTTAATACAAAAGTGACCTAAAACTCTGTAACTTTCAGGTTAGTTTGAACCTGTAATGAAAAAGGGGCCTGAAACTTCCATTCTGTGATGTAACTGTCTCTAAAGTCGGACGTGATGTTTCACGGATGTGTAGTATGCCCTTTCTCTTGTCGTGTTCAAAATGACTTGCTGTGTAATTTCCTGAATGCGTGTTCTGTACTGCTCTGTTATTTCATTTAGATTATCTATGTGGTGTACAGATAAAACCAAACTGCATGGTATAATTTCCGGGTTCGGCACCAGCTGAACCTGAACATACATCAGCCAATCTCGACATGATTTGAACACACAACCTTCTGATGTGGTATCAGATGCACTACCGTTGCACCACAAGGTCACTCCTCATAAGTGCTTTTAATTCCCCCAAGGAGAAAAATCAGCGTCCCTGAAAAAGATTTTTTTTTCATTCTCTCCTGTGAGAAACGTCGCTCTTCCAACGAGGGTCTCTTCTTCCCAGACCACAGATTATTCTTCCTGTCCGGCTCTCATACAGAGAGCAGACACACTGTCTCCACTAATGTGTTTACTACATCTATAGATCTGACCCCCTTACAGCCCTGATATTCCTGGACAGGATAATAATAATAATAATAAACTTTATTTTATATAGCGCCTTTAAAGGTGGCTTCTCAAAGCGCTTTACAGGATGACAATAAACAATAAATAAGAAGACTACAACAATAAATAAGAAAATTTCACAAGATAGGACACAATAATTACAACAATACAACAATAATAATAGAGGAGACCGTGGAAGATGGTATTAAGAAGAGCAGAGGGGTGAAGAATGGAACCAGTTAAGTAAAGGCTTTTCTGAAGAAGAAGGTTTTGAGTCTGGATTTGAAGGAGTTTAGAGAAGGTGACTCTCTAATATCCTTGGGCAAAGAGTTCCAGAGCTTGGGGGCATAGCAGGAGAAGGCCCTGTCGCCCATACAATGTAGACGGGCTTGGGGGACAGTAAGGAGGGCAGAATTTGAAGAGCGGAGGTTGCGAGGTGGGGAGTAGGGCGATAAAAGTTCAGACAGGTTCAACAGGATCCCATGTTGAGCAGTATTTCTCGCGTTGTGAACTTACAGTGTGTACACAATGTACTTTATACACAAAGTAAGTGTTTTTGTAACTCTTGGACGTTTTGTGAAAATATTACTGGCATGTCAAAATCGCCCCCTCAACTGAACAGTTCCACCCCCCTCAGTTTTGGATAAAAGGTTTGGATAAAAAGTTTTTGAACACTTTCACTTACTTAACTTGAGCCGTAAAAAATAGTTGTACTTTGTCAATGGTCAGATAACTATACTAACCCCGAATTCACAGTTACTACATCAGACTGTTTGATGTGCAGGGGGCTATCCATCCAGGAACAGCACGTTACATAGTGTCTGTGTTTTGGGGTGTCAACATTATTATGACCTTATTTGCTCAGGTGGACCAATGGCTTGCAGTAGTTTATCCTTATACTTACAATTGTTATATAACTAGGACTGTAGTTATAGAAGTTTGTACTTTCTGTTGGTTTTACAATGATTTCTTAATGATTCAGATCCTCGTTACCGTTGATGTTGTTGAAAAAATGAACACATATGGTTGATGCTCCAGGCAAAACTAATCACGTGAGTTCTGATGAACGTGGAACTGTTCTTTATCACTAAATACCAGATTGCTTGTCGTTATCTTCTAACATGAAATACTAATCAGTGGCATGCTTACGAGAATTCACTTGGATGGTTGCAACGGCTCCGTTTAAACCAAAATATCACTGCCCCCCTCAGGATTTCAGACCCCCCCCTACAGATCATTCCCCTGGCGCCAGTCCTGGGTATAATGATGAACATAGCTGCCTTGCAAGCAGTGAATCCGGGTGTGATTCCCACCTGACCCATCGACAAACCTTTTCCAATGAATCTTTGATCGATTTAAAAAAGTCTTGAAGCTGGTAGGCTAGGGAAGAAGCACTGTTCGAGTGCACTGAGGAAAATGTGCTACTGTGCTGTGCTGCTCCAGTAGCGCAATTGGTCAGGTTGTGGTGCTTTTGTAGTGGAGTCATACCAAGGTTGTGAGCTCAATCATCACGTGGAGTAGGTTCCGTTTTCAGCTGCAGAAACGTGCTGTTGAATTTAAGTTGGTTCTTGTGTTACTTTTTCCACTCAATGGAGCTGTATTAATGCAGGCACACCTGCTTCCATGTCAAGTTATTTTATCATTGCTCACAAACCAACACACTGCAGACACCTCTGATATTGTCACTGTTTGTGGGCCACATGTTCCTGCTGTCAGCCTACCATGATCATACACCTATAGAAATATTACTGCTGTAGTACAGGAGCGAAGAAACGAAACGAAAGCACACCAAGTTTAAAAAGGTCAAAATGTGTCAAAGCCCTTCCTCAAGGAGGATGGGGTTTGAACCTACTTGTGCAGAGTATCATGTACTAAGAGGAGATTGCTTTAACCACTAGGCCACCTCCATACACACTTTTTCCCCCTCCGGACATGAGTTGGCCTCTTTCCCCATACTCAAGGGTAATTTTCCTCTTCCACCTACAATTTCAACATTTACCTTGTGAGATGTCAAACCACAGAGCCTGTGCTGCGCTTCAGTGTTAGCTGTAGTGGACAGCCCATTGAACATAAAAAGCATATTGAACTCCTTTGACATAAGCCATTTCTCGTCACTTTGCTCAGCGAGCAGGCTCAGCGCACACTGAATGCAGGTGTCTCAGAGCAATTGAGATGTGTGCAAGTGGCTGTAAAAGGGATATTTGATGCCAGTGCCGTGGCTTAGTTCTCCGATGCAGGTCGCATTTAATGGGAATGTCATGGCAGCGTCAGCTCAAACCACCAAATGGAGATGGGCGTGCCGACAAGCTGACACTGCTGATGTGGGATTAACACTAGAACGAGAGAATGCTGTGGCTTAGCTGGTTAAAACACCTGCCTAGTAAACAGGAGATTGTAGGTTTGAATCCCAGTTGTGCCTTTTTTCCTGTCTTGCCACACAGTTTATCATTATGGACAGCAACATGCTTCTACATTAAATTTAATGGAAGTGTTCATTTAATTTTTGGAGCAACTTGTTTTTAAAAAAATCCATACAAATTGCAAAAGATAAAATACTCATCTGTTTTGTCAGTGCAGAGGAATTAGTGCCAGCTGGCAAGGAAACAAAAAAGATTTTTTTGTCTTTAGCCAAAAACCTGTGAATGTAGAAGAAAGGTGATGTGCGTTAGTTTCTATGGCACAGTCAGTCAGCGTATCCTTCAGTTAAACATAACGTTGGTAAATCAAAAGTCCCCAGAGACGCATTTCAAATTAATCCGACCTCAACACCGTCTCCCCTAAATGTGATGGGGTTTCTTTGGATGTCCTTAAGCATCCTGATAGTTGCAGAGATTTCAAACTTTTGGCACAAGTCAAACTACAAGAAGTGAATAGTTGAGCGCCTAAGTCAATATCACGGGAATGTGACTATGTAAACTTAAATAGTATTCAAAATATTGCAATTTTGTTGTAGTTTAAAAAGATATTTTAGCTGGGGATCCTCAAATGATGAGGGTAGAAAAGAGAACTATTCGACACCATCAGGAGTGCTTAACATGTGATAAAAGTGTTTTTTAATCACAAAGTGAAAATAGTGAATTTGTCTTTCACTTAGGCGTTCATTAAAAGCTCATTAAACAATGAAGGAGAGGCTCGTGTTCCGAATTCTCTTCGTGTCTCATTGTCTTGCTTTGATTTTTAAAATGTACACTGTTGGCTATTCACTCTTCCTAACACAATTAAAGAGCCGAGTTTAGTTCAGAGGTAAAGCATCTCATGCATCGTTTTCTATCACCAGCATCTCCACTCTGGATTTCTTTTTAAGCGCGATATCTTTTCTGTGATTTCTTTCGTTTGAATTCCCTCATGTGTGAATTTCAGCGCGACACATAAACTCGTTTGTCTGTTTTAAAGAGATGCAATTTTTAAAACAGACAAAATGAAAGACTGTTTAACTAAATACACATAGAAAACGTGCACCTAATTGAGAAAATTTGGACTGGGGTGATTTATTATTGTAGCGGCGCAAGCTCACAGTGGTGCACTTGAGGAATGCGGTACAAGGGCCAGTGGTGCATTGGATAACGCATCTGATTACGGATCAGGAGACTGTAGGATCGTAATGCTCTTAAACACAGTACCATAACCGTAGTGTGTTCAGTCCTACACAACCTTTCTATCGACTGAATAAGCCTCCTGTTCCATCTCCATCTTCTTCCCACACATTCCGGCTATTTCAGCACCGTTATTGTTGGACCACAGTCACAGATACGTAAGGGACACTATTCTGAAGAACCGTCTTAAATAAATAACGTTGCAAAAGGTAACAATAAGGGTTTCTTAATGTAACCTTACATTTGGCCGTACAATACAATTTTCTGTACCCTCAAAAAACTAAAAAAAATATATTACTGCTTTCTCCTGAGAAACACAAGTGTAGTGTCAAATCACAATAAATAATACAACAAATATACTAAATTAACACCAAGATATGACAACACACAGCTATGACAGAACACATTGAAGACTTAAAAGCCCTTTAAATTTTTATTTCCTTAATTTCCATTCTCTTCCCTCCCCAGGATAACTGAAAACTAACTATAATAAAGACTATATGCATTACTTGTAATACAGCTACTAATAAAGATATACATGGAACTTAATTATTAATAAATAACACTTTAATTAATAAATACGTGTAATGATAACATTCATTGTGAATATTTGTGGTGTCTGGAAAGCAATTTTAGTTAAATATAATAATAATTTTCAAGCAAGTGGTGCATAACCTTGTTACTTAATGAGTACATTATTTCCATTACATTCAAGACAGTTCTAATGTGATCAATTGTTCTGCTTAGTCCGCTACTGAGTTGCTTAAAACCTATGAAGAGGTGGTTTAAGCTAGACTCCTAATGCAGTAACATCTAACGGGCAGCAGCTGTTATTTTAGGTTTGTTGCAATTGAGAACAGGTTTAGTACAGAGTTGCTGACAAATTTCAGCGAAGTTTAATGAATATAAGTTTATTGCAATTGACCCATTGTAGCTACCAATCAGCAGCAAGGAAAAACAAACTTCACTTGTGCCTTTTAAAAAAAAGGAAACAGAGTAGTAGTTTATGTGGTAATTTCAGGTACTGTACAATGTAAGAACTAATGTTAACTACTCCCATAGTAATGCGTGGGGTCCTATCAATAGAAAAAAACAATTGTTGTAACCCGAAAATACAACAAACACAAAACAAGAAGTCTTCCAGGAACCTAGGTAAATCCCGGTAGTTGTCTAACAACTACGAAAAAAAAAAACCAAACGCAACAATTTCAAAAGAAAAAGAACATTAAAAACAAATCTGGGGAACAACAAAAACACAGAGTCTAATGCGAGAGCTTTTTCAAGTCTTCAGTGCTCCTCTCGTCTCAGTAGACCTCTCTCATATATTTGTGTACAGGTCAGCTGGAGATACACATCTGATGGTAATTTAAGTAGGGAGCTGCGTCAGCATGCATGGGCTTCAAAGGAAAAAGTCAAGGTTTATTCCATGCTGAAAAGAGAAGGAAACACAATGTTTCAGCTGCGGAGCCTTATTTGATTGTGACTCGAAGTAAACCTTTACTTCTTCGTTTGATGTTAATTTATCTTCATCAGATACCTGATAGTATCTAAACTTAACAGTTGCTTTCAGTAGCTAAAGACACTAGGTGAGGCTTGAACTCACAACCTCGGCATGACTCCGCTGTGCACTACTGTATAAGTACCGCACGCTGACCGATTGCGCCACTGGAACTGTGCAGAAACACAGGGTGAAAACGGTTTCGGTTTGTGGATCCATCTATACATGGGGAACACTAAAATAGCAAGGAAAATACAAGAAAAGAAACTGAAAGAATTGTGCTAACAGCAAAGGGGGACGGAGGGAGGTGGTCGGACAAGTAAATCAGCCTGGCAGATTATTTGTATCGACATTTTTTGAGTCAATCAGCAAACAGATTTCTCTTCATGTGCCTTAAACTGTGCAGTTTTTATCTTCGTTGTAGATAGGTTTCTTCAGAAGTCCAGTAAACTGACAATAATGGAGAACTAGCTGAAGCACCCCGTCGTGAAGACCCTCTGTAAGGTGATTACACGTTTCATTTTCAAGTCGCCTCCTTTACACGCAATTGCAGCCCGGACACTGAGAGAAAGCAGGAGAAATGGCTTCAATTTCAATGTGAAAGCGCAGTACAGGCTCGATGGCTTCACATCTCCCATCAATCAAATAAAATTGCAGTAAAGCGTTCTAAATATGACTCTGAAGTACTGGGAAAGATGATTATTTTGAGCGTGCCTCCCAGGGTCTGCTACGAGGCTGAAGTTACAGTAGCTTCTTATTCACCAGCTTCTTATGCGTGTTTTTCGTTCCACCTTAAATGGTGCTGCTGTGATGTTATGTCACCTTTTGCCTGTAGATGGCTCTCTTCAATCAGTACTAATCCGGCTGGAATACTGTAAAGCTTAAAACTACAGTAGCAGGAGTAATAATAATGGCAACAACATGTTTGGAGTTCGGCTTTTCATTTATTCTGCGGAAACATCGTATCGGAATGAACTGCCAGAGATAAAAGATTAATTGCGGCTTCAGATCGTTTTTACAGAGCATTGCGTTGTTCTGTTCATGCTGACTACACGCTTTAAATTTGTCGTTTACTGAAAGCGTTGCTTTTCCAGGTTTTTCTGAAATTCCTTGCATTTGAGCCAGCACTAAAATATTTCATTCCCGTCGCTGAATACATCGTGGAAACGGTATTTGCAACGGAATGCTGTCACTCATGAAACCTCTTTGTTATTCGGTTCTGAAGTTTGAAAATGAAAATAAAACGGGGGTCACCTCATATGCTTGAAAGAAGTCCAAGCAGCATAAAAACCCGCGCATTCTCACAAAGGCTGCACCTTTCTTCTGCTGCTTTTATAAATCAGCCTTAAACATTTGAATGCATACCTTACTGCTGCTAATCACATTCACATGTTTACGAAGCTTTTTTTTGTCCGTTCTGTTTTTGCTAAGCAGTTTCTCCGTTTTCCTCGTACTGTGATTGTCAGCGAGCACAACAAGACTGAAACAGTGTAAAGGCAGGTAAAAAAGACAGGGTAAAATGCCTGACTGTCGGGAGTGGGATTTGAACCCATGCCTCTATTTGGAGAGCGAAACACAAAGCTTATAAGAAACTGTGAATTTGCTGTTTTAAACTGCTCGACTATCCTGAAAAAATGTGTGCTGATTGCACCAGTCGCATGCGATTTTCCGTAACTTTAGGGCGATAGATACGACTGGACGAACACAATTTGTGGCGTTTAGCATGACATGGAAAACGGTACCGGAGCATTCGGGTCCGGACTACCAGACTCGAAAATAATTTTACCCCCGCACTATCAAACTATTAAACTCCCAGCCTCTCTCACTCTCTCCTCACCTCTCACCTATGATCTGAACCTCACAGTGCCTTCTTTCTTACCAAAAACCCAAACACACATTGAAAATCTATCTCTACCATACATGTCAAAAGCTCACTCCCCATCATTTCTATCCCTTTATTTCATTCTTTTGATGCATGTTTTTGCACATAACCTGCTACATTTTTGTTGTTTTGCACACTGCCTGTTGTTGTTTTTTGCACATCGGCTGTTGTCTCTGTCTTTCTTTTGTTATACAATTGGATTGTTGTTGTGTTTTTTTCTTTGTACTACTTATGTCCGAGAGCTAGCTAAATAGCATTTCGTTATACCATATACCTGTGTATGAGTATAATGACAATAAACTTGAACTTGAACTTGACATAGTCTTGCAGGCAGTATATTATTTTATCGTTTACTCGTATAAAAAAGCATGGTCTTCTCGTTCCTAAGTCAGATTTTTAGTGCTTTCGAACGTTACTTCCAACCTGGACTGACAGCTCACCCGATCTGTTTGTGATCAGACCATGGAGTCGGGGGCTGTACCAAGCGCACGTTCCTTCCCAATGCTGAGGCGATCATTCGGAAGATGGGTGTGAAGAGAGATAAGCTTTGTCGACTAAAAAACAAGGCAGGATATGCAAAAATACTAATCACTGGCGACAGTTATGCTCTCTTACTATTGAGATCCCTACATTGCGAGTTTTTTTAAGACTTTGAAACTAAAGGAAAGCGGTGACAAATGAAACAGGCACGGGTGGGGTTTGAACCCACGCTCTTCGGTTTACGAGACCGACGCCTTACCACTTGGCCACCGCGCCTTCAAGTAAGTATGGGAATAAGGTTGTTCAAATTATTTTTTTCTGAATCCGGTTTACATCGCCAAATGTTAAGCATTTTGACCTTTTTCACATTCAGATTTTTTTCACATTTAATAAAATCTTTTAATCAACAACATTAAAAAGAAAACAAATGGAACATTTTTGGAACAATAATTAAAAAAATCTTTCAATGCCTTGGTTGTATACGTGTGCACACCCTTTATAAAGGGAGTTGCAACAGTGCTGAAATTTAAAGAGCATTTCTGTAGAGAAAACAGCCTTGATGTTAAGCTTAGGGAGCTTGTCTTTGCCTTGCAACACCTTGCACAGCCTCCCGACAGGCTAACAAATATTTTTTAAAGAAATTGGCTCACACACCGGAAGACACTAACGTTTATCTACGTTAGAGTATGTGAATAACAGTTTAACCAAAAAAGTTTGTAATTGTGACTTTGTTAAAATTCAATAAATTGTCTATCAACAGTTAGAATTTATTAAGAAATTGTTTTATTTCATAAACTATAAGACAATTCAGAGAGTTTATAGGTCATATCCGTCGCTTATGTTCTTTTAACTCTAGAGTTCAGGATCCAAACCCAGCTGCGGACGATTGTGTTTCTTGAATCTCTTGTAATCATCAAAAGTCGATGTGGAGTCCTTCAGTACTTTCTCGAGTTGTGCCATGGATATTTTATACGATCAATACTTGTCAGGCTCTTTTGCATTTTCCTTAACAAACGGAAAAAGTTCAAAGTGTGTTTATGGCTGTGCTTCACATCTACACGAGAGCTCTTGTAACAGTACAGGACACGCAGTGAGGAGTTCGTGAAGCTTTCAGTTTAGTGCGGAGTTCAGGAGGATTCGCTCGCTGAATGATCTCTCAAGAAATCCCGGGTGAGATTCAACAGGTGTTTTCTGCAACAGCCATGACAAGTGTGAAGCAATCTCTGGATTTCCTGAATTTGAACTAAATTATTAGTTCAAATAATTTAGGATTTAACAGAACTAAATGAGGTACATTTAAAACAGCAGCGCAACTCTGGAGCACGTCGAGTGTGCCTGTATTTAATTGTGTAAACCTGTCTCTCTCTGAACACGAGCAAAGAGTTCTCACTCAACAGAAGATTACGATGTGAGTACTGTAACATTAAGCACCTGGAGATGCCAGGGACTGAACCCGGGACCTCATACATGCGAAGCATGCGCTCTACCACTGAACTACATCCCCGATGAAAAACGTGAAGGAACAGACTTAGAGATGTGCAGATGCTCACTGATCACAATCCACCACTCACGAAGAATGCCTGCAGTTTCCCACTTTCGCGTTTCCTCTACTACAGAGTAAATTCATGGGAATGAAGAAATAAGGAAGGAAAAATAATCGCATTGAAGCTTCAAGAGACTGGGCACAAATTAATCTATTATTTTTGTATCCAGTCACACGTGCGACTGTGGTTAATTCCCAGACAGGGAAGTGCTTTTTTTCTACCTCCTTACTCGACTGTCTTTCAATTCTGTTTTATTTGAAAGCTTTTTGCATCTTTTAGGTGCTCTTGATTAAACTATGCATAGAAAAACAGCACTACTGATGATTTTCATGGACCGATGCACACTTATTCTGTACAACTCGAGTGATAAAACCCTGTCTGCAAATATTGTAGAAGAAAATAAAAGGGTGAAACAACGCCCCAACCAAAGGAATGGTAACAGGAAGGATCGTGTTCTTATTTGATAAGTCCTTTTGAGATGTCTTGTCAATGCACACAGGCGTTAGAGCTGAATAATTTACTTTTAGTGGTGTTTTTAAACAAAGATGGAACATGTTATTTCTATACCAGGAAGAAAGGAGCAGACTTTAACTTTAAGAGGCAAAAACGACACCTTATCAAAGCTAATATTAATTAAAATGACATCACAACAAAAGAGTGGAGACTTGAGTGAATAAAATTAGTTTTCATTGGACGTCTGTGTCTCCATAACTTTGTAGGCGAGAGAGAGGATTGTGATAATTTGCAGGTGCTTCTCGGAAGTGCGTTGGTGGTACAGGCGCCTTCCAAATAATTAAGTCGGGTTTGAATCCCATCCAGTACAAACCCAAATATTTTCAAGATAATTTGTGGTCCGCTAACACATCTTTTGAAACACTACAACAGGTAACACCCCGTGTGAAACATCATGAACATCTGTTAAAGCCTGAGTTTTACATACTCTTACGTAAATAAACGTTAGTGTCTTCCGGTGTGTGAGCCAATTTCTCCAAAAAAATATTTGTTAGTCTGCCTGTAATATAACAGATATTTTATCTGTTATAAAATAGAATTTCTAAAAGACATTCTCCCTAAGCTTAACATCAAGGCAGAAAAAATGCTGTTTTCTCTACAGAAATGCTCTTTACATTTCAGCACTGTTGCAACTCCCTTTATAAACGCATACAACCAAGGCATTGAAAGTTTTTTTTTAATTATTGTTCCAAAAAATGTTCCATTTGTTTTCTTTTTAATGTTGTTGATGAAAAGATTTTATTAAATGTGAAAAAAAATCTGAATGTGAAAAAAGGTCAAAATGCTATTGAAAAAAATCAGTAATGTGAGGAAAGATGGATTGTGGGAGCCCCTTAACTACCCATGTCATGCTGTATTTCTCACTCATTATACTGGGAGTGGTGCCGTCGCTTCATGATAAAGTCTCAGTGGTCATTCCAGACGGGTCAGGTATGACTGCTCTTCGGAACAAGAGACACGTGACTTCCGAGGATCCCGACAGTGTCGATTTTCTTTCAGAGCCCGGATAGTTCAGCCGGTGGAGCTTCAGTCTTTTAATCTGAGGGCCCAGGGTTCAAGTCCCTGTTCGGGCGGCTGTGCTGTTCTTCAGTCTATTGTGAATGTCATTCTAAATAGTCTTTTATCTTTCACTCTTCTAGCTGTACTGTGGTTATTTTAAATGTCCATTACTTGTATTTACAGTAGTGTATTTAGTGTTTCATTTCACAAACCGAAAATGTTCAAGTAGATCTTGTCACTCTACTCCACGTACTCATCTAAATTAAATCACAGTAGAGTACAGAACACGCAGTGAGGCGCTCACACAGTGAGTACTCTTGAATACGACAAGAGGAAAGGCACACTGCACATCATCACGCCCGAGTTTACAGTGACAGCAGAGGTTGGAAGCGACGTAGTTTTTAAATACTCTCTCGCTGAACGATCTCTCAAGAAACCTCGGTGGAGATTTAACGGGTGTCTAATAATCACGTTCAAAAAGATGACGATAAGTTTTTTTTTAACTAGGTAGCCTTAATGGCAACACGGTGTGAGTAGATCTTAAAATCTCACGCCTAATAAAGAGGTCTTTCTCGTTAGAGTAGAAACGATAGAAGCCTTAAGCGGGAAAAAAATCACAACATCTCGCATTTCACGTGTTCAATGTTAACTGTCTCAGTGGTTGCCTCGGTGATTGATGGCTCTTCTCCCTCGCAGGGTGACGGCAAACTTCTTCAGAGAGGGACTCTCCCACGCACGGCTTTTCTTTATCAAGAGCTGAGACAACAGAAACAGACTTCCAACTGACATTAATTACTTCTTGAGCGTTTATGACCGTCTTTAAAAGCTGAAAGCAGGTGAAAAAGTCTTTGGAAATGAGGAAATGACTGCTGACAGTAAACAGAGCTGACGCTCAGCTGCAGACAAGCGCTCCTCTTTAGTATAGTGCTGAGTACCCCCGCTTGTTGCGCGGGAGACCGGGGTACGTTTCTGCGACAGGTCGCTGGTTTAATTTTTTAACAACCTGACCACTTAAAAAGTGTGTACTGTGTACTACGTTTCGGACTAGTTACGGCGGTAGAATATGGAGATCATCTCCAGCTTTGAGCTCAACTGCATCAAGAAGTCATGCTAAATGTAGTATAGTGAGTAGACATCGCGAGACAACAGAACGAGAGAGTAGAAGGCGGGAATATATGGTCTAAGGGCGTGATCTGTGTAGTTAACAAAATAGTTAAAATAATATAAAAACGTCTCTTTATTAAGATACACAACATTTATGGCGACGAGAGATGAGTGGTTGACGGACTCAAAGCGAGCAGAACACTGCAGAGTTTAGTTCTCTTGCTGGTAGAAACGAACTTCTGAATTTTCGGACTTTTCGTTTAGCTTGCGCCATGGAAGATATGGCAGCCACGCCGAGAAGGTTTGCTTAGGCTCAGCTTTTTCAACCGCTTCTACTGAACCTCGGAGCTCCGTATTTGAATAAGGAATACAAGATGTAGTCGTACAGATTATTTTAAATAGCCAGTGGATCTACAGAAGCTCAGGATACCGTGAGACGTGCTGCATTACTGCACTGTATCGGGACTCCCGTGCTGCGGATTTTCGCCAACCTCCCTGGAAAAAAAGGTACATATGAACAGACTGTAGCTGCCTTAGACGCTTATCTTACACCGCGGAGAAATGTGGTTTTGGAACGACATAAATTTAGTCTCAGGACGAATCTGTTGATGCTTTTGTGACTGCACTAAGAACTGGCTAAATCTTGTGATTTTGGAGTATTGGAAACTGACATGTTAAGAGATCAACTTGTGGAAAAATGTGCACATAAGAGACTATAAATTGCTGCAGGATGAAGGGCTGACTTTCGAAAGAGCTCTTACAGTCGCTAGAATTCATGAAGCAGCTCAAGCAGAATCAAGAATGGTTTCTGACCACAGTGACAAAGTGACACTGATCGGGGCGCTCGCTCAAACTTTACAAACAAAAGCCGAGCAGCAGGACGCAGTCATGCTAGAGAAATAGAAGGGGACGGCTGAAATTACATGTTACAGGTGCGGACTAACAACGCACAAAGCAGATGAATGCAGAGCATGAAGAGCAAAATGTCTACTCTGTGAGAAAACAGGACATTATGCACATGTCTGCAGAACATCACGTCCGAGTTTAAGGACAAGTATCCCTTTTATTGTTGTTGCTGCCTCCAGGCGATGTTAACCAGGTTCAGAAAAAAATAATTTGAACAACATTATTCCCATGTTTACTTGAAGGCGCTGTGTCGCCAGTGATAAGTATTCTTGCATATCCTGCCTTGTTTTTTAGTCGACAAGGCTTGTCTCTCTTCACACCCATCTTCCGAATGATCGCCTCAGCATTGGGAAGGAACGTGCGCTTGGTACAGCCCCCCACTCCATGGTCTGATCACAAACAGATCGGGTGAGCTGTCAGTCCAGGTTGGAAGTAACGTTCGAAAGCACTAAAAATCTGACTTAGGAACGAGAAGACCATGCTTTTTTATACGAGTAAACGATAAAATAATATACTGCCTGCAAGACTATGTCAAGTTCAAGTTCAAGTTTATTGTCATTATACTCATACACAGGTATATGGTATAACGAAATGCTATTTAGCTAGCTCTCGGACATAAGTAGTACAAAGAAAAAAACACAACAACAATCCAATTGTATAACAAAAGAAAGACAGAGACAACAGCCGATGTGCAAAAAACAACAACAGGCAGTGTGCAAAACAACAAAAAGGTAACAGGTTATGTGCAAAAACATACATCAAAAGAATGAAATAAAGGGATAGAAATGATGGGGAGTGAGCTTTTGACATGTATGGTAGAGATAGATTTTCAATGTGTGTTTGGGTTTTTGGTAAGAAAGAAGGCACTGTGAGGTTCAGATCATAGGTGAGAGGTGAGGAGAGAGTGAGAGAGGCTGGGAGTTTAATAGTTTGATAGTGCGGGGGTAAAATTATTTTCGAGTCTGGTAGTCCGGACCCGAATGCTCCGGTACCGTTTTCCATGTCATGCTAAACGCCACGAATTGTGTTCGTCCAGTCGTATCAATCGCCCTAAAGTTATGGAAAATCGCATGCGACTGGTGCAATCAGCACACATTTTGTCAGGATAGTTGAGCGGTTTAAAACCGCAAATTCACAGCTTCGTGTCTTTTAAGCTTTGTGTTTCACTCTCCAAATAGAGGCACGGGTTCAAATCCCACTCCCGACAATCAGGCGTTTTACCCTGTCTTTTTCACTTGTAAAAACATCTGAAGCCGCAATTACTCTTTTATCTCGGGCAGTTCATTCCGATACGATGTTTCCGCAGAATAAATGAAATGCCGAACTTGCCGAGCAAGTTTAATACTTGCTTGTGAGCCCTAGATAAATTGGCTGCTGCAATTTCAGCAAGCGGAGTTCTGCTCAGCTGCCTGTAGTACACGTTGCTGATTCCTTTTGTGAGGGCACGGGCAATCTTTCAACGATAAGGCTGACGTGCCTGTCGAAATTGTGTTTCCCTTTCACTGTGTTGTATTTGCCCTACTCGTACAACGTCAATTGTGATGTCATCATTGCCCATTGGTTTGTGTCTTGTTGTCATTATGTATTTTACATTACAGGAACTGAAAGTACTGAACTGAAGGTAGGAACTGAAAGTACAGACTGCTTTAATCATAAGAAATTTTATTTTCTGCTGTTCTCTTTCCTGATGTATTGGTATTTGAAGGCTATTGGACAGTAAGGATTTATCTTCCTGAACTTGCTATATAAGATATGGGTCCATGGTCATCTTAGTTTAGATGTACCTTTTAGAGGTGGTATTTTTCTCCATTGTTCAGCCTTCAGACATACTTGGAAAGTTTTAGGCACAGACATAATCTTTCTTAATCCCCTTTTATCCTGAGGTGACGTCCCAGACGAGCTTGCCCCCTGGGAATATTCACTGTGCTCTTCAGGCTTTTTTTCTGATTCTACACAGATTTTTTCTCCTTCAAACATGTCACCACTGTCTGTGCTGCCGTGTGCAGCCCATTCATCTTCTGTATCTTCTGATGAACTTCTGAACTCTGTGTTGCCTTCCAAACTATGTCCCTCACTTTGACTTGAAATATTAACTATAGATTGTGTACCGTCATCTGGTTTGGAATCCTTACCAATACTCACCTCCTTCTGCGCCCTAAGCACTTGGATTCTTACTTTTTTTCTATCTTCATGCCATATTACTGATAACCATTTCCTGTTGCTGGAGCAATCCTCTCCAAGTGTTGACCACATTGTCATGCCACCTAATTTTTTTTTTCTAGCTTAGAAACCTTCAGAAATTCTTTGATCTCATTCCCTACTTCACCAGCCCTTGACCACAGGTCTGGCCTCCTACTCCTCTGTCTTCCTTTAACATGTGGCATTGCCAACAATCTGAAAAATAGGGAACACATCTGAATGAAGTGGAAACATAATTGAAATTCAACTCCCAATGAATGTTAATAGTGTAGGAGTACAACAGATGTACAAGCCATTAAATGTTCTTATTTCTGTGTTTAATTTTTGAGGGACCCTATATTTTGATATAGCATCAATCACAAAACAGCATTCTGTCACTGTCATGACCACCAGCCAGGGGAGATCAACTCACAAAAGAACTAACCAGTACCAGCAGCGGGTTAATAATAACATGTGTTAATCCACCAGCACATCCTCTACTGTGCGGCAAGCAGCATTGTTTTAACCATTCAAACCCGCTTCCCGCTACTCGGTATTGAGTCTTCTCTTTGAGAGCTCTACCTCGCGTTTACTCTGAATCTCGCTTACTGGTTACTGAACTCCCTTTTGCCTCTCGACCTTGGACCTTACCTTCTGTTTTGGATTGTTTGCTTCTCTCTGTACTTCCAGTATTTCGATCTACCTTTCACCTAACAAACTCGCCTGACGTTCTGGATTGTTCGGCTGTCCCTTGCTCCTGCATCTGCACAGGATCTGCATACCTTTTCACTGAGGATTTCTGACAGTCACAGCCACATAAAAACTAGAAAAGAAGTATGTGTTTCTTTTAAAAAAATACCCCAAATTGTTTTTGTTTTTTTTAAAAAGTCAACATATCTGGGTTGAGTTTGCAAGATTTTTAAAAATTGCAAAGTTTGTGTGGGTATGATTGTAAAAAATCAAATCTTAACTGAAGAAGGCTCCATGGTCAAAACATTGTGTTTTCTTCTTCTCTTTTCAGCATGGAATAAACCTATTACTTGTTCCTTGGAGATTACCATGTGCCAATAAGATATGATCACTGTATTGACCATATACAATATCTTGCATTAGAAATTCCTATTTTGCATATCCCAGCTTGCTCTCCTTGAGACACACATACAGGGAGAGAAGCTGGGGGTCAGAGCGCAGGGTCAGCCATTTATACGGCACCCCTGGAGCAGTTGGGGTTAAGGGCCTTGTTCAGGAGCCCAATGGAGTAGGATTCCTCTGCCGACCGTGGGATGTAAACCAGCAACCTTCCAGCCACAGGTGCAGATCCTTAGCCACAGAGCCGCCGCTCTGCCAAATGTGCCAATTCTTTAAAAGAAGTCCCAAAAAATGCAAATTTATTTTTAAAAATAGTTGCTGTAAATAACATCAGTGGCTATTGAAGAGTACATACAAGCACAGAGACAAGTTAATAAACTTGGAATGACTACTTACAGCTCTGGAAAGACCGAAGATATTGTTTCCGGTTGTTAAGGAACAAGTAATAGGTTTATTCCATGCTGAAAAAAAAGAAGAGAGAAAACAATGTTTCGGCCATGGAGCCTTCTTCAGGTGTGAGAGAGAGAAGGCAGTAGGCAAAGGTAATGTAGTGGGAGAACAAAGGCTGGGAGGGAGGAGGGGTGAGAGGCGGGAGCAGGGGACAGAAAGAGAGGCCAATCAAGAGGTGTGAAGTCAGAATAGGTGTTGAGAGGTGTGAAATGAAACTTCCAATGAATGGAGAAAATTTAGTAGAATAGTAGTCTGTCGTTTAGAGAAGGGGGAAGGTGTGATCCTAGCTGCAGGATACGTTTGGTTTTGGTATTCCTTCTAATGTATGTGTTCAGAAAACCATCTTTGAGAACAAAGACGGAGAGATTAGAGTGGTCATGGCCATCAGAGGTGAAATGAGAAACAATGGTTTTTGGAGAGATCTTTAATCTTCACAGCCCTGACATGTTCTCTGAAGCGGTCTCCAAGTCTCCTTCCTGTTTCTCCAATATAGAGAGAAACTGGGCATTTACTGCAAGAGATACAGTAAATAAGGTTGCTGGAGGTACAAGATGCCATCTGGGTGATCCAGAATTGTCCTGAGGGGCCTCGAATGAGTGTGGTGTTGGATGTGTACTTGCAGGCGATACAGTGAGCTCTGTTGCAAGGGAAAGTACCTGGTGTGGATGGTTGCTGAGGGCGGTCAAGGGAGCTGTGAACAAGAAGGTTGTGCAGATTAGGTGATTGGCGATATGAGATGATGGGGCGGTCAGAAAAGAGGGCCCCAACAGAGGGATCATCCTGTAGGATGGAAAAGTTGTCGTTAACAGTCCTGGGGATAGGAAGTGTGTTAGGGAAGCACCAAAGGAATGCGGTTGTTATGGTGGGAGTTCCTGATTGGGTTGATGGTCCGAGGGGTGTTTTTGGCTCGGCAAGGGTCCTGTCAATAACACTGCTGGGGTATCCTCTGTTGATGAAAAAGGATTACATTTTGAGGGTTTGGTTCTGGAATTCGATGTCGTCGCTGCATATTTGTTGTAGCCGAAGGAACTGTGAAAAAGGGAGAGATTTTTAGTATGTTTGGGGTGAAATGAGCTATACAAGAGATAGCTGTGTGAATCCATATGTTTGTAATAAACAGAAGTGGAGAGTCTGTGGTAGTTGATGTCCAGAAACTCAAGAGTAGTGGAAGATATGTTAACTATATATTTGAGGGACAGGTGGAAGTTGGTGAAATGGTGCAAGAAGCACTTAAGCTGATCGTTGGAGTATGTGGCGGCACTGACGCAGTCATCAATATATCGCTTGTAGAGGTCAGGGACATAGCCAGTGTAGGAAGTGAAGAAGCGTTCTTCTACCCAGCCAACAAAGATATTGGCATAGCTGGGTCCCATTCTGGTGCCCATGGCAACTCCACTCACCTGTTGGTAAAAAAGTTTTTGAAGGAGAATGCGTTCAGTGAGAGAAACAGTGTTTTTTGGTTGTAGTCCTTTAATTGATCTGCCACCAAAACATTAATCCTAAACAGTCAAACAAGTCCATGTGATGAAAACCCTTATGCTCTTTAATGTTTTTTTATGGATTGTGCATCTGCACTAATTTCTCCCCCTCCCTCTCATCAGCTTTTGGATGAGAGATTCTGACCACTGTATAAGATCAGAAGCAGTAGAAGAAACGGGCTTCTTTAATGCTTATTTAACACACTCCTAATGCAAACAACACATTAAGAGTACAACGGAAAGGTTGCACCAAATGGGATCAAGCAATTTAAAACATATGTTCAGGGTACAGGAAAATTGTTATGGAGATGAATGGTATTCATGAAACAAATAATGTTGCAAAAAACTTTGCCAAAAGTCACAACCCATTTAACATTCATCAGACAGGTTGAATCAGTTGGATATCTCTTAGGTTCAAAATGCACTCAACGGCTGTATAATGCAAGCTCAAGAGTCAAAAGAACAGTAGTGAACTACAGTTCTTACAATAATAAACAGCCATTTGATCTTGTGAACGATCTATCATACACCCTTGAAATGATGTTACAGATTTGGAAGTTTGCACAGCTTGTAGTCTTTCTAACTCCATGAGACACACAGACAGGGAGAGAAGCTGGGGGTCAGAGTGGGTCAGCCACTGTGCTCTTGTGCCAAACAGGTCATACAAAGACTGCCATTCCTTATATCTTTCCCTGAACCTGTGCGTCACTTCCTCACCTTCCAGAAGCAAAATATCGAGCTTCCACACACCCTTCCCCACAGTAACAGCCGTTGGAATAAAAATTGTACATGACAGCAGACAGTGGTCAGAGAAAAAAAAACAGGGGTTAGGCCTGTGGTCTTGCAAGTATCAAAACAAAATGCGTGAGGCTTGGGTCCCATTAGACTAGTGCCATGTGAAACCTGCCCTCCCCTGACTATGAAGTTTGAAGCCATCTTTCAGTTTAAAATCTTTACATAATGTTTGCAATAATATTGATGATTTATCAAATTGGACCCGTCTCTCGCCCCTCATTCTGCCTTCTCTTTCTAAAAGAGAATTAAAATCCCCAGCTAAAACCACTGGTTCCCATCCCAATAAATATACTCAGTTCCTGAATTAGGACATATCTGTCATGTGAGCAACTCAGACAATATATATTTAAGAGTTTAAATTAGACATTCATGAAACCCAGATACACCACCAGTGCTCTCCCTGGTTTCATTACAGGGTGCTGACGTACCTCTACCATCTTATTTTTAATTAGAACAGCTATACCGTCAGATTTATTTTCTTTGGACCCACTCCAGATTGATGGGCCCAATGTCCCCAGTTCTTCCATATCCTTATAGCAGTTTTAAAGGGTAACCCACACTCCTGTAACAACACAATATCAGCATTTACCTTCCTCACAAATGATAGTATAGTCCTTGCCCTTAACTTGGAGCGAATGCTTCTCACATTTATTGACACAATATTAAGAGCCATACTTAAAGTAGGACCAGGGGAGACTAAAAGCTCTGGCTACAATCATTCAGTAGGTGACACCTACCCAACAGGCCTCCCCCCCCCCCCCCTTTTGCTTTAATTGTCTCCTCCTCCACCACCCCCACAATCCATAGGATATTTCACCACCTGCCCTCCTTGAGTCTTTGGTTCTAAAGCTTGGTCAGTAAGATCACATATATTGGAGACATCTAAACCCATGGGAGAACCTACCTGAGGACTCGGAAAATGATCTTCCCTCACTCTTCTACTCGGAGTTCAATCATTTTCTAAATCCAATGTCTCTTTTAGAGTGCACCCTCTGTTCTGTACATTTCATTTGAGCACTTTCAGTCTCCACAGGTGGCAGGCTATTGGAAGAGCAATGGTCTTCCCAGTTTTGTTCTATTTGCAAAGGAATTTGGACAGTCTTTAAACACATGACCTTCACACTCACAGAGATTACATTTCCTCGCGCTTGTACATTCAGTATATGCATGTCCAATTTCCTTGCACTTACCACACACCACCTTTGTACAGGCATCCACAAAGTGACCCAGCTCCCCACATCTCCTGCACGGTTTTGGCTGCCCTTGGTAGAACACAAGGCCTCTATTTTCACCTAATCCAATCAAAGAAGGAATGTGTTTAAATCCACCATAACCATTTTTTGTCTTCATGCAATGAAACAGGTACTCTCCATGCACAGTTCCAGATGCCATCATCATCCAAGACTTTCTGAAGCTCACCTTTCACTAAACAATACTTAGACAACCATGTCACAACATCTTCCTTCATCACCATCTCATTAAACATGCGAACAATCACAGTCCTATTAATTAATAATAATTGCTTACACTTATACAGTGCTTTTCTGGACACTCCACTCAAAGCGCTTTACAGGTAATGGGGACTCCCCTCCACTACCACCAATGTGCAGCATCCACCTGGATGATGCGACGGCAGCCATAGTGCGCCAGAACGCTCACCACACATCAGCTATCAGTGGGGAGGAAAGCAGAGGAATGTAGCCAATTCATAGGGGGGGGTTATTAGGAGGCCATGATTGGTGAGGGCCAATTGGAAATTTGGCCAGGACACCGGGGTTACACCCCTACTCTTTTCGAGAAACGCCCTGGGATTTTTAATGACCACAGAGAGTCAGGACCTCGGTTTTACATCTCATCCGAAGGACGGCGCCTGTTTACAGTCCAGTGTCCCCGTCACTATACTGGGGCATTAGGACCCACACAGACCACAGGGTGAGTGCCCCCTGCTGGCCCCACTAACACCTCTTCCAGCAGCAACCTTGGTTTTTCCCAGGAGGTCTCCCATCCAGGTACTGACCAGGCTCACACCACATTAGAAAGATCCATCAGCTTCTGCCATTCAAACATTCTAATCAGGCCCACATCTTTTTTTCTACTCTATTTTTATCCAAAATTGTTCCAGTAACTTTGCCGATTGAAACTAATGTCAAAACCAATTCCCTTCAGCAAAGTGATTAAGCATTTGACATCTAATGCCTTAATCCTTTCTGTAACACCTTCCTTGAAAAGTCCAACCGTGAAATATCACCCGAGTGAGCCGAACCCTCACCACCCTTATACACCAAAAGTGAACAAAAGTAACGGTGCATGCCGACCCTACAGGCCGCCATGGCCGTTACAAATGTGTCAAAAGCAAAGTAAACCTAAACCGAAACCTCTGCTGTGCACCAAACCCACCAAAACCCTATTCCCTTAATCTTACACTTATACAAAAACTCCACTCTCGACTTCTGGGTTTAACCCTTTACATCTCGAACACTGGTTAGAGACTCAGTGTGTCCCAGGCTCAGCGGTTATATAGGACAGGACTCGGCGAGCTGCAGGTGAAACTCGTTGTTCTGTGCTCCCCGTGCGGAATGCGCGTCTCCTCCCTCCAGACTCATCAAACCGCCTTCATACTCTACAGCGGGAAAAAAAAACTCCCTTTACTGTCTTCATACAGTACATCCCTCTTAAATCCCAGAAACACAGAAACTCCAGGGCGTTTCTGTGAGTCAGTACTAGGTTTCTCTGTTCGAGGTTACAAGCAGAAACAATAAAAGCGCTGAAAGCAGGAAGTTATTTCTCCTCGTAGGCATAGATGTGTAAAAATAAATGTTCTGATTCCTAAAACCTAATAAAATCCATGTAAGTCTCCTTTTCATCCCCAATGCATATAACTGAATAGAAACCAGTCAAGTTCAGCTACTTTTCTGATGTATATGAATACACTAGTTCTGGTGCAGCTCTTACAACAAAGATACTTAAGAACTTTTTTTTCATACGAGCTCTTGCCTTTTTTAAATTGAATATTTTTTCATTTCAGTAAATCACACGAAACACCAGCAACACTCATTGTAAGCATCTGACCAATCACATTCCTGAATTTTAAACCCATTTAGTATTTATTTTTAACTTGTTTTATTTATTTTTTTTAAATTTTAAAACCTGTTTTAAGTATTCTTGCCATTTTTAGCATATTGTAAGTGGATTTTTTCAAATATTTTATTTTTTAAATCATATCAACCCATTGTAAGTTCCCATTGATAATTCCTGAGCTTTATAACTGTGTATTATTTCTTTTTACCTTTTTTAATTTTTTTATTATTTTACAGAGCTTTTTAATATATTGTGAGCATTTTAGTGTCATTTTAAAATAGGACTATCAATGCTCCTGACTTTGAAACCTGTATTTATTCTGACATTATTCTCTCCACCTGCAGATGAGGGAGGTATTTGATTTTAAATTTGTTGATTTGGGGGGGAAATGTACATTAATTTCCTTGTATGAATCACCAGTGGGAAACTTTTTTTGGATGAATTGCAATCTTTACTTCAAGGCCTTCAGGCTGATATAGAAATGACGGGAGATTTAAATGACACATTTGATAAATCAGACAGGAACAGCATAACATCTAAAATGGCAGAACCCTCTAAAGTACTGAAAAAATTCTGGCACATTCATAATAAATACAATTTATTTAATTTAAAGCATAAAATTTGCTTTAAAAAGAAAACCACAATTTGTACGATATCATATTTCAATATCGACATTCAGATGAAGAATTTGAGGATTTGAATATCATTGAAAAGTACATCGATTTTGGGACAATGTTTGCATCTGAATAATCCTTCCTCCTGGAGAGAAGGAAAAAAAAGTTTTGAGTCTCAGTCTTCAGGATCCCCCCCAAAAAACGTGCAAATTTGTTTCCGATGTATTTTGGATAAAGATATAACTCTCATAGAAGATACATTTTATCAGTTGAATGCAGTCGATACTTTCGACTTTTTATATGATGATAGGACCTACATTTAGGGCTCAGTACTGATAACACTGCTGCTATTGATGGAGTAGAAATAAGTGATGTACTGGCAGTTTTTTTTCTGAGGCAAGAGGTCCTAGAACACCTCCTATAAAAATGTTAAGATTCAGAGCAAGAAATATTTTTCCACCTCACCTAATGCTATTGCATTAACGAGGCTGAAGTTGGCTTCTTATTCGCCAGCTGCTGCTTTGTGTTTTTCGTTCCATCTTAAATGCTACTGCTGTGATGTTATGTCGTCTTTCGCCTGTAGATGGCTCTCTACAGTCATTTTAAAAAATACTTATCCGGATGTATTATTGTACATTTCCTCAGTAAAGGGGAATATGTAAGTAGAGACTGTCCAAATTGCATTTTTGTAAGAAACACATTTCAGAAACACAACTCACAATAAAACAAACTGGCATGTTATACCACGAGTAAATAAGACAAAGGCAAAACGTAAATTCACTGGCACTTCCTGCATATTTTCCACGACCTTGCCTTCTGATCATAAAAAGTCTCAAACTCTTGCATTTTACAAGAAATTTTAATATAGCCGTTTTAAATGGGACATTTAGAACATGGCATATGAGACTAAATGGTTAACTGAGGATGAGCAGAGGGTGATCGAACCTACCTCCTGGTTATAAAAATGTCTAAAAATTCTGACACAGATGTGTGATAGACAATGGAAAAGACTATCAAAATCCTGAACTTCAGGACATTGTACTGTACCGTTTTTTTAAATACGACCCTCTGAACATGGCACGAGAGAATACATTGTCAAATGGTAAATGCAATGTTTGCTATATTTCTAGGGCCCTCCCTCCTGATTTTAAAATTATCTCATATTTCTGACATCAAGGTGTGAGACGCAATATAACAGACTGTCAAAATCCTGAACTTCAGGACATTTTACGGTACCATTTTAAAAATATGACCCTCTGAGCATGGCATGTGAGAAAATGGCATGTGAGAATGCATTGGGAAAAGGTGAATGCAATTTCTGCTGAATTGCTATTGCCCTCCCTCCTGATTACAAACTCGTCTCACAATTCTGAGACTGAGGTGTGAGACACAATGTAACAGACACTATTAAATTGTGAAGTACAAGAGATTATACTGTTACGTTTTTTTTTAATATTGACCCTCTGGCATGTGAGGACTTGTAGTCAACAAAATAGCACACATTCTGCCAATTTGCTTTGTCCCTCCTTCCTCGTTACCAAAACATCTTAGTATACCGACACTAAGGTAAATGTCTCTAAATCCAGAAGTTAAGTTGTCAAAGTATATCGGAGTCAACCGATACTGATCAGGTTCTGCTGCTGCTGAGCCCGCAGCCTTCACCATAAGGTCCAATTCCCCAAGCCTGTACCCTTCAGAAATTGCAGTATAGAATGAAAAAAACTCCAATAGATATCGGCCACTGTTGGCGATTTTCCTTTAAGAGAGATAGATAATACTTTATTAATCCCGTAGGGAAATTGACAAATGATTCTCCAGAAATTTTACGGAGTGTATCACTTTCACTGAGACCGAGGAGTGTTAAGCTGTACATGAGTCTTTGTGGCTCGGTTGTTAACAAAAAGGGTGGTGGTTTGAGCCTTCCCAGGGACGCTATGAGCCTTTTAATGTACACACCCATCTCACTTTACCTCCACGACCGGTCTTGTACCGCAATCAAATACAGAGCCCGCAGGGGGCAGTAGGCTCGCAAATATAGCTCACTGTGTATATAATGAAGAAGCGGAGGTTAGTTTCTCATCTGCATGTTGCAGAGCCTTATGCAACTCGCAACAACAGTTGGGGTTTGATCCCTGCACGGGCAATTAGTTGAAAGACCATTGTAAATGACGTGTAACAGATTTATCCAGCTGGCTTTTATGTTTCATACTAAATTGCTATCTTGAAACCAAAATAATTAGAAATATGGAACACAACTGTTGTTCCCCATGAAGGAAAGCTGTTTTACACTGACGTCACTCCTTTTTATTCAATCCAGATTTTAAAAACAACTCCGCCCTATCAAAGGAAAATGTTACACAAAAGTTGGAAAGCACACTCTGAATCCATCTGTATATTTCATTTCCGCAATCCGTTCAAGGCTGCCTATGTTAATCGTAAGTGTATAGATGAAACATTTAATATATTGTTCAGTTTAAATCAAAATGCTTTACTACTACAAGAGAGAAGTATAGTATGGAGGATGCGACAAATGTGTGATTTCTTGGAAGAAAACTACTTTTCTTTGCGTTCGAAATTAATTCGAAACAATTGACACACAAACCCTTTGTTCCATTCTCCGCCCACTCTCGGTGTAAACAAGTCCCTCCTGGTCTCTGCTTGAAATGCACTTTCCTGCGTTTGCTTTGGTGTAACTGGCTTCCCCTGCATGGGCGAATGTGAAGAAGATCCTTAGTAAGTCATTGAAGAAAACCGAGAAGAGGTCGGAGTGGCCTCTGTCGTTCATCAACGATCCAGTCAGGCAGTACTCCTCTGTAAAGCGCCGTTCGTTCACATCGATTGGCTTTTTTTTGCCTTCATTCGTGCGAGTAGTAAAAGCAGACGCCCCTATTCTGCCGTGACCCGGATTCGAACCGGGGTTGTTGCGGCCACAACGCAAAGTACTGACCACTATACGATCACAGCGAGTTACCGAGACACACGCGGCAGGGCGGAAAGGGCTGTGCTCTCTTCGTGTGACATAATTCGGAAAAGTCCTGACGTTGCATTTCAACTGAGCCCCAGTATACATCGACCCTTCGACACTCTGAGTGACAACTCTCTTGCGTGTTTTCTCATATTTATGTAGTTTGCTTGCATGATGCCGGGAACAGCATGGTTGTTCGCTGCCATATAGTCTAGCGGTTAGGGTTCCTGGTTTTCACCCAGGCGGTTCGACTCGGTTTTGCCTCCTGCTTTCCAAAAGATCAGCACCGTGTACGAAAGAGCCGCATTAAAACTACTCGAACGTGCAAAACGTGCGAGAAGAGGGGGCGCTTGTTTCCAACCGAAACTTCTCGCGTGTGAGACGAGCTGATCATCGCTGTGGGAGGGTTACTCTGGTAGACAGGGCTGACCTTCGGCGATAGGATTTATAGTCTCCAAGATGATATTTGCACTTTCTGGAGAGGCGATTTTCTCCACTTCAGTAGCCCGATTTCGTCGATTGCGTGGAGAGGGCTGTAGAATGTGGCGCCGCCTTTCCTGCTCCGTCCATGACAGGTGTGCTGGTCTCTGGAGAGAGAGCACGGTCCATCAGCGCACTCCAATAAAGGCACTGGAAGCAGCTGAATCGCATTGGCGAAGCTCAGCGCTGGGCCGCTGGGCACGTTTTACCACTGTTTCCGTAGTGTAGTGGTTATCACGTTCGCCTCACGCGCAAAAGGTCCCCGGTTCGAAACTGGGCCGAAACAGACATCTTTTGTCGCCAGGCACAAAAGGGGATTGGGGATTCCCCTAGCGCTGTGATCGAACAGACCCACTCACCTCTTAGTGTGGCGGGATCTGCACAGTGCATGTCGCAGCGCTTCCTGCTTTCACTTCAATGTGCTTCCTGATGTCGAGTCGTGTACCGTGCGGAGGCTCTGAAAGCGAGAGCAATGAAAAGGTGCACGACGCTGTGAAAGAAAACAGAGAAGTGAAAGGCAGACATTTCTCTAAGGAGGTGAAAGAAAAGCTACTCCCTGTCAGGGAATCGAACCCCGGTCTCCCGCGTGACAGGCGGGGATACTTGCCACTATACTAACGAGGAAGACATCGCTCTCTCCAACCCCCGGCATCGTGTCCCGACCCAGCATGCTGGAAGCCGACGCGTGCTGTGATTCCTTTACGGAGCAGAAATGACAACCGAGGAGCCGAGAGATCATTTCAGCATTTCGCGTCTGAACGGAAAACACAAACGACCAACTCGGAATGACTTGCCTTTGACGCTTTTCAAAGCGTTCTTTGTGCACGACGACTGCGCCGCCTAGTAGATACAAATGGGTTGTACAACTTTGAACTAGCAAATGGAAGAGGGCTAAGCCCCCTCTCTTTTAGCCCAGGTTCGATCTGTCTCCCAGAATCACCAGGGCGCACACACACACACACACCCGTGCCGTTGAAGTGCTCTGCTTCATTTCTAAGGGCAACTCAACATTCACTCCTACCCCGAGTGCAGAAAAGACAGCATCCACAGCAACAACAGCTCAGGTCTCTGCACAGGAGCTAAGCTGCCCTCATCTCCTCTGCTCTGCGGCTCCTGCGGAGTGGAGTCCTGCCTGGAGCCGTGTTTGCAGACGGCGGCTCCCCGCGCCCTGTCTGGGCGTCGTGTCCAAGAGCTCCTGGGAGGAAGAGAGAGCCCTCCCACTCGGGGGCTTTTCCACGGTCTGTGTGAGGAGGGGCGGGTGTGTCCAGTAGCTTATCGAGCGGAAGCCTGGGGCGGCGGAGAGCTGTGATCGTGCAGACCTTGAGGTGTCACCTCTTTGTCTGCTTTCCCGCCCCCCCTCCGCCCAAGCTCTGCTCCAAAGTAGCCCGGCAACCCCTCACACCTGCACGTGTCACAACCTAAGGTGCGGTCATGAGACACCCATGGGGTGTCGTTCTGGTCTTGCTAATTGTTTCCTGCCCGTCGCAGGCAGGAGTCCATGCGAGGAAGATGCGCTGGACAGAGCTCAGAGGGCGCAGCTGGGTGGCTTTCCTTCTGAGTGACGTTCCTGCAACACTCTCCCGCTACTCTTGGTGCGCTCATGCCACAACACAGGAAGGCTGGAGCAGGTGGCTGTGGGCTTTGCGCACCGCCGAAATAGCTCAGTTGGGAGAGCGTTAGACTGAAGATCTAAAGGTCCCTGGTTCGATCCCGGGTTTCGGCATTTTGTTTCATCGCTCCCTTTGTTCCTCTCTCCAGCGCCACCTGCCTAAAGTGACGCGTCCCTTTCTCAGCCCGAAACGCAAGCGAGACACCAGCAGCGGTCCCTGCAGGTTTCCGTAGTGTAGCGGCTATCACGTTCGCCTAACACGCGACAGGTCCCCGGTTCGAGACCGGGCGGAAACAGCCTCGTTTTGCACGCTCCTGTACTTCACAGCGGTCTTGAGCGACCGGTCATTTGTTCCCAATGTATTTCCGGTGCCTTCGTGCACTCTTGTACCAAACGCACGTTCCTTCTGTACGCGGAGCCGATCATTTGCAATTGGGCTGTGCCGACAGACCAGGACGAGCTCTGTTGGCTCAAAAGCAGCGCAGGACCTGCAAGAACAACAGAAAGATTTGCATCCAGCGGGGGCCTCTTAGTGAGCCCAAGAGCTCATCAAGAATCGGCTCCAGCAACAGGGCTGGGCGCATTGTTCCATTCTCCACCCACTCTCGGTGTAAACAAGTCCCTCCTGGTCTCTGCTTGAAATGCACTTTCCTGCGTTTGCTTTGGTGAAACTGGCTTCCCCTGCATGGGCGAATGTGAAGAAGATCCTTAGTAAGTCATTGAAGAAAACTGAGAAGAGGTCGGAGTGGCCTCTGTCGTTCATGAACGATCCAGTCAGGCAGTACTCCTCTGTAAAGCGCCGTTCGTTCACATCGATTGGCTTTTTTTTGCCTTCATTCGTGCGAGTAGTAAAAGCAGACGCCCCTATTCTGCCGTGACCCGGATTCGAACCAGGGTTTTTGCGGCCACAACGCAAAGTACTGACCACTATACGATCACAGCGAGTTACCGAGACACATGCGGCAGGGCGGAAAGGGCTGTGCTCTCTTCGTGTGACATAATTCGGAAAAGTCCTGACGTTGCATTTCAACTGAGCCCCAGTATACATCGACCCTTCGACACTCTGAGTGACAACTCTCTTGCGTGTTTTCTCATATTTATGTAGTTTGCTTGCATGATGCCGGTGAAGTGGAAATCTAATAAGTAAATTGATTCTTAAAAATGTAGAGAGCTTTGAAAAAATATATTGGTGCTTTTAGATAATATATTTCAAGGATGTAACTGCTGTGCTACAGTGCGTGCAGAATTTTAGAAAACAGTTCGTCAACAAAGTACACTGTTTAGGTTAGTTTAGAAGACAATGTACCAAAACAATATATGCTGTCTGGGTCATTAGAATTAGCTGAAAGTAACTGATAAGCTTTGAATAACAAATCTAGTTTTTCTTCTCTCGCTCTATGATGTAATCTGTTTTCTCTTAGAGAAAGGGGAAGTTTTAGAAGGGACCAAGTGCTGAACTTTTTTACAGCGCAACGTCTTATAAAAACCCTGTACTGCTTGTAACAAATTGAGTCTCTGGTTGCACTTTGCAGGGCTCCCAATATTGCAATATTGAAATAAAGACCTTACTCAGGTGAGAACTCTCTCTTGTGGCTTCCTTGATAGTTATATTTCCATGACAATTTGAGGGCTCGTCCGGGATCACAAACCTGAGCACGAACGGCTGCTGAAACTCCATCCGGACCCGGACAATTTTAGCAAATTGGACGAACCTCGGAGGATAAACTGTTTATCCTTCCAGAGACGCGTCTGGAGAATTGGCAGCTGTCTGACGTCAGTAAGTGATCCTTTAAAATTAATAGTTATATTTCCATGACAAGAGAAAAACCATCAACACCCCTACCACCTCCACCAATCCTAACCTTGTTTTTACTATACCCTCTGACCTTTCCCTTTCACCCCTTTGCATCCTCAGCTAACATATTTTAAAATTACAATAGACTGTATAGTATTTATGTTTAAAATTAAGGTAAATATGTCAAAATATCAAAATCCAACTGCACAGTGCTATTGTAAGAATGCTTGTCAAGTTCTCAAACAAACCTGCATTGTATTTTTAAAATATTTCAGCAGAGGATTCAACTGGAGTGTAAATGAAGATTCGACGATAATTTTTTTTGAGTGAATATGGTTTTCTGGGGAGTTGCAATGTTGGGCATTATTGGACATTTCCCGGTGACCCTGACACGTTTTAAACACTCGCATTTCCTGCAAATATTAAAATGGTTAAGGTTTCGCTGAGAAATCCAATCGACTGAAGACAATGTTTATATCGCAAAAGAACCCCGTCCCTGGGTGGACTGGAACCACCAACCTTTCGGTTAACAGCCGAATCTTTTAATTGCTTGCAATTAAATTACGCATAGAAAAACAGCAGTACAGTTGATGTTCATGGACTGATGCACACAACTCCAGTGATAAAGCCCTTTTGTAAATATTGTAGAAGAATGTTAAAGGGCGAAACAACGCTCCAACCACGTGAATGGTAACAAGAAGGATCGTGTTCTTATTTAATATGTGCTTTTGAATTGCCTTGTCAATACACACAGGCTTTAGAGATGGACAAATAATTGAGTGAATCAAATTAGTTTTTGTTGGTCGTCTGTGTCTTCATAACTTTGTAGGTGAGAGAGAGGATTGCGAAAATGTGCAGGTGCTTCTCAGAAGTGAGTTGGTGGTATAGGTTCCTTCAAATAACTGAGCCAGTGCATCCCAAATCTTTTCAAGATGATCTGTGATCTGGTAACACATCTCCTGAAACTAACATTCGAGGTAGGAAGTGTGCTCTTAAACACCAAAACACTCAAAAAGGAAGAAGCAGATCTCTGTACACAAGACGGTAGTGCGATATTAGAATTTCAGAGTTCTTGACGGATTCAGGCTCCTTCTCAGAGGTCCTTGCTCGCCAAATAACTTTGCATCTGAGGAAGAGCACCACGGAAAAAACCCAACTCAACAAGAGAGCGCGTTGGTTGCTCTTGCTCTTAATGCAAGGAGCTGTTTTTTTTTCCTCGCAATAATAATTATTAACCAGAAACAGCAGCACAGGTAGGTCGCATTTGTGATTATGTCATTTCTCTGCTTCAGCAAGGTCAATAAAAGACTCTGAAAGTAGTAAAGCAAAACTGAACTCAAAATCATATTAGGAATTCTGAGCGATATCTCCATACAGGTAATCCAATAAGAACGTTGAAATATTTGAATATCATCTCTCTGTAGATTGCGCTGCTTTTTACCCAGAGTAAAACTATTGGATTGAAGGAATGCTAACCGCTGGGTTAAAATGTATAGTTGTTATTTGGAGAAATCTGTAAACTCGTGATCGACAGTGCTGATTATTTTCCGGAGACGGAGCACTGATGACCTATCCGAGCTAATTGATAAAGCTCACCCAGTGGATACTCTAGCAGAACGTCAAAGAACATTCACCTTTGTATCCAAAGAAACCACAGGAACAACATCAGGAAGCACAATCAATTCCCCTTTTAAATCTTTCCTGTAAGGTATGCTATGTGAATTCATGAAGTTAATCCTCTGATCTCTTTTGATCACGAACAAAGTACTTCTGATGGAGCGCTATGTTCAAAGATTTAATAAGCTTTACCCCTGCCAACGATTCGGCGTGAAGAATTAAAAGTTTCACAGACAAAAGCAGCTCACCACCACAGCCAATATTGAATGTACTGTACTTGCCGGTACACTATCATGTGCACTGCCTCAAAAGTGATCTTGGCAGATGTTGTTCCCTACATAAAGCTGAACGTGCCAAAGAGAATTTCTGTTGAGAAAACAAAATATTTTTTCTGCCTTGATGTTAAGCCTGTCTTTTAGAAAGTTTATCTCTTAACACCTCCTGCAGCCTAACAAAAAGCACTTTTACTGATCGTATTGCAGGTCTTAAAACATTAACATTTGGCAGCGGTGGGATTCGAACCCACGCCCTCAGAGAGACTGGAGCCTAAATCCAACGCCTTAGACTGCTCGGCCACGCTACCTTCCTCCAGCCCCATCTTCCTCACATTGCTGGCTTGGACTGGGGGGGCTTCAGCTCTTGTCGTCGGATCTAATGATATCATGACATGTGGAAGTGGCTGCACCTTCATCTTCCGAGATGCTTTCAATAGCACAAATGCTACTTTCACCTGCACAAACATAGCAATAACGAAGGAGGTGAGTTTCATCCTTTGTGCTGTTTGTAGGGGCGCAACTCTACGTCGATCTACTGACTTGAAGAGCAAAAATCAAAATCCTCTCCTACTACTATTGCTTTTTTCATAGTTTCTTCAAATCCTTCATTTGAACGTCGATTTTGAAGGATATTGATGATAATACCACATAAATTGTGGTTTTCTTGTGATCGCCAATTTTATTCAAATATCAGCCTTTTTTACAGTTCCTTGCGTGTTTCACAAGGTATAATAGCCCCCCTCGCATCCTCAGCTAACATATTTTAAAATTACAATAGCTTATACAGCATGCATGTTTACATTTATATTAAAATGAAAGTAAATATACAAGAATACATACAGTACTAACCCAATAATTCTTGTCAGGTTCTCCAACAAATCTGCGTTGTTATTTTAACATGTTTCAGCTGAGGGTGCAAAAGGAGTATAAATGAATTTTCCTGCCAGCCATTCAAAGACCAAATTCCATGAGTGAACATTATTTTCTCAGAAGTTGCCGGCATTGGACTTTGCCGGTGGTATTGAATTATGTCCAAACTGTTGTAGTAGTTCCTTCTTGAAATTCGACACGTGCAAAGCACTCGTAATATCATAGGTGTTAAAGTTCGCTGAGTCTATTCGAGTCATGGTGTGTATCCCTGCCTATCATTGGGAGACAGGTAGCTTTTTTACACTCAGATTCCAATCTTCAATGCTTTGTGTGAGAGCTTACATAACTTTCATTTTCTCACATTTTCTGACGACTGTTCCAAAGGGGCACCCTGTCAATTCCGAATACTTTTCAAAAATCTGCCTGCATGTTTGATTATTGTCATTTCATTTAAAAAAAGTTAAATATTGATCATAACTAAAGAAAATAATGATCATGAACAAAAAAGGGATAAAGATGCGAGTCGATCTTGAATCACAGCTGGGTGACACGGGCTTCTGTTCTGATATGGTTGTATGAGAAACAGGAGGAATCGCCAATCTCCTATAGAACATGAGTTGAACCAGGAGTGAGACATTTCGTATACTCGTGCATATGTCAACTCCTGACCTACATCGTAAAACTAACATTAAGTTGTCAGAGACATTCATTTATATACAAACAAGAGACAGACCAAGTAATAATTCTACATTAGTTCAGGTGGGTAAACCTGAACTAACTAACTAATAAACCTATTAATAATTCTACATTAACGTGTCCTACACTGATCAGACTAATTGACATGGTCTGATTCAGAGCCTGTGCAGTTCGTGCTAAGTACAACAACGACAGTTCTGAACCCTCATCACCGAACTGAGCACAAGTTCAGCTGTTCTCCAGTTTTGTTACGCATGGTTTTTCATTGCAATTGAGTTCAGAGCTGGAGCTGATCTCCAGACAGTACAGTGTTTTGGGTAAATTGTCGACGCAGGAGGCTGCAGACAACTTACCCAAAGTGTTTTCTATAGCTTTCAGGTGCAGTTCATTTATATAAAAGAATGTAAGTGGTATAAACTCAACAAGCCAGATGGCAGTCGAACCTATAATTTTCTGACACGAGGCCTAACGCGTTATTCATTACGCCACTGACCCTGCTATTATAGTGTTAAAAAAACGCGTTTTCTACGTCTGTTTAAAAATCACTAAAAAAGACAAAGGGCTTGTGTGTTGCGCTAAAATTCCGCTTCATTTCGAATGCAAATAAAAACCGTTTTGTTCCGTGAAATCATACATTTGTCACATCCTTCATACTATACTTCTCTCTTGTATTAGTAAAGCATTTTGATTTAAACTGAACAATATATTGTAACGCAACAAGGGCTCAGGCGGGCGCCGTCACCGCATTAGGTCGGCCCCCCACCGTCGGGGGCTCGAACCCGGGACTCCCATGTCTCTCTGCAGCAACCCAGCCCGGTGAGCTAAAGAGAGATCTCCCCACAACCCACGGGCTGTGGTCCTGCTATCACAGGGAAGGGCAGTGACGTCACCTGCTCTGGTACACCGGCTCTTACACAGTGCCTGTCGGCCGTAAGCGTTACTCTATGAAAGGTTTCATCTATACACTTACACATATTAAGTATACGAATAAATACTCGGAAGAAGCCGCAGCTCAGGTATTAGAGAGATTTAAAATCGGATCGGAGGATTTAGAGTCCAGACTGCAAACCAACAGCTGACACAGGTCTTTTATAGAACCGTTTTGAATTCCTCTACTTTGTCCACGTGACGTCATTGTCCTGCTCGCAGCCGAGCCCGACACACGTCTGGTTTCTGTCGCTGGGCGCATACCCTGCGGTCCATGCGGGTCCTGATACCCCAGTACAATGACGGGGACGCTAAACTGTAAACAGGTGCCGTCCTTCGGCTGAGACGTAAAACCAAGGTCCTGACTCTCTGTGATCATTCAGGAGAATGGTGGTGGTGGAGGAGAGTCCCCATTACCTGTAAAGCGCATTGAGTGGAGTATCCAGAACAGCGCTATATAAGTGTAAGCAATAATGATTATTATTATTATGTAAAATGCAATAAAAAATAAAACAAAATATCAAACTTTGATTCAAAATAGATTAATATAAAACTGATAAAGCTAATGCTTTTTTCAGGGCTATATCTACTTTTTTTTAAAAAAAGCGAAGTCTGTCGCGACTGAAAGTTAGAGAAGGTATACCAGCGGGTGCCTTCATATCGCGAGCGTCAGTCTCGCCCGTAGCTGCGAGAAGGTTAAAAGCGCACAAGTGATTTGTCTTTCGTCAAAGTAACTGCCGGAGCAGTAAGATGCAGAGCACAATCCAGCAGCTGTAGACGATGTTCGGGGAAGAGCTAATTCTGTTTTCAGCACAGGGAGTGAGAATGAGCTCAGTCCGGCTCCCAGCAGAATCCATCCTGGTTTGGTTACAGTGAGTCTGAGGCTCTTTGGATCGCAACGTAAAAAAAAAACAATTGCTCACATCGTGTGACTTCCACGACAGGAAGGAAAGATATCACTTAAAAAAATCAGAACTGAAGATTTGGATCCTGGGCCTCAATTTGATCAAATTATTAAAATAATAATTATCAAAATATCAGATTGTGTTTCTGCAACATTTCGTGCACAGTACGCCATTTTAATCTAAAACAGTCACAACGAGGGCTTTACACGCAGTCTGGGGTATTTTCCCCTTTTATATTTTTGCCACTTTATATCGAACCTGTTATACTCCCAGAAGTGCACAGTAGCTTGTACTTATTAAAAATGTACAATTCACCACTGGTATAAACAGATGTGTGCCGTGTTTGCCTTTGTAAGCATTTGTTTAAAAAATAAGTTCACAATACGATAAAAAAAACAGAAAGCACAAACTTAATAATACAACGATAAAAAATCAAAACCAAATCATAAAGCCAATTAAGTACCTATCCTTTGAAAACAGAGAACACCTTTATATCTACAATAAAAATGTGACATTTGTATCTACTTTTGAATTACTGTACAAAGTAGACAGAGTAGTCCCTGAATTCAAAGATCAGATCTTGGCCAAAACAAGACAATCAGACGTGGGCTGAATTCGGAACAGGAACCTCTACTTCGTCGTTTATTGAGCTTTTGATCAATGTCTGAATGAAACAGATTCGCTTTTTTAACTCTTTGATTAAAGTACACAAAACGCACCTTCTTTCGAACCGGAATCGAACCAGCGACCTAAGGACTCCCTGCTGATTCCACTACACTCCTCCGCTCGACCAACTGATCTATTGAAGGGATGGCGGTAGGCTCGCTGGCACATACTGCCCAATGTAGTGAAATGTTCCGGGTGATTTAAATCCCACTTCGACATCAAGTTTCCAACTCGTTTCCTTAGTCTTGTTTACCTTGAATTTAAGCCACGAACCAGAATTCTACTGTATAAACTTCCAGGGATATTACAAAATGTTTGATGGGGCATCAATCATTCCAGGCGGAAATTGACTCCTTTTTTTTTCTCGAGGGATCATATTAAACATTTCATTAGTATTGAGAGGAGGATCACCATGAGACACAAAACAGTTTCCTTCTGTCTTTATTAGAAAGTAGTGTTTGTGCTACATTAATAATATTTTCGTGAAAATAAAGAAGTTGTAAATTTTAAAATTTATATTTGAATCGAAATGTGGTTTTGAGTTAAATATTAGCGTGTTCATGTAATTAGTTTGTGTTTGTCATTACTATATATAGTGCCATGTTACTAGAATTTGTAACTGAAGTTTACTAGTTGTGTTTTTTTATGATGGTTAGACATTTGTTGATTACAATATTGTATATAATGTATAATTCGAAATACATATTTTTCAGGTGTAAATAATTGTATATTTTAAGAATAAATTTCTAAAATAAATCATTGGCTTTATTTACTAGTTCCTACACCTATAAAAATCTTTCTTTGATGTATAATAGACCTTTAACTATATATGTATAATAGTCTTCTAAATTTATCTGTATAATAGAACTCCAACCATTTATGTATAATAAACATATAATCATAGATGTCTAATTGACGTATAACGATATACTTATATTAGAATTTCATTCTAGACCAGTTACAGAGCACATTTACACGTCTGGTATGCGTTTAATAGTCGTATATTCTACATCTTTTACCCACTGGGATGTGCCGATTTTAACTTGGCAAACCAAGATACACGTTTTCTAATGAAGCCTTAATTAAAAGACAGTTTGTTTCTCGAAAGCGTGTTATGTAAAATAAGAGAAAAACGAAAATATATGGATGGTAATCTTTCAAAGCTGAAGATTTTACTTTTGAAAAATTGACATTTTATGTGATGTATTCGCTGGTTTTAGAACTTTGCTGTACTTCCTGAATCATTTTCAGTATTATAAAGTGGGTGTAGATTTTTCTTTCAGGTTAGGACGACCGGGGTAAAGTTAGCTTGAAGTTCGAAAACGATTTTGGCACGCCTGTAGCGCTTTCACGAAATCTCTTAGAGTTACAAAAACACGTGCTTTGTGTATAAAATACATTGTGGATGCTTTCTCAGCCTTTACTTTTTCGTTTTTATGACATTTTTTTGACCAAGCACGAATATGCTTTTGTCCATATCTCCGCAATGGAAGCACAGAACGCCTTCAAACCAAAAGCATTTTAAAGACCACGACTTGTGGATATTTCCACAGCCTTTACATCAATCTATTGGTGAGCTGATTATCTTTTTTTAAACCTCCGGTTTTTCATCGATGCGTAATTACGCACGAACTGGAACCCGGGGGACCGCTGTGTGCACACGTTCACAAAGCGAGAAATACTGTTCAATACGGCTTCATGCGAAAAACCCGCCTATGACCATAGGAAGCAGAACAGCGCGGTCTCCAATTACCCAGACTGTAAGCACGGGAATAAAGCTTTGTTTGATTTCTGAAACCCTTCCTTTACGTCCTGTTTTCATTCAGGTAAGGGTCAACTATATTGAAAATACTACTGACAGCAGGAAGATTAAAATATTCTTTACTCAGCAGCTTATTAAAAACAGCTCCCATGATGTTCAAACCGATTTTTTACACAGAACACTGACACAGCTTTGTGTTCTGAATCTCTTTTTCTCTTGCTTTTATTTAATGTGGCACAATGCACTGGTTCACAAACCAATAGCATTTAAACCACAGCACCCACAATGCTGCAGGTAAGTGTTTTGCACACTAAGCAGGTCATCTGACTATTCCCAGCTTTGTTTTGGGTTATGGAACCTTTATTTTTTTATGATTTTCTGAAGATAACACTACAGGTGGGATGGGTGGGTTGTCTTCATGGCTCAATAGCATTGCAAATACAGCACCCACACTGCTGAAACCAAGTGTTTTACACACCAGACAGGCCCCCGAACCTCATACAACCTTAATGTGGCTGTGGCCCCTTTCTTTATTTTGTAATGAGTTTCTGAAGATAACACTACAGGTAATACACTGGGACGGGTGGGTCGTCTTCATGGCTCAATAGCATTTCAAATACAGCACCCACTCTGCTGAAACCAAGTGTTTTACACACCAGACAGGCCCCCAAACCTCATACAACCTTAATGTGGCTGTGGCCCCTTTCTTTATTTTGTAATGAGTTTCTGAAGATAACACTACAGGTAATACACTGGGACGGGTGGGTCGTCTTCATGGCTCAATAGCATTTCAAATACAGCACCCACTCTGCTGAAACCAAGTGTTTTACACACCAGACAGGCCCCCAAACCTCATACAACCTTACTGTGGTTGTGGCCCCTTTCTTTATTTTTTTATGAGTTTTTCAATATGGCACCATTAGACAGGCGGTACATGGGGATAGTACATCGTGCTCTTCACGAGTCAATACCTCTTCAAGCACAACAGCCACAGTGCTGCAACCAGGTGTTTTACACACCAGACAGCTCCCCTAACCTTATACAACCTCGCTTTGAGTTGTTTAACATTTCTTTCAAATCACTTGGGTTCATCAATCATTTGATAATCTTTCAGCGTGGAATAAACCTAATACTTGTTCCTTGGAGATTACCATCTGCTGATAAGTTATGATCGCTATATTGACCATATACAATTTCTTGCATAAGGAATTCATATTTTGCATACACCGATCCCCCCGGAGTCCCAAGTGATTCTGGTTTGGAAAGCTAAAGGACAATGAGCTTCACGATACCAGGGGGACAGTGGGTGGTCAAGTCTCCCCTAAACAATGGATCTTGTCAGATTATGATGTCAGTGCATTTAATAAATGTTGTTGAACTCTCTTTAGCCCAAATACAGAGGAGCCCAGACCCAGAATGTTACACATACTGACAGAGAGTGATCTCATTATGTGTGTTTGGATTTTAACAACTATTTTTATTGTTTGCTAGAACCAAAACAATCTATGTTAGACATTTTCATCTTCAGCCAAAAATACAAACCTGTGTACGTAGTGTGGTGCAGGTTCTTGTCCCATCCTGCTCTTGGTCCAGGTTGGAGGGTTGCACCGATTCTGAGTCTTGTTAGCTGGTATGGATGGGTTTGGGGGTGTTGATACCAGAGTGGTCCGGGGGGGGGGGGTGCAGGTGTCTCGGGGGCATTCTTGTTTTTCTGTGAGTTCAGGTTGATTCTGTTGGTTTTGCCACGAATCTCCCTCACGCAGGCAAGCGCTCCCGCATTCCTACGAGCTCTCCCCGTACCAAACGTGCACGTGTCAATCAGTCCTCTGCTTAAACCCTCATCTGCCCCCGGTCATTGCTCACGATTGAGATTCTCTCCCGGAGCTTACGTACTAACTACACCTTTGCCTTACTACGACTTCTCCCCTGGACCTCGACCCCGCTTTTCCGACTACCGCTTTAGCCACTCGATTTTGTACCTTCGCCTGTTTTACGCTTTATCGGATCCTGACCCCAGCCTGTCTCTTCGTTTACGCCTCTGCCTTCTGAATCCACACCGACGCAACTTCTACGCCTTCCCAGACTCCGACCCCTGCCAGTCCCTCGACTACACTTTCGCCTGTCGATTCTGTGCCTACGCCTGTGCTACATGTGGAAGACCGAGTCAAAAGGTCAGGACAGTGACTATGCATGGGAAAGGTTTTCTGTTCGCACCTAAGACCACTGTCTTAGGTGCAAACTAAAGCCTGTGATTCCTCACACCCATTCAACCAGAGAAAATTGAAACAGATTGTAGGATGCCAAATGGCACCCCCCTGTCCTGTTTGTTTGACTTCTGACACTGCCCCTTTCCCTGTATGTTCCTTTGATATGTTAAAGTATTGCCTACTTTTAATGTATAAAAAAGGAAAGTATAACTTCAGTCCAGTGAGCATGTCTTGAGTGCTAGGGGAAACCCTTTCTCTGTGATATGCTCCCCTTCAGCTGATTGTATTAAAGTTCTCTGTTGACAATCTCCCAACCTGAGTGAAGACTGAGTTTTTTTCGACATACGCCTTCCCGGACTCGGACCCCTGCCTGTTTACTCCGACTACGCCTGCGTCTCGTGCCAACCCTACCAAGGGCACCGCATTGGATCCCTATCCTCAGCAGTCAGCCCCTGCGTGACAGGTTCTGAGTGTCTTGGTTACATCCGTTTGTGTGTATAGATGAAAAAGCTATTGAAGAGCACCCCGACACCCCCCACCCATCTCGGTGGAAGTTGCCATGTTCAAAAAATTAAAGTTTCACACAACAAAGCATGACTTTGAAAGGTCAGGAGGCCTGCCTAATGGTGGTGCTGGCCCCACTAGCACCTCTTCCAGCAGCAACCTTAGTTTTTCCCAGGAGGTCTCCCATCCAGGTACTGACCAGGCTCACACCTGCTTCAGTACTGAAGGCTGCTGATTATGGCCAGCAGCCATATCACCCTGCAACTCACAACTGGCAACCCACTGAAGCTAAGCAGGTGTGAGCCTGGTCAGTACCTGGATGGTAGACCTCCTGGGAAAAACTAAGGTTCCTGAGGGAAGAGGTGCTAGTGGGGCCAGCAGGGGGCGCTCACCCTGCGGTCCATGTGGGTCCTAATGCCCCAGTATAGTGACGGGGACACTATACTGTAAACAGGCGCCTTCCTTCGAATGAGATGTAAAACTGAGGTCCTGACTCTCTGTGGTCATTACAAATCCCATTACGTTTCTTGAAAAGAGTAGGGGTGTAACCCCGGCGTCCTGGCCAAATTTCCCCATTGGCCCTTACCAATCATGGCCTCCTAATAATCCCCCTCTTTGAATTGGCTACATTTCTCTTCTCTCCTCCTCACTGATAGTGGTGAGTGTTCTGGTGCACTATGGCTGCCGTCGCATCATCCAGGTGGATGCTGCACATTGGTGGTGGTGGAGGGGAGTCCCCATTACCTGTAAAGCGCTTTGAGTGGAGTGTCCAGAAAAGCACTATATAAGTGTAAGCAATTATTATTATTATTATTATTATTAATGAGCACAACACTTGATTACAGTAAAAAAATCATTAAAAAATAAAGAAATGTTCCACAACTCAAAGCGAGGTTGTATAAGGTTAGGTGGAATGTCTGATGTAAAACACCTGGTTGCTGCACTGTGGTTGTTGTGCTTGAAGAGCTATTGACTCGTGAATAGCACCCTCCTATCACCATGTACCGCCTGTCTAATGGTGCCATATTGAAAACATCATAAAAAATAAAGAAAAGGGACACAGCCACAGCAAGATTGTATAAGGTTAGGGGGCCTGTCTGGTGTGTAAAACACCTGGTTGCAGCACTGTGGCTGTTGTGCTTGAAGAGCTATTGACTCGTGAATACCACCCCCCTATTCCCATGTACCGGCTGTCTAATGGTGCCATATTGAAAAAATCATTACAAAATAAATAAAGGGGCCACAGCCACAGCAAGGTTGTATAAGGTTAGGGGGCCTGTCTGGTGTGTAAAACATATGGTTTCAGCAGTGTGGCTGTTGTATTTGAATTGCTATTGAGCCATGAAGAAGACCCACCTATCCCAATGTATTACCTGAAGTGTTACCTTCAGAAAATCATAAAAAAATAAAGAAAGGGGTCACAGCCACAGCAAGGTTGTATGAGGTTAGGGGGCCTGTCTGGTGTGTAAAACATATGGTTTAAGCAGTGTGGCTGTTGTATTTGAATTTCTATTGCAGGGGCAATGCTTGTTAATAAGACAGAATTAAGCGTTGGTATGCTGTCCTAAAGGAGGCCCCATCTCACCCTCCATCTCTGTGGTGCAGCCACAGAGAAAGTATTCATGCAGGCTGATTTAAGATGTTTTCTTTTGATAAGGAACAAGCTCCCAGACGGGGATGCACTTAGCTAAGCCTGGCTATCATGATCAATGGTCATCCATTGGCGCCTATCAGTCTAGAGAGTGCCGAATGGACATCTGGACTGCATTCCTAAGTATCAAGAGTAAGTGACTTATATCTCATCTTGACCAACCAATCAGGGACTGGCAGGGCGTGGTAATACCATGTGGGTCTCCAATGCCCACCGAACTCTCAACCAATCAGCACACACCTGGGTCTTGGTCAAAAAGGGTGCGCAAGCTCAGATCGGGGCTCTCCTTGGCCATTTTCGTGCATCCTCAGAGACAATCACGTGACAACTGCTGTTGTCTGCAAAAGGACTTGGACTTTGTTCTAAGCGCAAGGCCGAGGATCCCGTACGTACTCAGAATTCTACCAACGTGAATGCTCCGCTTGATCAACGGCAGCCTACAGTTGGACCCTCGTCGACAACCTGAATAGCTTATTCAGAAGCAGCGCTGGACCGGGAACTAACCAGTTTCTTCCCAGGCAAAAGAGTGACTTGTGAGGACTCGCGGTCATACTCTGTGCATAGAGACTTTCTACTAGCCAGCCGGACTGCTGGTAGATCCCCTCGGAGCAACGACTGCCCTGCGCGCCGCAGTCAGATTTCTCCGCCCGTCCTACTCCGAGCTGCACCTTGACTGGTTGGTTTGGTGTTCGTGCCGGGAGATTCCAAATCCATACACAGTGGAAAAGTAAACCCCATGTTCTACATTGCTTCTCGAGAATTCAATTGTACCTCAACACAAGTTGTTATCAATTTAATTCATGAGTAATGTATTTACTTCCGAGTTTAGAGTAACAGTGGGTAATAACACTGGTTAGCGATTTGGTAACCGAACGATATATATTGAAATATATTCTCTGTTGTGTATCTCTTTGTGTTTGCATCTCTTCGAGATTAAGTACCTTGTATATTGATAACCCTCACAGTAAGGTCTGCTGCTCGTATCCAGGCAGACTAGTATATCTTTGGTGCACAATTTATATTAATACATGTATCTCGTGTATTGAACCCGTGTGTGTGCGTTGTTAGTTGTTCTGACGATTGATTTTCTAAAAGCTACAACGAACAACCTCGTGATTACTGTTACAATTAATAATTGTCTAAGTAAACCCATCAAACCACTACACTATTGAGCCATGAAGAAGACCCACCTGTTCCAGTGTATTACTTGTAGTGTTATCTTCAGAAATTCATAAAATATAAAGGTTCCACAACCCAAAACAAAGCTGGGAAAAGTCAGAAGACCTGCTTAGTGTGCAAAACACTTACTTGCAGCATTCTGGGTGCTGTGATTTAAATGCTATTGGTTTGTGAACAGAATACCCCTATCCCAGTGCATTGTGCCATATTAAATAAAAGCATGAGAAAAAGAGATTCAGAACGCAAAGCTGTGTCAGTGTTCTGTGTAAAAAATCGGTTTGAACATCATGGGAGCTGTTTTTAATGAGCTGCTGAGTAAAGAATATTTTAATCTTCCTGCTGTCAGTAGTATTGTCAATATAGTTGACCCTTACCTGAATGAAAACAGGGCGTAAAGGAAGGGTTTCAGAAATCAAACAAAGCTTTATTCCTGTGCTTACAGTCTGGGTAATTGGAGACTGCGCTGTTCTGCTTCCTATGGTCATATACGGGTTATTCGCACAAAGCTGTATTGAACAGTATTTCTCACGTTGTGAACGTCTGTACACAGTGGTCCTCCGGGTTCCAGTAAGTGCGTAATTACGCATCGATGAAAAACCGGAGGTTTAAAAAAAGATAATTAGCCCACTGATAGTTTGATGTAGAGGCTGTGGAAATATCCACAAGTCTTGGTCTTTAAAATGCATTTGGTTTGACGGCGTTCTGTGCTTCCATTGTGAAGATATGGACCAAAGAATATTCGTGCTCGGTCAAAAAAATGTCATAAAAACGAAAAAGTAAAGGCTGAGAAAGCATTCACAATGTATTTTATACACAAAGGAAGTATTCTCGCAACTCTAAGAGGTTTCGTGGTTTAATTTTTTTTAATTACTGAATCATATTTAAATGTTAAACAACTGAAAAGCATATTGCTGTAGACCAGGATGGCCGAGTGGTTAAGGCGTTGGACTTAAGATCCAATGGACAAATGTCCACGTGGGTTCAATCCCCACTCCTGGTAGTGTTGTAATAAGTTTTAAGTGACAGAACACTTTGATGATTTACACTCTATTTAAATATGAATTTACTAAATTTCAGTTCAGTTCTCTTTACTCCCACTCCCTGGCATAACTGAGCTCTCACTATCGCATACTGAAGGCTTTACATGCATTAGCTGTGATACAGCTCCCAATAAAGACGGAATCAAACAGTTTGTTCTGTCTCTCATGGTGATCCTCTTCTCGATCCAAATGAAATGTTTAATATGATGCGTCGAGAAAAAAAAAGGAGTGAATTTCCGCCTGTAATGATTGATGCCCCATCAAACATTTTGTAACATCCCCGGAAGATTATACAGTAGAATCCTGGTTTGTGGCTTAAATTCAAGGTAAACAAGACCAAGGAAACGAGTTGGAAACTTGATGTCGAACTGGAATTTAAGTACCCGGAATATTTCACTACATTGGGCAATATGTGCCAGAGAGGAGCACTTTAAATCCCTTCGATAGCTCAGTTGGTAGCACGGCTGACTGTATTAGAAACAGTTAGGAATCCTTAAGTTGCTGTTTCAACTACAACTCGAAGAAAGGTGCTTTTGTGAACTTTAATTAAATAGTTAAAATAGCGAATCTTTTTCACTCAGACGTTGATCAAGAGCTCAATAAACGATGAAGCAGAGGCTGTTGTTCCGAATTCAGCTAACATCTGGTTGTCTTGTTTTGGCAAATGTCTTATCTGTGAATTAAGGGACTATGCTGTCTGATTTGTAATTCAAAAGTAGATACAAATGTCACTGTTTTCAAAGGATAGGTACTTAATTGGCTTTATGATTTGGTATTGATTTTGTATCATTATATTATTACGTTTGTGCTTTCTGTGTTTTTTATCGTATTGTGAACTTATTTTTTAAACAAATGCTTACAAAGGCAAACACAGCACACATCTGTTTATACCAGCGGTGAATTGTACATTTTTATTAAGTACAATCTACTGTATTTTTAGAAATAAATGGCATACTGTGCACGATATGTTGCAGAAACACAACCTGATATTTTCATAATTATTATTTTAATCATTTAACAAGTATGAGGTCCCGGATCCAAATCTTCAGTTCTGATTTTTTTTAAAGTGATATCTTCTCTTCCTCTTGTGGAAATCACAAGATGTGAGCAAATGTTTTTTGTTCTTTTTTTTTCACGTTGCGATTTAAAGAGCCTCAGACGCACAGTCTGATAGTAACCAAACCAGAATGGATTCTGCTGGGAGCCGGACTGAGCTCATTCTCACTCCCTGTGCTGAAAACAGAATTATCTCTTCCCCGAACATCGTCTACAGCTGCTAGATATTGCTCTGTGTCCTACTGCTCCAGCAATTCCTTTGACCAAAGACAGATCACTTGTGTGCTTTTAAACTTCTTGCCACTACAGGCTCTTTGATGGCTCATGCTGATCGTCCTGTGGATCCAAAAGAAAATATTAAAGCTGATACTGATATTTTCGATTGTAATTTGCATCTAGCTACAACGCCCCTGGAAAAGATAATTTATTAGTTGCGTGCAATCGGAATCTTTTACTTTATGTATGGTAGTGGAAATAGTTTTAAAAATGTTTTCTAAAGAAGATTGTATTGCCAGGACCTGCCTTTAGGGCTCACTAGCGATGACGCTGTTGATATAGATGGAGAAGAAATGTAAGATGAATTGATGATCTAAGCTAAAATAGCCCTAACACGCCTGCTGTAACAGTGTTTGTATTCATAGCAAGTAATATTATTTTTCAAACCCGAGCGTTCCTTTTGCATTGTGTTATGTAACCATTAGCGGTTTCGGTAGCTTCTGAAGAGCGCACTTTTCCAAACTGAAGCCTATAAGAACATTATTCAAGATGCACCATGGCCCAGAATCGTGCATCGGGACTAGGATTAACATCAATTGAAAGTACTCCCAAATAAAATATTTGACCGAAAAATTAAAAGAGTAGGCAAGTATTAAAAAAAAAACATAACTTCTTGACTTCCAATCTCTTTCCTGGTTCAGGCCATGTAAAATGACATATTCAGTGGACTCATGCCGAGGTTGTGAGTTTAAGCCTCACCTGCAGCAGCCTGGTTTTCTGTCTTGACAGGTAAACAGTGTTTTTTGTTATTTGCTAAATGGAGAGAGGATTCTGTGTTAATTGTGCTCCTCCTGGGAGAGGTCAAGATGAGACGTTCACGAGGCTGGTGGTAAATATCCTGTCCAGGAATATCGGGGCTGTAGGGGGTCAGATCTATAGATGTAGTAAACACATCAGTGGAGACGGTGTGTCTGCTCTCTGTGAGAGAGCCGGGCGGAAAGAATATTCTGTGGTCTGGGAAGAAGAGTCTCTCGTTGGAAGAGCGGCGCTCCTCACAGGAGAGAATGAAAAAAAATCTTTTTCAGGGATGCTGATTGTTCTCTTTGGGGGAATTAAAAGCACTTGTGGCGAGTGACCTCGTGGCGCAATGGTAGCGCGTCTGACTCTAGATCAGAAGGTTGCGTGTTCAAATCACGTCGAGGTCAGCTGAGGAGTTTGCAGGTGCTGCTGGTTCCGAACCCGGAAATTACACCACGCAGTCGGGTTTTATCTGTACACCACATAGGTAATCTGAACGAAGTAACAGCGCAGTACAAAACACCCAAACAGGAGCTTATGCAGCGAATCATCATGAACACGACAAGAGAAAAGGCACATTGCATATCCGCGAAACATCACGCCCGGCTTTAGAGACAGTGACATCAGAGAATGGAAGCTTCAGACCCCTTTTTTGTTACAGGTTCAAGCAAACCTGAAAGTTAGGGAGTGTTTGGTCTCTTTTGTTTGAAAAAGTGTCTGAAGCCTGTAATTATAATTTGCCCTTTTTTAATTGTGGTTGAAATCCACTCCCATGTACCAAGACCTTACAGTATATTCATGTTTACTTAAATGACTAACGCCATTGGACATTAGTTGGTGTTTTTTTTTTGTAACGATTTGCTATTTCATGTAGGAAAGAAAGGAACCCAGACCCAACGTTTGCTTTCAGGTGCGGTTCATTTACATAACGGACATCTATTTCTGAGGAGCCTGATTTAAATCACACAACCCCGGTAGAAGTCGAATCGACAATCTAATAAACCGAAATCAGACGCGTTATCCATTAAACCACCAGCCCGTCACGTAAATGAATTGCACCATGGTGAGTTCAGCGCCGCTCCTAGTAATACTCCACCCCCATCTTAAATTTCTACGTGAGAAACGTGTTTTCTACATTTTTATCAGTTTTTAAAAATCATCACTTTTAAGCAGACAAAGCCTTTATGTGTCGCTCTGAATTTCTAATTGATTTAGAATTCCAAGAAAAAAGCGTTTTGTTCCACAACAGCGTGAAATGATCACGTCTTTCACTCTACTTCTCTCTTGTAGTAAAGCAGACCTTGCTGGGTGAGTATTTGTTCTGGTAAATTAGGTCACGGATCATGTTAACTCACTTCTGTTAAACACAACATTTCCTTATGCACGGGAGTGTCTTTGTACAGCTGTTATACAAAGGGCTGGTGGTCAGGGACGCGCTTCGGATTGTTTCGATGTAAACATAATCTCCGCTAAAAGCCCTCTTGAACTTTGCAGGAAATGTGCGTGAAACCATTTTCACGTGTGGAATTTTATCTTCAGCTGGCTGTAGTTAGAATGCCTTATACACCCGTTGTGTATCCTTAGCAAAAATGTTTTAAAATTATAACACAGAGTTGTCGGAGAACTCGACAATCATTATTAAATGAGCACAGTACAAATGTACATTGATATTTTTGTTGTATGTACTTTAATTTTAAAAGATATAAACATAACTGTGCTGATATGGATGTTCATTTGAAGGATTTGAGGAATCTATAAAAGATGTCAGAACAACAAAAGAAACATTTGGGCATCTGCATATTTGTAAAGATTAAAGAGCACCCTAAGTGTGAAGTTTGCACATACGAGAGAAGAAATCAGTTTCAATGCACGTCATTAAACTGATGGTGTGCTTATCAGTCGTGCATTAAACATATATAGCAGAGGATGGCTTTGATCCATTGATCTTTGGGTTATGGACCCAGGACGCTTCTGCTGCACCACTCAGCTATGTTTAACACAACTGCTTTTGCACCTGAGATGAAAAGTTTCAACGGTAAACGCAGACGTCACTGAGCACTTGGTCTTTTGTAGTACAAACCATCACACGCTGCTCTACATGGGCGTCTTCAAGATCGTTGAGAACCAAAGCTTCTGCCTTCCTGGTTACTGATTCTTTCTTCGTTAATTCCCAAATCTTCAATGAGAATCAGTGAAACGAAAACCAAACACATGTACACACTCGCGTCCTAGCATGAAAGAAAAATGATGGAAGCGTTTGAGAAATAACAAGAGTAGTCTGAACAGCTCCAGCCTATCAACTGCTCTACAAAGTGATCGCTATCTCCACACCCAGTTTATAACACTGAAAATGATTCAGGAAGCACAGCAAGGTTCTAAAAACAGCGGTTGAAAAGCATCTAGATACATAAAATGACAATTTCTCAAAAGTAAAATCTTCATCTTTTAAATATTGTCATCCATATATTTTCGTTTTCCTCTTTTTTACATAACACGCTTTCGAGAAATAGAGTGTCTTGTAATGAAGGCTGCATTAGAAAATGTGTATCTAAATTAAAATCGGGTTTATTACTTCTGCGTTTTTCAGCTTTCTTAGCGCTTGGGTCTCGATTCAGATATTGCAATGAAAGCAACAGGGGAGTAAGTTTTCCTTTTCTAAATCAAAGGTGATCTGCTCACAAGGAAGTATAAAAACTTCAGCGTTTACTTTTTGAAGACCGCAAATTGTCGAAACACTGTTGCTTCATAAGCTTATAAGTAACGTTTCTGAGCATGCATTGTATTACTCATGCTGTTATTAATAAAAAAAGCTTAAATTCACATAATGGAATTTGGACGGCTCAAAGTAGTCTATTTTTTGTACAACTTTACTTGCCCGCTGAGTAGAGTTTAAAGCAACTGCAGCAGAAGTAGCAGTAATAGCAACAGCATGGTTAGAGTGTCACAATACACTCTGAAATTATTGCGGCTTCAGATCGTTTTGTTCTTTTGAAGCTACCTACAGGCCCTGAACTGTTGACATTGGCTGTGATCTTCTTTTTTCAGGTTTCATGAAATTCTTCACATATTTGAAATATTCCATTCGGGTTCGCCTAATACACGGTGCAACCCGTACCTGCAGCAGAATGCTGTGGCACATGAAGCCGTTTTGTTTATCGGTTGTAAGGATTGAGGAGCGTACTACAAATCGAGCAAGCGAAAAGAAAATTAAACAGGAGTCACTTTTTGGATTGCTAATCCATTGTACTCTGCTCGTCTAGGTTCAAATCCCATCCTTGTCATGGTTAAGGCCTGAGACGTGTGTGTTTTTTCTAAACGGTGTTTTCATTTGTTTCCTTTTTTACTCCTGTACTAGAGCAGTAATATTTCTAGCGGTGGAAGAACATGGTATCACATGCTGACAGCAGGAACACGTGGCCACAAGCTGCAGTACATTGGTTTGGGAACAGCAATAACTTTCCTGTGGAGACAGGTGCGCCGGTATTAATACAGCGCTTTCGAGCGGAAAGAGTTACAAGAACTGACTTAAACTTACCAGTTATGTTCAATAGCTAAAAACACAAAACCAACCTCTTCAGTGGTTGAATCTAAATAACACAAGCCAATGCTGCCATCAAGGAAAAAAAAATCCTGAGTTATGTAGTTTGAGACTACATATCTGACTTTCAGTTTGAAGCGGTACAATGGATTCTAGGTCACATTCGTTCTTGATTCAGGATATATATGAGTGTGCTAATGGTTAGAACTGTGTTTACATGAGGTACAAACGGTAACATTTTCATTGCGAGAAGAAAGTCAGTCCGTGCGCATTTCTCAGCATGCACGTTGTCAGGAAAACTAAACCCACAGTGCCAGCAAACCTTTCGATAGCCTGTAGGTACTGCCATTGCAAATGTAACAGGTTGTTCATACACACAAATGACATCGTTGCTATCTCGTAATTAGGAGATAATTTGGTATTTATTAATTAAGATTTTTTTCCTGGGTGGCAAAAATGCGCTTCCGCAATAAATCATAGACTCTGCTTTCAAAATAGCTGCACCAGGCACTTGGACACAGATAAACACAGGGATTTAAAATTCAGGAATATGAATGGTCAACTGCTTACAGTTGGGTTTTTACGTTTTCTTATTTAGCGATTTGTGTATCAATCTTTTAACAATTCATTAAAATGCTAACAACATGTAAAATAAAAACAACAGCACCGTTAAATGAAGGGGAGACAGGTAGTTTTTTTTTTACAATCAGATTCCAATCTCTAATGCTGTGTGTGAGAGCTTAGGTAACTTTCCTTTTCTCACATTTTCTGACGACTATTCCAAAGGGGCACCCTGTCAACTCCTAATACTTTGTATGTTTGATTATTGTCGTTTTATTTAGAAAAAGTTCAATATTGATCATAACTTTAGAAAATTATGATCACGAATAAAAAAAGGGGCTAAAGATGTGAGTTGCTCTTAAATCAGAGCCGGGTGACACGGGCTTCTGTTCTGATATGGTTGTACGAGAAGCAGGAGGAATCGCTTCTCTCCTATGGAGCATGAGCTGAATCAGGAGGGAGACATTTTGTATGCTCGTGCATATGTTAACGCATGACCTACATCGTAAAACTAAATTAAAAACTAACATTAAGTTGTCAAAGACATTCATTTATATACAAACAAGAGACAGACATAGCAATGGTTCTACATTAACTTGTCCTGCACTGACCAGACTAATTGAAATGTATGAAAGCCCGTTTCTGCCAGGGAGTTAAAAAAACGCGCTATGGTATCGCAGAATTCCGACTAAGTAACTCAAAATTGCGACTTGGTAACTCAGAACTCCGACTTTATATCTAAAATGTTCTTTAGCTCAGCTAGCAAGGCCTGGATTCAAGCCAATACAGTGAGGCACGAAGTAGGGTGGGAGCGGCGAGGGCACAAGCCCTAGAACCCGAGTCCGTTACAATAACAAAAGGACAGACAATGAAATATGGGCTATTTCGAAGTCGCAAATGTGAGATATAAAGTCAAAATTCTGAGTTTTTAGGTCGCAATTCTGAGATTCTAAGTCACAATTCTGAGATACCATAGTGCGTTTTTTTTACTCCCTGGCGGAAACGGGCTTCCATTGGTTCTCAGTGCTGCGAAGCAAAAGCAATCTCTGAGAAATCAGACAAATTATTATCAGAACATGTCAAAAGCTGATCAGTATTTCTTTACTGGGAAGCAAAGAACTGCTTGTATTACACATTTTAATATGACATGCAATTACACATGAAAATTAGTAAAAATATTATTGTAAAATTACGTGTTGATAGAACAGCCCCCTCGATAAAAGAAAGTGTGGACGGACGTGTCGCATGTTCCGTAATCTGTCTGACAGCGAGTTTAACACTGTCCTTGGAAATTAGAAACGAATTGAACAATAAATTAATCTGAGCAAATTTTACAAGTGTGGGTGATTTCATTCTGTCGAAATTACGTGGAACTCCTTCGCTGGGGTCAGATACACACGGGAAAGTGTTCAGGCGGCTTCACGGAGACCCGCCTCAGACTGGAAGCAGGTTCTAATTAGACGCTGAGAACAATTCGGGTCTCTGTGTGTAATTGATTGTGTTGATTGAGCGGTAGTGCGACCATGTGTGTGGTAGCATAGTCCTGCTAGTATAAAAACCTAGTCACCGCGTTCACACTTTATGCTCTCTTGCTTCAACACAGTTTGGTGGTTTATGTGTCTTACTTCTGTAGCAGTTTAGCGGGACGTCAATTTGGCAATGCGCTCGTTTCTCTTTGTGCTGTGCCTGTGCGCAGGGGCCGGACTCCCCGCACTGATTTCCGCCGGGCCGGCTGGCTGGGACTCTCGGGAATTAGCGCTCCAGGCCGACCTCCCGGCTCCTGAAGACTCAGCCCAGTCGGAGGATTTGAACCTGGCAGATGCGCCCTCCGAAGACCTGTCTGCAAGCGAGAACGACTCGCAGTCCTTGGCTCCCGACTTTCGCCGCCTTCCCGTGTCCAGAGACGCGTACTCGCCCTACTTCGACAAGGAGAAGATGAAGCCCGAAGCCGGCAGCCGCCCCTTACCCGCCTACATCAAGAGCGTCCTGTTTCCTCCCCAGCGAGGGCGGCAGCCGGCTCGCCCGGCCATCGGGGGCACCTGAGGAGTGGCTGTGTGGTGCGACTCCAGCAGGCTGTACGTGAGGGTCAGTCGGCTCCTGTTCGGCTTCAGCTGTCGGCCATCGGAGGTGACCTTGGGCAACTGCAGCGTCAGCCGAACCACACGCCGTTACTTCTACTTCATCTACGGGCTTCACGAGTGCGGCACCGAGCGATCGGTAAGCGGCTCTTCATCTACAGGCAGTGTATCGATGTGAGCTGTAGGGCCAGTATCGGGGTTGCCTTTCCTGGGAATATCCCTTCCTCTGTGACTTTGCAGGTTGTCCAGGGCCGCCTGGTGTACTCCAACACTCTCCGCTATGCCCCGCCCTCCTCCAGTGCACCTGTGCATCGCTTCATTCCCTTCTCTGTGCCTGTCAAGTGCTCCTACAACAGGTAGGCAGGGCTCTGCTGCTGCTGAGAAGCCGCTGGGAAAGTGTCCAGAAGCCCCTCATCCCCTCTGTCCTGCAGGTTCCCCTACTCTTTCAAGGTTGGCTATGTCCCCACGTGGGCCTGGAGAAGGACCTTCAAGGACCTGAAGAACAAGCACAGCTTTGTCCTGCTCACCACCAACTGTAAGCTCCTTGAGCGAGTGGCTCCACCTGCCTGCAGGGGGTGCTGTGTGCAGGTGTAATGCTGCCTCTCTCTCCAGCCCACTGGGTCCGGCTCTCTCCCAAGGATGAGTACTTCCTGGGTCAGCCCATGTACTTCCAGGCCACTGCCTACTTTGCCACAGCGGAGCAGAGGCTGTACATCCACTCGTGTTACGTAACTGAGAAACCAGACCAGCACTCCCAGCCCCGTTTCCCCGTGATCGACAACTTGGGGTACGGCCCCTTCTGGGAGGGGAGGTGGGCAGGAGCCCTGAGAGCCTGCAGGGGTTCATCCTTGTCCTTGTCCCCAGGTGCATGGTGGACAGCAAGGCAGATGGCTGCCTGTCCAGGTTTGTCCCCTCCAAGCAGAAGGATGTGCTCCGCTTCACAATTGATGCCTTCCTCTTCCAGAAGAAGCTGTCCAGGAAGGTACTGCTCTCAAAGGCTGCTCAGCCTTCTTGCTCTACTGATCCATGGTCTGCTTTTCCATCCATGATCTAGATGTGAACCAGACTGTGGCAGCTGTAGTTCCTAGAGCTGCCAGCTTGCCTTCACTGATGGCAGAAGGTCCTTCTCTGTCCCTCTATTGGCCTTGATCCCTTAATGCTGTGACCTTCCCTCTTGCAGCATGAAGTGACTGAGCTGTACATGCACTGTGTCATGGCTGTGGCTCCTGCTAAAGCAACACCAGGGACCAAGTCCTGCACCTACAACAGGGAGGCTAAGAGGTACTTCTGCAAGGAGCCTGCTGAGGGTGCTCTGGGACATGCCAGGTTTAGGCCTCACCTGTAAACCTTTCCTCCAGGTGGGAGGAGCTGTATGGTGACCATGAGGTCTGTGCCTGCTGTGATTCCAGGTGTGCTGGCAGTCGGAATGAAGGTGGGTCTGGTTCTCTATCCCTTGTGGATGCATCTCTGCCCAGGAGACAACCATGCTTGGACAACTGAGGAATGATCCCATGCTGGACAAAGGGACTGTTTAGATGAGTAGCATCACTGTGGGACTCTGGGTATAGCGGATCCCTCACTCCTGGGTGTTGCTTGTCCACAGGTACCAGGAGCCTGGTGACCAGCAGTCGGGTGGCTGTGGCACCAGTAGAAGCTCCTCTGGATGTGGGAGCTGACTGGACTGAGGATGAGGAGGGAGACCCTCAGAGCTCCAGTGAGGATGCTGAGAGCACCAGTGAGGATGTGGAGGGAGCAGAGGACTTTGGAGATGTTGGCCAGTGGACAGGTAGGGTCTGGCAGGAGGAGCTCCTGTAGGGGTGGGTGTCCTGCAGTTCAGCTGGATTGTTCTCCTTCTTCCTCCCCAGGTGCCTGAATGAAGGCTCCAGCCTGGCCCTTGTGACTCTCCTGCCTCCACTTGCCTTGTAATGGCAACATCTCAAACCTGTGAAAGACCCTTCTGCCTGCCCTCGTTTCTTTATGGTTTATAGGTTTGAATGGGGTGGAGGAATTCAAGGGAAGTGAGACCCATTAATCAATGGAAGTATTTGTGGGGGTTCCCCTTTTAAGAATGCTTCCCGTATTGCTGCCAATGAGGACTGAAAATGTCTGGAGTAATAAAGTGTTGTAGTTGGGTAAGATGGCCGCACTATTCCTTGGGCAGGGTAGTGTGACTTTTTTTTTTTACTTGGGGAGAGACAGAGGTGTTCAATATACTGGAAATCCTCCTGTTTCCGAGAGGGGTAGTGCTTATGGAGTGTGAGTTGCTACTGTAGTGCCCAGTAAGAGTGAGATCTGGTTTCCTATTCTAGGCTGCACAAACTGACTAAAAGAAACACAAGGAAGGGATTGTCAACAGGGGCTTGGTATAAAGTAGGCCTTCCCTTCCTTAGCAAAGGAACAATACTGGTGCACAAACATCAGTGAATAATGGTGTAGTTAGAATCTCGGAGGTCTTATCTTATGGGTGTTGGTTTCACAGTAGTGGTATTGGACAGTCATGAGAAGTATTAGGATTGAGACTGGAGATCCCAGTACTTGACTAGGAAGACGGGTGTTTACAACCACCTCTACCAGCAGCACAGACTGTGTAGATTGAGACTGAATGCTTACTACACAAAGCCTCTCCCCTGTTTCAGTGTCCCAGTCATGAATAACAAGTGAATCCTAGTCTTCCTTTGTGACTACCTATAACTTGCACAAATCCTGCTGGCCCACTAACAGTTAATCTTTAGCCCTACTGCACTGACCTATTAAAGCTTCAAGGATTTAGGATAAACTATTTTATATAATGGTTCCAAAGGTGGCTTCTCAAAGCACTTGTCTTAATTACAATAAGAATACACAGGATAAAACAATTCCAATAGACAGAGGAGACCATGGATGGTGGTACTAAGGAAAGTAGAAGCAGGGGGGTAAAGAATGGAACCGGTTCAGTAAAGGCTCTTCTACAGACCAAGGTGTTGAGTCTGAAGTTGAAGGAGTTTAGGGAAGGTGACTCTGCTATCCTTGGGCAGAGCGTGGGGGCATAACAGGAGAAGGCCCTGTCACCCATACAGTGTAGACGGGCTTGGGGGACAGTTAGGAGACCAGAATTAGAAGAGCGAAGGTTATGAAGTGGGGAGTAGGGTGATAATAGATTAAACTGCAACTGAAATGTGAAGGCACGTTCTACAGTTTATGCAAGCAAGGGTAATGTTAGGCTTTTATGGGACGGGGGTAATGGCAGCACTTTTGAGGACCGTTGGTACAACAGCAGTGCTCAAGGATTCATTTTTAATATTGAGGACAATGGGTTATATACCCATCGTTCTTACCAAAGGCTCAGAGACCTTTTGCTATATAAAAAGACTTCTTTCCACCACTAATTTATTCAGGTTTGGTTCATTTGGGTTTTATCAGTTAAACATTTAATATTGTATGTCAGTTTGTTGATGCCTGTATATCATAGTGATCTGCACACACACCTTTGACTGAATATGGGCTGCCAAACCTCTCCACCAAACTTATGTATCACGGTAGGTACACAAGAAGTTTATTTGTACTAACAGAGTTGTTGGTGCCAGTAGTCAGATTGGGTCAATTGCAAGGTAAGAACAGCATCACATTAACTGGAGATGATCCAAAGATTAGCATGCAGCTCTGTACACCAGATTAATACCGATTTGCAACTCGCTCGTCTGCTGACTTTAGTCCCCTGCTCAGTAATCACAATGTTCCCAATTGCAATGAGCCCAAGGAAACAGCTGCTGCTCTCTAGAGGACACTACAGGACAGGACTAAGTACAATTCCTGCAATAGACTAAGCAGTTTAGTGCCAAACTGATGGAACACTGAATGCTATGGGACAGTTCCGAATGTAGTAACAGCTTAATACTGAAATAATATCGTAAACACCTCGTGATCTTAAGAATCTGTCGCTGTTAAAAAGTATTATACTAATAAGCTAAAATTGTACTGCAGCCACAACACAGTGGACTTGCAGCTCCTGTCCTGATCATACAGAAAGATGTCATCACTATAACACCTGTTAACAAACATAGCACCTGCAGTCTGTGAAAGAGAGCTCTGAGGTAAATATTCCTTGCAGGGAAGTGAACTGAAAAACAGGCAAATACATCACTCACATGAAGAGCAACGACTGTCGCTAAAGAAAGTGAGCGAGGGTACACCTATAGTAGTTCATCCACAGAAATTCAAACGTAAATTTGTGACGCACCAGAGTACCACAAAGCTAGAAGCGTGCCTTCAACTGGAGTATTGTAGCACGACTATGTATAAGTAATATTAACTTATTCCAGGCGTTCATCTGGTTTAAGAATACGAATTGATGCCTTCAAATAGACCATTAACAGTCCTGTGATGTAGAATTAAGAAAATGGGGAATTATCTGATCCCGTTCTCAGTCCAGTAGTTTATGGACAGGCGCTCTCAGCGGACTGTGTGCAGGAGTGATGGGTGATGTGGAATTCTATGGGCTCAGTGGGACTCTGGGAGTCAACTCAGGGCTCTGCTGTAGATTCCTGTAGAACCGGTGTGAAATGATAATGTATCGTTGGCTGGTATTGTTAATGTAAAGTTTACTGGTACGTTTCGGCCAAAACATATTTTATTTCTTCTTTTTTTCAGCATGGAATAAACCTATTACTTGTTCCTTTGCAGCCTACGCATGCTGACGCAGCTATCCACCTGAACTACAAATTGTATGTTGGCCGTTCTGTTACACTATATTGATGAATCGTACAAGATCATAGGATCTATAAGCCTGAAGACTTGTCTTGTACAGTGACCTGATAAAAATCAAATTAATTACACTAATTTTTATGGAATCCCATTTCCGGTAGTGAGGCTTCCATAGTACACGGATGGAATAGTGGACGGTGGGCTTTTAATTTTTTTTTTTATTTAAACACCAGAAATACAAAAACGAAGACAATATGAAACAAGATACATAAATAGACACTTCACATCCAGGAGAATTCACAATTATAAAAGCTGAAACTTTTTAAATATTTCCATTGTATGTCATTTTTTACTTTAAAAAAAAAACTCTCCTTAGCTCAGCAGGCAAGGCCTGGGTTCGAGCCAATGCAGTGAGGCACGAACTAGGGTGGGAGCGGTGAGGGCACAAGCCCTGGAACCCGAATCCGTTACAATAACAAAAGGACAGACAATGAAATATGGGTTATTTCGAAGTCCCAAATGTGAGATATAAAGTCGGAAAGTTCTGAGTTTTTAAGTCGCAATTCTCAGTTACTTAGTCGGAATTCTGAGATACCATAGCGCGTTTTTATTTTTACTCCCTGGCGGAAACGGGCTTCCATAGAAATGGTCAGATTCAGAGCCATTGCAGTTCGTGCTAATTAGAACACCGCCAGTACTGAACCCTCAGCACCGTACTGACTACTGAGCACAAGTTCAGCTGCTCGCCAGCTTTGTTACGCACAGTTTTGCATTGCTATTGAGCTCAGAACAGGAGCTGATCTTCAGACAATACCGTGTTAAAAAAGCAACATGAGCCAGGCAGGAGTCAAACCTACAATCTTCTGTTTCGAAGTCAGATGCGTTATACATTACGTCACTGGCCCTAATCTTACGGTGCTCAACTGCACCATAGTGACCCTAGCGCCACTACTAGTAATACATCGCCCCTGGCCAAAATTGCTTAGTAAAAAAAAACGTTTTCTATACTGTCTGTTTAAAAATATTATATCTTTAAAAAAGACAAAGGGTTTGTGTGTCGCGCTAAAGTTTCGATTCATTTTGAATGCAAAGAAAAAACATTTTCTTCCAAGAAATCATAAATTTGTCTCATCCTCCATACTATAATTCTCTCTTGTAGTAGTAAAGCATTTTGAGTCAAACCGAACAATATATTAAAGGAACAAGTAATAGGTTTATTCCATGCTGAAAAGAGAAGAGAGAAAACACAACGTTTCAGCTGTGAAACCTTCTTCAGGTTTGTTTTCTCTCTTCTCTTTTCAGCATGGAATAAACCTACAGTAGTACTTGTTCCTTTGCAGATACGCATGCTGACGTAGCTACCCACCTGAATATATTAAACGTTTCATCCATACGATTAACATAATGTTCTCCTGAATAACTACAGTAGATGACAAAGCCTTAGAGCCACAGAGAAAAACAAATTGCATTTAAAGTAATTTTAAAGGCTCCAGATAATATTGCACTATAAACGCAAATCTCTGTCTTCTTTGTGGCGCTTACTCTTTGTTGCTTTAGCAAATTTCATGCAGTTTATTTCTGACACAAGACATAACAAGCTTGTGTATTTATGACAAAAAAGCAGGGCAGCAATTTATATCGGCCTTGAAATTGATATTGTTAAAAAGTGAGTTAAATGCAGATATAGTAAATATATGTTCTCATATAATGGTGTGTTTTTTTGTCTAAAAATCCTTCATGAATGGTTTAACAGACACCTTGCATAATTAAAAAAAATATATATTTACGAATATTAACCTTTTATACAGTAAAGTTTTGTTGTGAACATGAGCCCTGTTTATCGATGTCACCAACACAGTTCTGGATTTTATTCTGCCTTCCTACGCACATATGAATTTTCTTTCACACAACAGCTCGCATGTATGGTAGCGTATTAGCGCCAGGGAGAAAAAGAATATTGTTGGCTTTTAAATGAGAAACCATTTGCGTTTATACAAAATCACAATGCGTTGTCCCAGACATTGGGACATCCTCTGTTTAAACATCTGTCGTTTTCTCTTATATTGGCTCCTGTGCTTCGGTCCATTTGAGAGAGAAGACACTGAAAAAGTCTTGTGAAAGTGGATTTTGCACCTACGCCAGTGCTGTAGTGGTATCATACAGACACCCATACAAATCCATCAAACGTTGGAAGCTCTGGAAGGCAACGTAAAATATTGCTCTGTCCGTTGGTGGATTAGGTATGCATGCTACATTTCAACGTAAAATGCAATGTAAAAAGATCAAATTTGATTCAAAATCGATTAATGTAAAAACCGATAAAGCTCATGTTTTTTATCTAGTTTTATCTATATCTATATCTAGTTTTTCAAAGGTCTTAAAAAAATGTTTATCGCGATTGTGAAAGTTCGAGAAGGTGTACCAGCGCTTGCCTTTATATCGCCAGCTTCAGTCTCGCCTGTAGCTGCGAGAAGGTTATAAGCGCACAAATGATCTGTCTTTCGTCCAAATAATTGCTGGAGCAGCAAGACGTAGAGCACCATCCAGCAGCTGTAGACGATGTTCGAGGAAGAGCTAATTCTGTTTTCAGCACAGGGAGCAAGAATGAGCTCAGTCCGGCTCCCAGCAGAATCCATTCTGGTTTGGTTGCTGTCAGACTGTGCATCTGAGGCTTTTTGGATCGCAACGTGAAAAAAAAGAACAAAAAACAATTGCTCACATCGTGTTACTTCTACCAGAGGATAGGAAGATATCACTTAAAAAAATCAGCAATTAATATTTGGATCCGTGGCCTCATACTAATTATTTAACTATCAGATTGTGTTTCTGCAACATTTCGTGCACAGTATGCCGTATTCAACAATAAAACAACAGTCACAACGAGGCCTTTACACCCAGTCTGGGGTATTTTCCCCTTTTATATTTTTGCCACTTTATTTCGAACCTGTTATACTCCCAGAAGTGCGCAGTAGCTTCTACCTAATAAAAATATACAATTCACCGCTGGTATAAACAGATGTGTGCCATGTCTGCTTTTGTAAGCATTTGTTTCGAAAATTAGTTCACAATATGTTAAAAACACAAAAAGCACAAACTTAATAATACAACGATACAAAATCAAAACCAAATCATAAAGCCAATTAAGTACCTATCCTTTGAAAACAGAGAACACCTTTATATCTACAATAAAAAAGTGACATTTGTATCTACTTTTGAATTACTGTACAAAGCAGACAGAGTATTCCCTGAATTCAAAGATCAGATCTTGGCCAAAACAAGACAATCAGACGTGAGCTGAATTCAGAACAAGAGCCTCTGCTTCGTCGTTTATTGAGCTTGTGATCAAAGTCTGAGTGGAAAAATATCGGCTATTTTAACTGTTTGAATGAAATACACAAAGGGCACCTTCCTTCGAACCAGTGTCAAACCAGCAACCTAAGGATTCCCTCTTGTTTCCACTACACTCTTCCGCTCTACCAACTGAGCTACCAACAGATGTCAGGAGATGCTCTCTGGCACATACTGTCCAATGTAGTGAAATGTTCCGGATGATTTAAATCCCAGATCGACATCGTTTCCAACTCGTTTCCTTAGTCTTGTTTACCTTGAATTTAAGCCACATACCAGGATTCTACTGTATAAACTTCCGGAGATATTACAAAATGTTTGATGGAGCATCAATCTTCCCAGGCGGAAATTGACTCCTTTTCTTTCTCGAGGGATCATATTAAACATTTCATTTGGATCGAGAAGAGGATCACCATGAGACACAAAACAAACAGTTTCATTCTGTCTTTATTAGAATCTGTATTACAGCTAATGAATGTAAAGCCTTTAGTATGCGAGAGTGAGAGTTCAGTTATGCCAGGGAGTGTGAGAAAAGAGAACTGAAATTTAGTAAATTAATATTTAAATAGAGCGTAAATCTTCAAAGTGTCACTGCAAAATTATTACAGGGGTCTACCAGCTGCCGGACGTACTTGTTTTGGGACTATTTCCAATAAGTACCGCATCAGTAGTTGTGTGTCCTTACTGGTATCTTTCAAACATTCGGTTATATACAAACGGGACAGAGACACAGTGATAATCTGATTTTAACATGTCCTGCATTTTAACTTACTGAACAGATAAATTGAAATGTTCTGATTCAGAGCCCCTGCAGTTCGTGCTAATTAGAACCACAACAATACTCCTGAGTCCTGAGCACCACACTGAGCAAAGGTTCAGCTGAACTCTGACTTTGTTCAGGACGACTTGTTGTTGCAGTTGAGCTCAGAGCTGGAGATGATCTCCATATTCTACCACACTAACTAGTCCTAAACGTAGTACACAGTACACACTTTTTAAAAACAATTTAAAATATTACACAAAGGCTGTAAAGCACACTCTAAATCGATCCGAATATTTGATTTCCGCGATCCGTTTAGGCAACATTAGGCAACGTGGCGCTTCTCCAGCAAAGCATTTCTCAGTTTTGTGAACTACTGGTGCTTTTAACACACCAACTTACACAACTCGTCAGGATGGCCGAGTGGTCTAAGGCGCCAGACTCAAGGACTCCTGTCTTTCCATTGCTTGGGTGTTCTGGTCTCTGAATAGAGGCGTGGGTTCAAATCCCACTCCTGACAGCTTTTCCCTCTCTTGCATTTTTCCTGTCTTCTTGTGCTCGCTGACAACGACAGAAAGAAGAAAACGGAGAAACAGGCTTGCGGGCACATGATGGGCAGGGAAATGCTTCGTGAACACTTCAATGTGATTAGCAGAAAGTCAAATAGGCTTCGATTTCTCCCTTAAGAACTGTTTGGGGTGCCTGTAATCGAGTAAAGATTTACGGTCAAGGTATGCATTCAAAGGTGAAAGACCGAAATATAAATCCAGAAGAAGATGTATTAAAACATATTGTTTTCCTTGCGGTTTCCCCTGTATTTCATTAAATGTGGCATTGTGAAATCAGCCTGTAGCCCTACGGAATGCAGCCACTCTCCCGGTGACAGCGGCAGGAGCCGAGAGGATTAAATCAGAGCTCGAACAGAGAGTTAAAAAAATATGGGCAACTAGAACATAGATCATAGAACATTTTTATTAAACTTTCCTATCTGCTCGGCCTTACTGAAGTATTTTAGCTGCATTTTAGCTTCTATTTATATACTTTACAGTAGATAGTGTTTAGTAAGAGAAGAGAGATACAAGCGCTAAACCCCCACAATAACCAAACCTTAACTAAAGCAGGAAGATCAGTTTCTGCTCGAGACAGCCGTTTTCTGAACTGTAAATCTCTGGCTGGAGACGCTGTGTGTCCGGACTCAGAGGTTGTATAAGAAAAGACTCGGAGAGCTGCAGGCGCAGCTCATTGCTCTGCGCTCCCCGTGCGGAATGCGCGTGTCCTCCCTCCTTCATTACCTTCATACACTTCTCTCAAACCATATCAAACTCCTGGAATATTTCGGTGAACAGATACTGGATCTTTCTTTCCGAGATCATAGGCAGAAACAATAAACACGGTGAAAACAGGAAGGTATTCTGATCGTATAGAGAAATGCGCAAAAATAAATTTCCTAAAATCCAATAAAATCTAGTTACATTCTGATGCTATTTTGATGTATCTGAATAGTTTTGGCACAGTTGTTACAGCAAAGAGACAAATAAACTTTTTTAAATTTCATTCGAGCTGTAGTTTTGAAAATGTTTTTTCAATTCTCTAAATAATACAAACACAAACACCCGTTGTAAGCGTCTGACCATTGATATTCTTGAATTATAAGACCGTACACACGCTGGCAGGCAGTTCAGCGAATATGATGCCCCTGCAGGGGCCGAATATTAGACAGACGTATACATACAGTCATCGTGTGGAGTTTATTCCTCCTCTACCGCAGTCTTTGCCTCTTGTCACATTTGCGCTTAATTGACGATTTTTTGTATAGAACACCGAATATCTTGAGGAAGCCTGTCAAGCGAAGACTGATGGATTATTGAGGTGCAAACACTGGTTCAAAATCAACACCCTCTGCTATTGCCGTTGTTTCTTTGATAATTTCTTCAAATTCCTCATCTGACCTTCAATATCGAGGGATATTGAGCATAAGACCATACAAATTGTAACTTTCTTTTGATTGCCAGTTTTATTAAAATGCCATCCCCTTTTACAGTTATTTTAGATGTTTGGCAAGGCGTAATATCCCCCCTCTCACCCTCAGCTAAAATATTTTAAAAGTACAACAACATTACATTATATTGAACAGCGTTTATGTTAACATTTATATTCAAATTAAGGTAAATATACGAAAATATTAAAATAGAACTCCGGCGATCTGTTGTTTTTGCTTGACAAGTTCTCGAACAGTTTTGCATTGTTTTTTAAATTACTTTAGCTGAAGATGCAACGGGAGCATAAGTGAATTCTCCCTCACTCACTGGAACATATAATTCTATGGGTGAATACTAACTGCTTGCAAGTTGCCAATGTCGGTAATTATTGGAAATTCCCGGTAATGTTGACTCTGGTACTCAATTGTTTGAGTAAATATCAAAATAGTTCAGGTTTTGCGGAACAATTAAATTCTTGCGGTGATGATGTTTACTATAGGAAGAAGTGCGTCCCTGGGTGGGATCAAAAAACCCACCTGGGGATTAATAGCCGAAAACGCTAACCGATTGCACCACAGAAATGCTTACACCTTGCTTTTTTTCATTTACATACTTTTGGTGAACAAAAAAATTCGCTCGCATTTCATCTTTCGCAAGCTGTATGATTTAAAAAAAAAAACAAGTTGTTCTGCAAAGGAAATGAATAAACGCATTAAACCAAATCAAGACCTCTTTGAGTGTCCCAAATTACATGTTCTGTAAAACAAGACAGGAAAAAAAGGTACCGTTGGAATTCGGACCCAGGATTTCCTCTTTATGAAACAGGTCTTTTAACCAGCTTTACCACAGCACTGGCAGAATACTATTCTTATACAGGTGGGTACCCACCCTCAAACCTTTGTTCTCTCGCTATTTTACCTTTGCCTACTGCCCTCTCTCTCTCACACCTGAAGAAGGCTCCACGGGCGAAACGTTGTGTTCTCGTTCTTCTTTTTTTCAGCATGGAATAAACCTATTACCTATTCTTATACAGCCTCTTGGACACACCCCTCTGAGACATCTGAGGTCGATGTGCGCTGAGCCTGGTCGCCGAGCAAAATCATGCCCAAGGGGGGTGGCTATTGTGACGAGGTGGCCGAGTGGTTAAGGCGATGGACTGCTACTCTATTGTGCTTTGCACGCGTGGGTTCCAATCCAATTCTCGTCGGTTTATGTTTTCGACTTGTGATCCGTTTCTAAGTCGGACTTGCTTTCTTTAGCTACTGTAGTAGAGCAGTAATATTTCTAGCGTTGCCTGAACATGGCTTACAGCAGTAGCTGACAGATATAGTCTCTTAATATTTAGGTTAAATTTATGCTTTGTACTGCTTTCACCTGATATTAATAGTAGTCCTGATGAACGATTTAGGGACATGGCGCATCTTGAAAATGTTCTTGTTAATTTCAGTTTGGAAAAGATGCACTCACCAGAAGCAGAAACTGGTCGTATCTGCAAAATGCGCAATGCAATAGCAATGTCTTGCTATGAGTCCTTACCTGTTACAGGAGGCGTTGTAGGACTTTTTTTGTTCAGAAAAAGCTATCAATTCATCTTACATTTCTACTCCATCAATATTAGCAATGCTATCTTTACTAAGCTCTAAATATAGCTCTAAATAAATGCAAATTTTAAAATACATTTTAAAATAAATGCTATTCCATATGTTGTAACTTTGTGGTATTTAGAAATTTTATCTGAGGATGCAAGGGAAAGTATTATACAACTGTGAAAGAGGCTTGTATTTTAATACAATTTTCGATCAAAAGAAAACCAAAGTCCCTATGATATTACCGTCAATATCTCTTGATATCAACGTTCAGTTGAAAGATTTGAAGAAACTCTCAAACAAGCAACTGCAGTAGCAGAGAGTTTTGATTTAAACCGATGCTTGCAGCTCAATACTCCATTCATCCTTGAAAGAAGCAAAGACAGGGGTATTTTGAGTGTCTCCATGATCCTCTTCTCAATCCAAAAGAAAGGTTTTATATGATCCTGATCCCACTAGAAAAAGGGTCAATTTCAGCCTGCACTGATGTCCCTTCAAACGTTTTATAAGAACTCTGGACGTTTATACAGTGGAAGCCTGGTCCATTTCTTCTTCTGAACGAGACTATGGGAGTGAGTATTTTGACGTCGAACTGGGATTTAAATAGAGGAACACTACACTACATTGGGCTACACGTGTGACAAAGCGTTTGCTTTCCGACCTCTCGATAGCTCAATTGCTGGATCTTAAGACTATAGACAAAAACAGTGGGCATTTCTTATGTCCCTGGTTTGAATCCAGCTCGAAGGATGGTGTTTTCTTGTTCCTTAATCAAAAAGTGAAAATTGCGAATTTGTCTTTCACCCGAAAGCTCAGTATATAAAGAAGTAAAGGATCCTGTTCTGGATCCTAATCCTAATCCTCACGTCAGATTGTTTTGCTTAGACCTTTAAAATGTACACTGTGGACTGTTTGCTCTTCCTAACACAATTAAAAAGCCGCCGACAAACTTATCGATCGGGAGTTTAGTTCAGTGATAGCGCGCACTTAAGACGCTCCGTTTTCTATCGCCGGCATCTCTGTATTCTTTTTAAACGAGATATTTTTTATTCTTCGTGTGTGAATTTCAGGGAGACTCATAAACCCTTTGTCTGTTTTAAAGATACATTATTTTAAACCAGACATAATGAAAGACGTAGTAACTAGACACACATACAAGACACATGAATAGTAGCGGCTCTGAATGCAATACAAACGCCAATGGCGCAATGGATAACGTGTTTGATTACGGATCAGAAGACTTTAGGTTTGTACTCCTTCCTGGTTCGTGAAGAAGCTTTTAAACCTCACTACTCAACACTGACATCGTAGGGTGTGCGGTCCTACACAACCTTACTATCGACTGGATGAGTCTTCTGTTCAATCTCCGATTCTTTCCGCACATTCCTGCTATTTCACCACCGTTATTGTAGGATAACAGCCACAGACACGAGAAGATATACTATTCCGAACAAATGTCTTAAACAATCTCGTTGAAAAAGGTGACAATACGTTTTTGTTTCTTTAACTTAACCTTACTTTTGCCTGTAAAGTTACATTATTTTCTGTAGCCGCAAATCCCCAATATTTCTGCTGTCTCCCGAGAAACACAAGCGTGGAGTCCAATCATATTAAATAACACAACACATCTATTAATTTAACACCCAGATGTGACAGAACACATGTAAGACTTACACACAGCTTTTAATATGCTCTAGTGAATCTGCAGGTGTCCTGGGGAGGGAAGAGAACTGATATTAAGGAAATACATATTTAAAGGGGATGTAAGTCTTAAATGTGTTTTGTCACATCTGGGTGTTAACTGAATATTTTTTTAGCATTATTTATTGTGTTTTGACTCTATACTTGCGTTTCTCAGGAGACAGCAGAAATATTGATGTTTACATTTCTATTCACATTCCCGGTGATATTGACTGAGGTAATGCAGAAGCATGTTCTCTATAACAATAAACGGTGCGAGAAGACAGGAAGAAAGGCACCGCTAGGATTTGAACCCAGGATCTCCTGTTTACTAGACAGGCGCGTTAACCAACTAAGCCACGGCGCCAACAGAATCCTCCTCTTTTACTGCGACTTGGACACACCGCTCAGACACCTGCGTTCAGTAAGCGCTGAGTCGGCTGGCTGAGCACGTTGCCTCATTTACATTCAATAGGAGCCCCGACACCAAGAGAAACGTATAGAAATGGGTTTTATCCGGCACTTTTCATGTCCAATGCGCTTGACATCTCCCACGGGCGACAAAGTTCATTTACACCACCTTTCTTTCTTTCTTCTTTCAGCAGGAGTACAATAATGGCAACAACATGTTTGGAGTTCGGCATTTCATTTAGTCTGAGGAAACATCGTATCGGAATGAACTGCCTAAGATAAAAGAGTAATTGCGGCTTCAGATCGTTTTTACAGAGCATTGCGTTGTTCTGCTCATGCTGACAACACGCTTTAGATATGTCATTTACTGCAAGCGTTGCTTTTCCAGGTTTTTCTGAAATTCCTCGCATTTGACCCAGCACTAAAACATTTCATTCCCGTCGCTGAATACATCGTGGAAACGGTATTTGCAACGGAATGCTGTTACACATGAAACATTTTCGTTATTCGGTTCTGAAGTTTGAAAATGAAATTAAAACGGGGGTCACTTCATAGGCTTGAAAGAAGTCCAAGCAGCATAAAAACCCGCAAATTCTTACAAAGGCTGTACCTTTCTTATGCTGCTTTTATAAATCAGCCTTAAACATTTGAATGCATACCTTACTGCTGCTAACCACATTCACGTGTTTACGAAGCTTTTTTCTGTCCGTTATGTTTTTGCTAACCAGTTTCTCAGTTTTCCTCGTACTGTGATTGTCAGCGAGCACAACAAGACTGAAACAGTGTAAAGGCAGGTAAAAAAGTCAGGGTAAAACGCCTGATTGTCGGGAGTGGGATTTGAACCCGTGCCTCTATTTGGAGAGCGAAACACAAAGCTTATAAGACACGAATCTGTAAATTTGCTGTTTTAAACCGCTCAACTATCCTGAAGAAATGGGTGCGGATTGTATCAGTCACATCCGATTTTCCGTAAATTTAGGACGATTGATACAACTGGACGAACAATTTGTGGCGTTTAGCATGACATGGAAAACGGTACCGGAGCGTTCGGGTCCGGACTACAAGACTCAGAAACAGTTTTTACCCCCGCACTATCAAACTATTAAACTCCCAGCCTCTCTCACTCTCTCCTCACCTCTCACCTATGATCTGAACCTCACAGTGCCTTCTTTCTTACCAAAAACCCAAACACACATTGAAAATCTACCTCTACCTTACATGTCAAAAAGCTCACTCCCCATCATTTCTATCCCTTTATTTCATTCTTTTGATGCATGTTTTTGCACATAACCTGTTACCTTTTTGTTGTTTTGCACACTGCCCGTTGTTGTTTTTTGCACATCGGCTGTTGTCTCTGTCTTTCTTTTGTTATACAATTGTATTGTTGTTGAGTTTTTTTCTTGTACTACTTATGTCCGAGAGCTAGCTAAATAGCATTTCGTTATACCATATACCTGTGTATGAGTATAATGACAATAAACTTGGACTTGAACTTGAACTTGACATAGTCTTGCAGGCAGTATATTATTTTATCGTTTACTCGTTTAAAAAAAATGGTCTTCTTGTTCCTAAGTCAGATTTTTAGTGCTTCCAACCTGGACTGACAGCTCACCCGATCTGTTTGTGATCAGACCATGAAGTCGGGGGCTGTACCAAGCGCACGTTCCTTCCCAATGCTGAGGCGATCATTCAGAAGATGGTTGTGAAGAGAGACAAGCTTTGTCGACTAAAAAACAAGGCAGGATATGCAAGAATACTAATCACTGGCGACAGTTATGCTCTCTTACTATTGAGACTCCTACATTGCGAGTTTTTTTGAAGACTTTGAAACTAAAGGAAAGTGGAGACAAATGAAACAGGCACGGGTGGGGTGAACCCACAATTACAAAACCGACGCCTTACCACTTGGCCACCGCACCTTCGAGGAAATATGGGAATAATGTTGTTCAAATTATTTTTTTCTGAATCTGGTTTACATCGCCTGGAGGCAGCAACAACAATAAAAGGGATACTTAACAAGGAGATACGCTGTAGCAGTGCGACTCCAACAGATGCTCCTGAAGAGGCTGGAGGTTTAAGCCAGCTCCTTAGAGCACTCGGCCAAGTTACTCTCAACAGCGGCTCTTCAGCTCTTGTTGTTTGACCTAGTGTTTTTATAACGCGTGGAATTGACCGCAGCTTCGTTTTCTGAGATGCTTTCTCTCACGTGGTGAAATCTCGACCTCTTTGGCATCTCTGGCTATAGTTCTTCTGTAGAGCAGGCTTTCACACCTCTGCTTTTAGTGCCCTTGAAGTCATTTTATTTTTACAGGAAGACGCATTCCCTAACGATCTCTCCTGTTTTAGAAATGCTTCATAAGGCGTGTTTGATTCAACGGACAAACAGTATACTAATTGTACAATGCAGATTTATGCGGCATTCGTACTGGATTTGAGTGGGATTCTGAAATACTTCTTGCAAAGGTATTCAGACTTTCTTGAACCTATAATAAAAAAACAGACCTGAAACTCCCTAACTTCCAATCTCTGATGTTGCTGTCCTTAAACTCGGACGTGATGTTCTGCAGACGTGTGCATAATGTCCTGTTTTCTTACAGTGTAGACATTTTGCTGTTCACGCTCCGCATTCATCTGCTTTGTGCATTGTTAGTCCGCACCTGTAACATGTAATGTCAGCCGTCCCCTGTTCTTCTATATCTCTAGCATGACTGCGTCCGGCTGCTCGGCTTTTGTTTGTAAAGTTTGAGCGAGCGCCCCGTTCAGTGTCACTTTGTCACTGTGGTCAGAAAGCATTCTTGATTCTGCTTGAGCTGCTTCATGAATTCTAGCGACTTTAAGAGCTCTTTCTAAAGTCAGCCCTTCCTCCTGCAGCAATTTATAGTCTCTTATGTGCACATTTTTCCACAAGTTGATATCTTAACATGTCAGTTTCCAATACTCCAAAGTCACAAGATTTAGCCAGTTCTCTTAGTGCAGTCACAAAAGCAACAACAGATGCGTCCTGAGACTAAGTTCTCTGCCTAAATTTATGCCGTTCCAAAACCACTTTTCTCCGCGGTGTAAAGTAAGCGTCTAAGGCAGCTACAGTCTGTTCATATGTACCTTTTTCTCCAGGGAGGTTGGCGAAAATCCGCTGCACGGGAGCCCCGATACAGTGCAGTAGTGTAGCCCGTCTTACGGCATCCTGAGCTTCTGTAGATCCACTGGCTATTTAAAAAAATCTGTAGGACTCCATCCATATCTTGTATTCCGAATACAAATCCGGAGCTCCGAGGTTCAGTAGAAATGGTGGAAAAAGCTGAGCATAAGCAAAGCTTCTCGGCGCGGCTACCATATCTTCCATGGCGCAAGCTAAACGAAAAGTCTGAAAATTCAGAAGTTCGTTTCTACCAGCAAGAGAACTAAAATCAGCAGTGTTCTGCTTGCTTTGAGTCCGTTAACCACTCATCTCTCGTCGCCATAAATGTTGTGTATCTAAATTTAGAGACGTTTTTATATTATTTTAACTATTTTATTAACTACACAGATCACGCCTTTACACCATATATTCCTGCCTTCTACTCTCTCGTTCTGTTGTCTCGCGATGTCTACTCACTATACTACATTTAGCATGACTTCTTGTTGCAGTTGAGCTCAAAGCTGGAGATGATCTCCATATTCTACCGCACTAACTAGTACGAAACGTAGTACACTTTTTAAGTGAAGTCAGGTTGTTAAAAAATTAAACCAACGCCCTGTCACAGAAACGTACCCCACTCTCCGGCGCAACAAGCGGGGGTACTCAGCACTATACTAAAGAGGAGCGCTTGTCTGCAGCTGAGCGTCAGCTCTGTTTACTGTCAGCACTCATTTCCAAAGACTTTTTCACCTGCTCTCAGCTTTTAAAGACAGTCATAAACGCTCAAGAAGTAATTCATGTCAGTTGGAAGTCTGTTTCTGTTGTCTCAGCTCTTGATAAAGAAAAGCCGTGCTTGGAAGACTCCCTCTCTGAAGAATTTACCGTCACCCTGCGAGGGAGAAGAGCCATCAATCACCGAGGCAACCACTGAGACAGTTAACATTAAACACGTGAAATGCGAGATGTTGTGATTTTTTTCCCGCTTAAGGCTTCTATCGTTTCTACTCTAACGAGAAAGACCTCTTTATTAGAAGTGAGATTTTAACAAACGTCTCCAGGGTTAACTGCGACCTGAACGCAACGCCTTAGACCAACAGCCATCTTGCCTGTGGTACTTAGAGCAGCGCTCAATAAAAAATGATCAGAAACCGAAAGCGCTTCTTATGCGGATCAGTATATTCCGATTCCACTGGTTCTGCAGAAGAAATAAGAAAAGACGAACTCAAAGCACTGTGTTGCCATTACGGGTACTCTGCGGCTGCTTTAAGATCTACTCACACCGTGTTGCCATTAAGGCTACCTAGTTAAAAAAAAACTTATCGTCACCTTTTTGAACGTGATTATTAGACACCCGCTAAATCTCCACCGAGTTTTCTTGAGAGATCGTTCAGCGAGCAAGTAATAAAAACTACTTCGCTTCCAACCTCTGCTGTCACTGTAAACTCGAACGTGATGTTCTGCAGATGTGCAGTGTACCTTTCCTCTTGTCGTATTCAAGAGTTCTCACTGTGTGAGCTGTACTCTACTGTGATTTAATTTAGATGATTACGTGGAGTAGAGTGACAAGATCTACTTGAACATTTTCGTTTTTTGAAATGAAACACTAAATACACTACTGTAAATACAAGTAATGGACATTTAAAATAACCACAGTACAGCTAGAAGAGTGAAAGATAAAAGACTATTTAGAATGACATTCACAATAGAATTAAAAACGGCACAGCCGCCCGAACAGGGACTTGAACCCTGGGCCCTCAGATTAAAAGTCTGATGCTCTACCGACTGAGCTATCCGGGCTCTGAAAGAAGGAAGACACTGTCGGGATCCTCGCAAGTCACGTGTCTCTTGTTCCGAAGAGCAGTCATACCTGACCCGTCTGGAATGACCACTGACAGACTATCCAGAAGCGACGGCACCAATCCCAGTAAAATGAGTGAGAAATACAGCATGACATGGGTAGTTAAGGGGCTCCCACAATCCATCTTTCCTCACATTACTGATTTTTTTCAATAGCATTTGGACCATTTTTCACATTCAGATTTTTTTCTCATTTGATAAAATCTTTTAATCAACAACATTAAAAAGAAAACAAATGGAACATTTTTTGGAACAATAATTAAAACAATCTTTCAATGCCTTTGTTGTATACGTGTGCACACCCTTTATAAAGGGAGTTGCAACAGTGCCGAAATTTAAAGAGCATTTCTGTAGAGAAAACAGCCTTGATGTTAAGCTTAGGGAGCCTGTCTTTTAGAAATTCTATTTCTTAACACCTTGCACAGCCTCCCGACAGACTAACAAATATTTTTTGGAGAAATTGTCTCACACACCGGAAGACACTCACGTTTATTTACGTTAGAGTATGTGAATAACAGTTTAACCGAAAAAGTTTGTAATTGTGATATTGTTAAAATTCAATAAATCGTCTCTCAACAGTTAGAATTTATTAAGAAATTATTTTATTTAATAAACTATAAGACAATTAAGAGAGTTTATAGGTCATATCCGTCGCTTATGTTCTTTTAACTCTAGAGTTCAGGATCCAAACCCAGCTGCGGACGATTGTGTTTCTTGAATCTCTTGTAATCATCAAAAGTCGATGTGTAGTCCTTCAGTACTTTCTCGAGTTGTGCCATGGATATTTTATACGTTCAATACTTGTCATGCTCTTTTGCATTTTCCTTAACAAACGGAAAAAGTTAAAAGTGTGTTTATGGCTGTGCTTCACATCTACACGAGAGCACTTGTAACAGTACAGGACACGCAGTGAGGAGTTCGTGAAGCTTTCAGTTTAGTGCGGAGTTCAGAAGGAGGATTCGCTCGCTGAATGATCTCTCAGGAAATCCCGGGTGAGATTCAACAGGTGTTTTCTGCAACAGCCATGACAAGTGTGAAGCAATCTCTAGATTTCCTGAATTTGAACTAAATTATTAGTTCAAATAATTTAGGATTTAACAGAACTAAAAGAGGTACATTTAAAACAGCAGCGCAACTCTGCAGCACGTCGAGTGTGCCTGCATTTAATTGTGTAAACCTGGCTCTCTCTGAACACGAGCAAAGAGTTCTCACTCACCAGAAGATTGCAATCTGAGTACTGTAATATAAAGCACCTGGAGATGCCAGGGATCGAACCCAGGACCTCATACATGCGAAGCATGCGCTCTACCGCTGAGCTACATCCCCGATGCTTAAATTTGCGGAACAGACTTAGAGATGTCTAAATGCTCACTGATCACACCACTCACGAAGAATGCCTGCAATTTCCCACTTTCGCGTTTCTTCTACTACAGAGTAAATTCGTAGGAATGAAGAAATAAGGAAGGAAAAATAATCGCATCGAAGCTTCAAGAGACTGGGCACAAATGAATCTGTTATTTTTGTATCCAGTTACATGGGCAACGGTGGTTGATTCCCAGACGGGGGAGTGCTTTTTTTCTACCTCCTTACTCGACTGTCTTTCAATTCTATTTTATTTGAAAGCTTTTTGCATCTTTTAAGTGCTCTTGATTAAACTATGCATAGAAAAACAGCAGTACTGATGATTTAACGTAAAAGGGTGAAACAACACCCCAACCACAGGAATGGTAACAGGAAGGATCGTGTTCTTATTTAATATGTCCTTTTGAGATGTCTTGTCAATGCACACAGGCGGTAGAGCTGAATAATTTACTTTTACTGGTGTTTTTAAACAAAGATGGAACACATTCTTTCTATACCAGGAAGAAAGGAGCAGACTTTACCTTTAAGAGGCAAAAATGACACCTTATCAAAGCTAATATTAATTAAAATGACATCACAACAAAAGAGTGGAGCCTTGAGTGAATAAAGCCTTGAGTTTTCATTGGAAGTCTGTGTCTCCATAACTTTGTAGGTGAGAGAGAGGATTGTAATAATTTGCAGGTGCTTCTCGGAAGTGCGTTGGTGGTACAGGCGCCTTCCAAATAATTGAGTCAGGTTTGAATCCCAGCCAGTGCAAACCCAAATCTTTTCAAGATAATCTGTGGTCCGCTAACACATCTTTTGAAACACTGCAACAGGTAACACCCCGTGTGAAACATCATTAGCATCTGTTAAACCTCTCTACCTACCCGTTCCTCACAGAGACATGACGAGGGTCTAAAGGGACATTTTGAGCCGTAGAAACATTTTATCATTCCGTACTTTCCTGTGCAGTCAGGCCAGTTCCACTTTAACTGCGCTCGACAACGGAGGTCGTTTTGAAAACAACGAGAGTAAAGGGACACTGCACGTCTGCAGAACATCACGTCCGAGTTTAAGGACAGCAACTTTAGAGATTGGAAGCTAGGGAGTTTCAGGTCTGTGTTTTTATTATAGGTTCAAGAAAATCTGAATACCTTTTCAAGAAGTATTTCAGAATCCCAGTCAAATCCAGTACGAATGCCGCATAGATCTGCATTGTACAATTAGTATACTGTTTGTCCATTGAATCAAACACGCCTTATGAAGCATTTCTAAAACAGGAGAGATCGTTAGGGAATGCGTCTTCCTGTAAAAATAAAATGACTTCAAGGGCACTATAAGCAGAGGTGCTCTACAGAAGAACTATAGCCAGAGATGTCAAAGAGGTCGAGATTTCACCACGTGAGAGAAAGCATCTCAGAAAACGAAGTTGCGGTCATTTCCACGCCTTATAAAACCACTAGGTCAAACAACAAGAGCTGAAGAGCCGCTGTTGATAGTAACGCGGCCGAGCGCTCTAAGAAGCTGGCTTAAACCTCCAGCCTCTTCAGGAGCATCTGTTGGAGTCACACTGCTACGGCGTATCTCCTTGTTAAGTATCCCTTTTATTGTTGTTGCTACCTCCAGGCGATGTAAACCAGGTTCAGAAAAAAAACATTTGAACAACATTATTCCCATATTTACTCAAAGGTGCAGTGGCCAGGTGGTAAGGTGTTGGTCTTGTAAACTGAAGATTGTGGTTTCAAACCCCACCCATGCCTGTTTCAAGGTCTTCAAAAAAACTTGCAATGTAGGAGTCTCAATAACAAAAGAACATAAGTGTTGCAAGTGATTAGTGTTCTTGCATATCCTGCCTTGCTTTTTAGTCGACAAAACGTGTCTCTCTTCACACCCATCTTCCGAATGATCGCCTCAGCATTGGGAAGGAACGTGCGCTTGATACAGCCCCCGACTCCATGGTCTGATCACAAACAGATCGGGTGAGCTGTCAGTCCAGGTTGGAAGTAACGTTCGAAAGCACAAAAAAATCTGACTTAGGAACGAGAAGACCGTGTTTTTTTAAACGAGTTAACGATAAATTAATATACTGCCTGCAAGACTATGTCAAGTTCAAGTTCAAGTTTAAAGTTCAAGTTCAAGTTTATTGTCATTATACTCATACGCAGGTATATGGTATAACGAAATGCTATTTAGCTAGCTCTCGGACATAAGTAGTACAAAGAAAAAAACACAACAACAATACAATTGTATAACAAAAGAAAGACAGAGACAACAGCCGATGTCCAAAAAACAACAGGCAGCGTGCAAAACAACAAAAAGGTAACAGGTTATGTGCAAAAACATGCATCGAAAGAATGAAATAAAGGGATAGAAATGATGGGGTGAGCTTTTTGACATGTATGGTAGAGGTAGATTTTCAATGTGTGTTTGGGTTTTTGGTAAGAAAGAAGGCACTGTGAGGTTCAGGTCATAGGTGAGAGGTGAGGTGAGAGTGAGAGAGGCGGGGAGTTTAATAGTTTGATAGTGCGGGGGTAAAAACTGTTTCTGAGTCTGGTAGTCCGGACCCGAATGCTCCGGTACCGTTTTCCATGTCATGCTAAACGCCACAAATTGTGTTAGTCCAGCCGTATCAATCGTCCTAAAGTTACGGAAAATCGGATGCGACTGGTGCAATCAGCACACATTTTTTCAGGATAGTCGAGCAGTTTAAAACAGCAAATTCACAGCTTCGTGTCTTTTAAGCTTTGTGTTTCGCTCTCCAAATAGAGGCACGGATTCAAATCCCACTCCCGACAGTCAGGCATTTTACCCTGTCTTTTTTACCTGCTTTTACACTGTTTCAGTCTTGTTGTGCTCGCTGACAATCACAGTACGAGGAAAACGGAGAAACTACTTAGCAAAAAACATAACGGACAGAAAAAAGCTTCGTAAACACGTGAATGTGATTAGCAGCGGTAAGGTATGCATTCAAATGTTTAAGGCTGATTTATAAAAGCAGCAGAAGAAAGTTGCAGCGCAGTGCAATTTGTGAGAATTCGCGGGTTTTTATGCTGCTTGGACTTCTTTCAAGCCTATGAAGTGACCCCCGTTTTATTTTCATTTTCAAACTTCAGAACCGAATAACAAAAAGGTTTTATGTGTGACAGCATTCCGTTGCAAATACCGTTTCCACGATGTATTCAGCGACGGGAATGAAATATTTTAGTACTGGCTCAAATGCGAGGAATTTCAGAAAAACCTGGAAAAGCAACGCTTACAGTAAATGACAAATTTAAAGCGTGTAGTCAGCATGAACAGAACAACGCAATGCTCTGTAATAACGATCTGAAGCCGCAATTACTCTTTTATTTCGGGCAGTTCATTCCGATAAGATGTTTCCGCAGAATAAATGAAATGCCGAACTCCAAACATGTTGTTGCCATTATTGTTACTCCTGCTGCTGTAGTTTTAAGCTTTAATCAGTAGATATGTAATGTTGTAAAGGGGCTGGACTACTTTGTTCAGTCCAAATTCCATTATGTGAATTTATGCTTTTTTTAATATAAGCATTAACAACACAATGCGTGCTCAAAAACCGTTACTTATTAGCTTAAGAAGCGGCAGTGTTTTGACAAAGTGTGGTATTCGAACAGTAAATGCTGAAGTGTTTAATACTTGCTTGTGAGCCTTAGATAAATTTTCGAAATCAGACTTCGAAATTTTGTTTCCCTTTCACTGTGTTGTATTTGCCCTACTCGTACAACATCAATTGTGATGTCATCATTGCCCATTGGTTTGTGTCTTGTTGTCATTATGTATTTTACATTACAGGAACTGATGGTACTGAAGGTAGGAACTGAATGTACAGACTGCTTTAATCATCAGAATTTTTTTTTTTTTCTGCTGTTCTCTTCCCTGATGTATTGGTATTTGAAGGCTATTGGGCAGCAAAGATTTATCTTCCTGAACTCGCTATATAAGATATGGGTCCATGGTCATCTTAGTTTAGATGTACCTTTTAGAGGTGGTATTTTTCTCCATTGTTCAGCCTTCAGACATACTTGGAAAGTTTTAGGCACAGACATAATCTTTCTTAATCCCCTTTTATCCTGAGGTGACGTCCCAGACGAGCTTGCCCCCTGGGAATATTCACTGTGTTCTTCAGGCTTTTTTTCTGATTCTACACAGATTTTTTCCCCTTCAAACATGTCACCACTGTCTGTGCTGCCGTGTGCTGCCCATGCATCTTCTGTATCTCCTGATGAACTTCTAAGCTCTGTGTTGCCTTCCAAACTATGTCCCTCACTTTGACTTGAAATATTAACTATAGATTGTGTACTGTCATCTGGTTTGGAATCCTTACCAATACTCACCTCCTTTTGCGCCCTAAGCACTTGGATTCTTACTTTTTTTCTATCTTCATGCCAGATACTGATAACCATTTCCTGTTGCTGGAGCAATCCTCTCCAAGGACTCTGTTTGACAGTGTTGACCACATATTGTCATGCCACCTAATTTTTTTTTTCTTGCTTAGAAAACTTCAGAAATTCTTTGATCTCATTCCCTACTCCACCAGCCCTTGACCAGAGGTCTGGTCTCCTACTCCTCTGTCCTCCTTTAACATGTGGCATTGCCAACAACCTGAAAAATAGGGAACACATCTGAATGAAGTGGAAACATAATTGAAATTCAACTCCCATTGGATATTAATAGTGTAGGAGTGCAACAGTCCATTAAATGTTTTTATTTCTGTGTTTAATTTTTGAGGGACCCTATATTTTGATATAGCATCAATCACAAAACAGCATTCTGTCACTGTCACGACCACCAGCCAGGGGAGATCAACTCACAAAAGAACTAACCAGTACCAGCAGCGGGTTAATAATAACATTTGTTAATCCACCAGCAAAGCACTGTTTTAACCATTCAAACCCGCTTCCAGCTACTCGGTATTGAGTCTTCTCTTTGAGAGTTCTACCTCGCGTTTACTCTGAATCTCGCTTACTGGTTACTGAACTCCCTTTTGCCTCTCGACCTTGGACCTTACCTTCTGTTTTGAATTGTTTGCTTCTCTCTGTACTTCCAGTATTTCGATCTACCTTTCACCTAACAATCTCGGTCTGGATTCTTCGCCTGTCTCAATAACTACTTGCTCCTGCATCTGCACAGGATCTGCATACCTTTTCACTGATGATTTCTGACAGTCACAGCCACATAAAAAACTAGAAAAGAAGTATGTGTTTCTTAAAAAAAATACCCCAAATTGTTTTTGTTTTTTAAAAGTCAACATATCTGGGTTGTGTTTGCAAGATTTTTTAAAATTGCAAAGTTTGTGTGGGTATGATTGTAAAAAATCAAATCATAACTGAAGAAGGCTCCATGGTCAAAACATTGTGTTTTCTTCTTCTCTTTTCAGCATGGAATAAACCTATTACTTGTTCCTTGGAGATTACCATGTGCCAATACGATAAGATCACTGTATTGACCATATACAATTTCTTGCATTAGAAATTCCTATTTTGCATATCCCAGCTTGCTCTCCTTGAGACACACATACAGGGAGAGAAGCTGGGGGTCAGAGCGCAGGGTCAGCCATTTATACGGCACCCCTGCAGCAGTTGGGGTTAAGGGCCTTGTTCAGGAGCCCAATGGAGTAGGATTCCTCTGCCGACCGTGGGATGTTAACCAGCAACCTTCCAGCCACAGGTGCAGATCCTTAGCCACAGAGCCGCCGCTCTGCCAAATGTGCCAATTCTTTAAAAGCAGTCCAAAAATATGCAAATTTATTTTTAAAAATAGCTGTTGTACAGAACATCAGTGGCTATTGAAGAGTACATACAAGCACAGAGACAAGTTAATAAACTTGGAATGACTACTTACAGCTCTGGAAAGACCGAAGATATTGTTTCCGGTTGTTAAGGAACAAGTAATAGGTTTATTCCATGCTGAAAAAAAGAAGAGAGAAAACAATGTTTCGGCCGTGGAGCATTCTTCAGGTGTGAGAGAGAGAAGGCAGTAGGCAAAGGTAATGTAGTGGGAGAACAAAGGCTGGGAGGGAGGAGGAGTGAGAGGCGGGAGCAGGGGACAGAAAGAGAGGCCAAACAAGAGGTGTGAAGTCAGAAAAGGTGTTGAGAGGTGTGAAATGAAACTTCCAATGAATGGAGAAAAACTTAGTAGAATAGTAGTCTGTCGTTTAGAGAAGGGGGAAGGTGTGATCCTAGCTGCAGGATAAGTTTGGTTTCAGTAGTCTTACTAATGTATGAGTTCAGAAAACCATCTTTGAGAACACAGACGTAGAGATTAGAGTGGTCATGGCCATCAGAGGTGAAATGAGAAACAGTGGTTTTTGGAGAGATCTTCAATCTTCACAGCCCTGACATGTTTTCTGAAGCGGTCTCCAAGTCTCCTTCCTGTTTCTCCAATATAGAGAGAAACTGGGCATTTACTGCAAGAGATACAGTAAATAAGGTTGCTGGAGGTACAAGATGCCATCTGGGTGATCCAGAATTGTCCTGAGGTGCGTTGAATGAGTGTGGTGTTGGATGTGTACTTGCAGGCGATACAGCGAGCTCTGTTGCAGGGGAAAGTACCTGGTGTGGATGGTTGCTGAGAGCGGTCAAGGGAGCTGTGAACACGAAGGTTGCGCAGATTAGGTGATTGCCAATATGAGATGATGGGGCGGTCAGAAAAGAGGGCCCCAATGGAGGGATCATCCTGTAGGATGGAAAAGTTGTCGTTAACAGTCCTGGGGATAGGAAGTGTGTTAGGGAAGCACCAAAGGAATGCGGTTGTTATGGTGGGAGTTCCTGATTGGGTTGATGGTCCGAGGGGTGTTTTTGGCTCGGGCAAGGGCCCTGTCAATAACACTGCTGGGGTATCCTCTGTTGATGAAAAAGGAGTCGATTTTGAGGGTTTGATTCTGGAAGTCGATGTCGTTGCTGCATATTTGTTGTAGCCGAAGGAACTGTGAAAAAGGGAGAGAATTTTTAGTATGTTTGGAGTGAAAACAAGAGATAGCTGTGTGAATCCGTGGGTTTGTAATAAACAGAAGTGGAGAGTCTGGGGTAGTTGATGGAGAAGTTGATGTCCAGAAACGGAAGAGTAGTGGAAGATATGTTAACCATATATTTGAGGGACAGGTGGAAGTTGGTGAAATGGTGCAGGAAGCACTTAAGCTGATCGTTGGAGCATGTGGTGGCACTGACGCAGCCATCGATATATCGCTTGTAGAGGTCAGGGACATAGCCAGTGTAGGAAGCGAAGAAGCGTTCTTCTACCCAGCCAACAAAGATATTGGCATAGCTGGGTCCCATTCTGGTGGCCATGGCAACTCCACTCACCTGTTGGTAAAAAAGATTATTGAAGGAGAATGCGTTCAGTCTGAGAACCAGTGTTTCTGGTTGTTGTCCTTTAATTGATCTGGCACCAAAACATTAATCCTAAACAGTCAAACAAGTCCATGTGATGAAAACCCTTATGCTCTTTAATGTTTTTTTACACACTAATTTCCCCCCCTCCCACTCATCAGCTTTTGGATGAGAGATTCTGACCACTGTATAAGATCAGAAGCAGTAGAAAAAACTTTGCCAAATGTCACAACCCATTTAACATTCATCAGACAGGTTAATCAGTTGGATATCTCTTAGGTTCTAAATGCACTTAACGGCTGTATAATGCAAGCAAAAGAGTAAAAAGAACAGTAGATAACTACAGTTCTTACAATAATAAACAGCCATTTGATCTTGTGAATGATCTATCATACACCCTTGAAATGATGTTAAAGATTTGGAAGTTTGCACAGCTTGTAGTCTTTCTAACTCCATGAGACACACAGACAGGGAGAGAAGCTGGGGGTCAGAGCGCAGGGTCGGCCACTGTGCTCTTGTGTCAAACAGGTCATACAAAGACCGCCATTCCTTATATCTTTCCCTGAACCTGTGCGTCACTTCCTCACCTTCCAGAAGCAAAATATCAAGCTTCCACACACCCTTCCCCACAGTAACAGCTGTTGGAATAGAAATTGTACATGACAGCAGACAATGGTCAGAGAAAAAAAAACAGGGGTTAGGCCTGCGGTCGTGCAAGTAAAATCACGTATCAAACAAAATGCGTGAGGCTTGGGTCCCATTAGACTAGTCCCATGTGAAACCTGCCCTCCCCTGACTATGAAGTTTGAAGCCATCTTTCAGTTTAAAATCTTTACATAATGTTTGCAATAATATTGATGATTTATCAAATTGGACCCGCCTCTCGCCCCTCATTCTGCCTTCTCTTTCTAAAAGAGAATTAAAATCCCATCCCAATCAATATACTCAGTTCCTGAATTAGGACATATCTGTCATGTGAGCAACTCAGACAATATATATTTAAGAGTTTAAATTAGACATTCATGAAACCCAGATACACCACCAGTGCTCTCCCTGGTTTCACTACAAGGTGCTGACGTACCTCTACCATCTTATTTTTAATTAGAACAGCTATACCATCAGATTTATTTTCTTTGGACCCACTCCAGATTGATGGGCCCAATGTCCCCAGTTCTTCCATATCCTTATAGCCGTTTTTAAAGGGTAACCCACACTCCTGTAACAACACAATATCAGCATTTACCTTCCTCACAAAAGATAGTATATTCCTTGCCCTTAACTTGGAGCGAATGCTTCTCACATTTATGGACACAATATTAAGAGCCATAATTAAGTAGGACCAGGGGAGACTTAAAGCTCTGGCTACAATCATTCAGTAGGTGACACCTACTATACAGGCCTCCCCCCCCTTTTGCTTTAATTGTCTCCTCCTCCACCACCCCCACAATCCATAGGATATATCTCCACCTGCCTTCCTTGAGTCTCTGGTTCTAAAGCTTGGTCAGTAAGATCACATATATTGGAGACATCTAAACCCATGGGAGAACCTACCTGAGGACTCGGAAAATGATCTTCCCTCACTCTTCTGCTCTTCTGAGTTAAATCATTTTCTAAATCTAATGTCTCTTTTAGACTGCACCCTCTGTTCTGTACATTTCATTTGAGCACTTTCAGTCTCCACAGGTGGCAGGCTATTGGAAGAGCATTGGTCTTCCCAGTTTTGTTCTATTTGCAAAGGAATTTGGACAGTCTTTAAACACATGACCTTCACACTCACAGAGATTACATTTCCTCACGCTTGTACATTCAGTATATGCATGTCCAATTTCCTTGCACTTACCACACACCACCTTTGTACAGGCATCCACAAAGTGACCCAGCTCCCCACATCTCCTGCACGGTTTTGGCTGCCCTTGGTAGAACACAAGGCCTCTATTTTCACCTAATCCAATCAAAGAAGGAATGTGTTTAAATCCACCATAACCATTTTTTGTCTTCATGCAATGAAACAGGTACTCTCCATGCACAGTTCCAGATGCCATCATCATCCAAGACTTTCTGAAGCTCACCTTTCACTAAACAATACTTAGACAACCATGTCACAACATCTTCCTTCATCACCATCTCATTAAACATGCGAACAATCACAGTCCTATTAATTAATAATAATTGCTTACACTTATACAGCGCTTTTCTGGACACTCCACTCAAAGCGCTTTACAGGTAATGGGGACTTCCCTCCACCACCACCAATGTGCAGCATCCACCTGGATGATGCGACGGCAGCCATAGTGCGCCAGAACGCTCACCACACATCTGCTCTCAGTGGGGAGGAAAGCAGAGTAATGTAGCCAATTCATAGGGGGGGATTATTAGGAGGCCATGATTGGTGAGGGCCAATTGGAAATTTGGCCAGGACACCGGGGTTACACCCCTACTCTTTTCGAGAAACGCCCTGGGATTTTTAATGACCACAGAGAGTCAGGACCTCAGTTTTACATCTCATCCGAAGGACGGCGCCTGTTTACAGTATAGTGTCCCCGTCACTATACTGGGGCATTAGGACCCAAACAGACCACAGGGTGAGTGCCCCCTGCTGGCCCCACTAACACCTCTTCCAGCAGCAACCTTGGTTTTTCCCAGGAGGTCTCCCATCCAGGTACTGACCAGGCTCACACCACATTAGAAAGATCCATCAGCTTCTGCCATTCAAACATTCTAATCAGGCCCACATCTTTTTTTCTACTCTATTTTTATCCAAAATTGTTCCAGTAACTTCGCCGATTGAAACTAATGTCAAAACCAATTCCCTTCAGCAAAGTGATTAAGCATTTGACATCTAATGCCTTAATCCTTTCTGTAACACCTTCCTTGAAAAGTCCAACCGTGAAATATCACCCGAGTGAGCCGAACCCTCACCACCCTTATACACCAAAAGTGAGCAAAAGTAACGGTGCATGCCGACCCTACAGGCCGCCATGGCCGTTACAAATGTTTCAAAAGCAAACTAAACCTAAACCGAAACCTCTGCTGTGCACCAAACCCACCAAAACCCTATTCCCTTAATCTTACACTTATAAAAAAACTCCACTCTCGACTTCTGGGTTTAACCCTTTACATCTCAAACACTGGTTAGAGACTCAGTGTGTCCCAGGCTCAGCGGTTATATAGGACAGGACTCGGCGAGCTGCAGGTGAAACTCGTTGTTCTGCGCTCCCCGTGCGGAATGCTCGTCTCCTCCCTCCAGACTCATCAAACCGCCTTCATACTCTACAGCGGGAAAAAAAAACTCCCTTTACTGTCTTCATACAGTACATCCCTCTTAAATCCCAGAAACACAGAAACTCCGGGGCGTTTCTGTGAGTCAGTACTAGGTTTCTCTGTTCGAGGTTACAAGCAGAAACAATAAAAGCGCTGAAAGCAGGAAGTTATTTCTGCTCGTAGGCATAAATGTGTAAAAATAAATGTTCTGATTCCTAAAACCTAATAAAATCCATGTAAGTCTCCTTTTCGTCCCCAATGCATATAACTGAATATAAACCAGTCACGTTCAGCTACTTTTCTGATGTATATGAATACACTAGTTCTGGTGCAGCTCTTACAACAAAGATACTTAAGAACTTTTTTTTCATACGAGCTCTTGCCGTTTTTAAATTGAATATTTTTTCATTTCAGTAAATCACACGAAACACCAGCAACACTCATTGTAAGCATCTGACCAATCACATTCCTGAATTTTAAACCCATTTAGTATTTATTTTTAACTTGTTTTATTTTTTAAAAATTTTAAAACCTGTTTTAAGTATTCTTGCCATTTTTAGCATATTGTAAGTGGATTTTTTCAAATATTTTATTTTTTAAATCATATCAACCCATTGTAAGTTCCCATTGATAATTCCTGAGCTTTATAACTGTGTATTATTTCTTTTTACCTTTTTTAATTTTTTTATTATTTTACAGAGCTTTTTAATATATTGTGAGCATTTTAGTGTCATTTTAAAATAGGACTATCAATGCTCCTGACTTTTAAACCTGTATTTATTCTGACATTATTCTCTCCACCTGCAGATGAGGGAGTTATTTGATTTTAAATTTGTTGATTTGGGGGGAAAATGTACATTCATTTCCTTGTATGTATCACCAGTGGGAAACTTTTTTTGGATGAATTGCATTTTTGGATGAATTGCAATCTTTACTTCAAGGCCTTCAGGCTGATATAGAAAACACGGGAGATTTAAATGACACATTTGATAAATCAGACAGGAACAGCATAACATCTAAAATGGCAGAACCCTCTAAAGTACTGAAAAAATTCCGGCACATTCATAATAAATACAATTTATTTAATTTAAAGCATAAAATTTGCTTTAAAAAGAAAACCACAATTTGTACGATATCATATTTCAATATCGACATTCAGATGAAGAATTTGAGGATTTGAATATCATTGAAGAGTACATCGATTTTGGGACAATGTTTGCATCTGAATAATCCTTCCTCCTGGAAAGAAGGAAAAAAAAGTTTTGAGTCTTGAGTCTCAGTCTTCAGGATCCCCCCCAAAAAACGTGCAAATTTGTTTCCGATGTATTTTGGATAAAGATATAACTTTCATAGAAGATACATTTTATCAGTTGAATGCAGTCGATACTTTCGACTTTTTATATGATGATAGGACCTACATTTAGGGCTCAGTACTGATAACACTGCTGCTATTGATGGAGTAGAAATAAGTGATGTACTGGCAGTTTTTTTTCTGAGGCAAGAGGTCCTAGAACACCTCCTATAAAAATGTTAAGATTCAGAGCAAGAAATATTTTTCCACCTCACCTAATGCTATTGCATTAACAAGGCTGAAGTTGGCTTCTTATTCGCCAGCTGCTGCTTTGTGTTTTTCGTTCCATCTTAAATGCGACTGCTGTGATGTTATGTCGTCTTTCGCCTGTAGATGGCTCTCTACAGTCATTTTTAAAAATACTTCTCCGGATGTATTATTGTACATTTCCTCAGTAAAGGGGAATATGTAAGTAGAGACTGTCCAAATTGCATTTTTGTATGAAACACATTTCAGAAACACAACTCACAATAAAACAAACTGGCATGTTATACCACGAGTAAATAAGACAAAGGCAAAATGTAAATTCACTGGCACTTCCTGCATATTTTCCACGACCTTGCCTTCTGATCATAAAAAGTCTCAAACTCTTGCATTTTACAAGAAATTTTAATATAGCAGTTTTAAATGGGACATTTAGAACATGGCATATGAGACTATATGGTTAACTGAGGATGAGCAGAGGGTGATCGAACCTACCTCCTGGTTATGAAAATGTCTAAAAATTCTGACACAGATGTGTGAGAGACAATGGAAAAGACTATCAAAATCCTGAACTTCAGGACATTTTACTGTACCGTTTTTTAAATACGACCCTCTGAACATGGCACGAGAGAATACATTGTCAATGCAATGCAATGTTTGCTATATTCTAGGGCCCTCCCTCCTGATTTTAAAATCATCTCATATTTCTGACATCAAGGTGTGAGACACAATATACAGACTGTCAAAATCCTGAACTTCAGGACATTTTATGATACCATTTTAAAAATATGACCCTCTGAGCATGTGAGAAAATGGCATGTGAAAATGCATTGGGAAAAGGTGAATGCAATTTCTGCTGAATTGCTATTGCCCTCCCTCCTGATTACAAACTTGTCTCACAATTCTGAGACTGAGGTGTGAGACACAATGTAACAGACACTATTAAATTGTGAAGTACAAGAGATTATACTGTTACGTTTTTTTTTAATATAGACCCTCTGGCATGTGAGGACTTGTAGTCAACAAAATAGCACACATTCTGCCAATTTGCTTTGTCCGTCCTTCCTCGTTACCAAAACATCTTAGTATACCGACACTAAGGTAAATGTCTCTAAATCCAGAAGTTAAGTTGTCAAAGTATATCGGAGTCAACCGATACTGATCAGGTTCTGCTGCTGCTGAGCCCGCAGCCTTCACCATAAGGTCCAATTCTCCAAGCCTGTACCCTTCAGAAATTGCAGTATAGAATGAAAAAAACTCCAATAGATATCGGCCACTGTTGGCGATTTTCCTTTAAGAGAGATAGATAATACTTTATTAATCCCGTAGGGAAACTGACAAATGATTCTCCAGAAATTTTACGGAGTGTATCACTTTCACTGAGACCGAGGAGTGTTAAGCTGTACATGAGTCTTTGTGGCTCGGTTGTTAACAAAAAGGGTGGTGGTTTGAGCCTTCCCAGGGACCCTATGAGCCTTTTAATGTACACACCCGTCTCACTTTATCTCCACGGCCGGTCTTGTACCGCAATCAAATACAGAGCCCGCAGGGGGCAGTAGACTCGCAAATATAGCTCACTGTGTATATAATGAAGAAGCGGAGGTTAGTTTCTCATCTGCATGTTGCAGAGCCTTATGCAACTCGCAACAACAGTTGGGGTTTGATCCCTGCACGGGCTATTAGTTGAAAGACCATTGTAAATGACGTGTAACAGATTTATCCAGCTGGCTTTTATGTTTCATACTAAATTGCTATCTTGAAACCAAAATAATTAGAAATATGGAACACAACTGTTGTTCCCCATGAAGGAAAGCTGTTTTACACTGACGTCACTCCTTTTTATTTAATCCAGATTTTAAAAACAACTCGGCCCTATCAAAGGAAAATGTTACACAAAAGTTGGAAAGCACACTCTGAATCCATCTGTATATTTGATTTCCGCAATCCGTTCAAGGCTGCCTATGTTAATCGTAAGTGTATAGATGAAACATTTAATATATTGTTCAGTTTAAATCAAAATGCTTTACTACTACAAGAGAGAAGTATAGTATGGAGGATGCGACAAATGTGTGATTTCTTGGAAGAAAACTACTTTTCTTTGCGTTCGAAATTAATTCGAAACAATTGACACACAAACCCTTTGTCTTTTTTAAAGAGATTATATCTTTAAACAGACAAATGTATAAAATGTGTTTTTTTTACCTAGAGATTTTGGACAGGGGCGATGTATTACTAGTAGAGGCTGCTGACTAACACTGTACTGTCTGGAGATCAGCTCCATTTGCAATAAAAAAACATGCGTAACAAAGCTGGAGAGCAGCTGAACTTGTGCTCAGTAGTCAGTATGGTGCTGAGGGTTCAATACTGGCGTTGTTGTATTAGTACAAGCTGCACAGGCTCTGAATCAGACCATTTCAATTAGTCTGATCAGTGCAGGACAAGTTAGCCCATGTCACCCAGCTCTGATTCAAGATCGAGTTGCATCTTCAACATTTTGTTTTTGTTTCTGATCATAATTTTCTTTAGTTATGATCGATATTGAACATTTTCTAAGTAAAACAAAACTAATCAAACATGCAGGCAGATTTTTGAAAAGTATTAGGAGTTGACAGGGCGCTCCTTCGGAATAGTCGTCAGAAAATGTGAGAAAAGGAAAGTTACGTAAACTCTCACACACAGCATTAAAGACTGGAATCTGGTCATAAAAAAAACTAGCTGTCTCCCCGTCGGCAATCAAACCCCGGTTTCCCGCGTGACTGGCAGGGACACAAACAACTTTACTAACTAGGAGCGCTTGCTAGCTATTAGGAGGCATTTACTCTTAAATATGTTACTGTTTTGGGTTTCGACACAATTACACACATTACGTCCGAGTTTAGTGACAACTACCTCAGAGATTGTAAGCTGGGTAGTTTCAGATCACTTTTTTTTAAAGGTTCAAGCAAACCCGAATACCTTTGTGTAATCGTTTTTCATAAAGTGTAATTGTATTATAGCATGTCCCCTTGATGGTTTTCTTGATACGTTATATGTGCTCTTGTTTGTATTGTATGCAGTTTTGTTGTTCAAATAAAACGTAAAAGACACAACTTTCCAGATGCGGCTGCTGTAAAAATAAAATGACATCAAGGGTGCTGTACGCAGAGGTCTGAAACCTGCTCCACAGAAGATCTTTATCCAGAGGTGTTAAAGAAGTCGAGATCTCGCCATGAGAGGGGAAGCATCTCAGAAAAAGCAGGTGCAGTCGGTTCCACGGTCATAACGCCACTAAGTCGGGCGACAAGAGCAAAACCCACCAGGCTTCCTCCAGGCAAGTAATGAGATAAAGAGACAGCATGCAGCGGGTAGTGTGGCCGAGTGGTCTAAGGCACTGGATTAAGGCTCCAGTCTCTTCAGGGGCGTGGGTTTGAATCCCACCGCTTCCAGGTGCTTCTGTCGAGACCCCCTTTCAGCTGGCTTCAGATGAAAGGGAGGGAACTGCTTTTTGGCAGTCTCTCGAGAAACTAAGCAAAGTGTTTAAAGATACTTTCTCAGCTTGACATCAAGGCACAAAACAAAAACCTTCTTGCGTCTTCTCAACCCAAAAGCGCTTTGCCATTTTTTGCGTTATGCAGGGAACGATGTCTGCCCAGATCACTTTTGTGTCAATGCAAATCGTAGTGTGCCCTCCGTTTTAATGTTGGCTGTGCTGGCGTGCTGCTTCTGTCTGTGAAACTTGAATGTTCTGCTTCTTCACACCAAATCGTCGGCGGGGGTTGAGCTTGTTAAATCTTTGTGCATAGCGCTCCTTTGGAAGTACTTTGTCCAAGTTCAAAAGCAATCGTGGGATTTACTTCATGCGTGCAAAAAGCATGCCTCGCACGACAGATTTAAATGGGGAATGGAGCCTGCTTCTTGCTGTTTTTCCTGTGGTTGCAGTTACAAAGTTGATCGTGCTTTCACATTCTGTTAACAGTATTCACTGGCTGAGCTTTATCAGTTGGTTCGTAAAGGAATCTCTGCTTCGGTTCCAGAAAAGTCATCTGTAGTGTGTTTTTTTCCGTGCCCATGGCAGTCTTTTAAAGCTGGTAGTAATGGCGGCGAAGTTAATTTTTTATCCTCTTTAAAAGAATAAGGACGGGCTGGGGCGAGCTCCATTTACCACTCTTTCAGCTAACCGCCGAACTCGCGAACTGATTACACTGCAGAGCCACGGGCGCCTCGCTTTTCTCCATTCTCTGGGTTAGGGTGAAAAAAAACTTTGCTGGTATTAGCTGGCCTGCTGGGAGTTCCTCTTCTTCACTGATAAGCAAGATTTGTGTTTCATCTTTCGCAAGCTGTATAGATTTCTTTCAAAACAAGTTGTTCCAGAAAGGAAACGGACACTTGCATTCACCTGAATTAAAAGGCATGGGATTTGCCCATAAGGATAAATTCTGTACAGTAAGACAGGAAGAAAGGCACCGCTGGGAATCGGACCCAGGATCTCCTGTTTACTAGACAGGCGCTTTAGCCAACTAAGCCACGGCGCCGGCAAAGTGCTGTCCTTTGACAGCCACTTGGACACGTCTCTACTGCTCTGAGACATCTGCGTTCGGTGTGCACCGAGCCTGCTCGCCTTGCAAGTTGCCTCATTTACATGCGATAGTTCCACCACTAAGAGAAAGGATGAGAAATGGCTTTTATCTGTCACTTTTCATGTCAGAGGATCTCAATCTGCTTTCCCTGTACAAGAGGATGTCCAACTCATGTAGCTAAAGACGTAGACGACAGTGCTCCACTGAAATCTTGATCTCACAACCCTCGGCATGACTCCGCTGTGTTCCGCTTTAGACAAAGGGGGGAAAAGACTTCTTTCATCACACGTTTTGCACTGTTTACGGTGTTTGCAGTGCTCTTTCTTAAATGAAAACCAGGAATCGGCACCATATGAGGTGAGACTAGATAATATTGGAACAAGTAGCCTCGCCATTCCATGCGTGACGTGAGCAAAGTGTAATTCCTGTCTTTATAGTGTGCTTGTTAGAGACATAGCTGGCACCCAGAGCGCTTTAAATCCGGGAGTCAGCAGCCCAAGACAAGAGAGTTTCCTTCGTCTATGTTTTTTGCGTGAAGGGGGAAACCATGCGTGTGCTGCAAACGATCTTAGTATCGAAGTGCCGTCCCACATAACCGATCCGAACAATCTGCTTTACAGAGGAGCACTGCCGGAGCTTATCGTTGGCAAACTGAAGACCAGGCTGACCTCTTCTGTGACTCTTGAACACTGAGTTTCTAGGTTGTGAATTCAAGCTCCACGCTGGCGGGAAATTCCATAGGTAATGATCACATTTTCTTGCATGCTAATCAAAAGAAATATTAAGAAACTTTTCCCGATACCAGTTTTTTACAAAAGTAAAGGCACATGGCACATGTGTGCCACATCACGTCCGAGTTTAGTGACAACTACCTCAGAGATTGTAAGCTGGGTAGTCTCAGATCAGATCACTTTTTTTATCAAAGGTTCAAGCAAACCCAAATACTTTTGCAAGAGACATTTCAGAATCCCAGACAAATCCAGTACGATTGCTGGATCCTTTGAATTCGACTGAACTATAGCACAGATCTGCAGTCCACCATTAGAATACTGTGGGTGTGCTGTATAAGCCATACCGCCCAAAATAGTTCTAAAACAGGAGAAGCATCCTCGTTTAGGAATGTGGTATAAAGTGAAATGGTCTGGGAAGAGTCCTACATTTGAACAGTTCAAAATAGACGTAAAGGGGTATTTACGGACTATTTCGAAATGTAAGAACAAGCTGTGCGGACCTTATCTTTATTTACCTTGTGTAATCGTTTTTCATAAAGTGTAATTGTATTATAGCATGTGCCCCTGACGATTTTCTTGATACGTTATATGTGCTCTTGTTTGTATTGTATGTAGTTTTGTTGTTCAAATAAAACGTAAAAGACACAACTTTCCGGATGCGGCTGCTGTAAAAATAAAATGACATCAAGGGTGCTGTACGCAGAGGTCTGAAACCTGCTCCACAGAAGATCTTTATCCAGAGGTGTTAAAGAATTCGAGATCTCGCCATGAGAGGGGAAGCATCTCAGAAAAAGCAGGTGCAGTCAGTTCCACGGTCATAACGCCACTAAGTCGGGCGACAAGAGCAAAACCCACCCGGCTTCCTCCGGCCAAGTAATGAGACAAAGAAACAGTGCACAGCGGGTAGCGTGGCCGAGCGGTCTAAGGCGCTGGATTAAGGCTCCAGTCTCTTCGGGGGCGTGGGTTCGAATCCCACCGCTGCCAGGTGCTTCTGTCGAGACCCCCTTTCAGCTGGCTTCAGACGAAAGGGAGGGAACTGCTTTTTGGCAGTCTCTCGAGAAACTAAGCAAAGTGTTTAAAGATACTTTCTCAGCTTGACATCAAGGCACAAAACAAAAACCTTCTTGCGTCCTCTCAACCCAAAAGCACTTTGCCACTTTTTGCGTTATGTAGGGAACGATGTCTGCCCAGATCACTTTTGTGTCAATGCAAATCGTAGTGTGCCCTCCGTTTTAATGTTGGCTGTGCTGGCGTGCTGCTTCTGTCTGTGAAACTTGAATGTTCTGCTTCTTCACACCAAATCGTCGGCGGGGGTTGAGCTTGTTAAATCTTTGCGCATAGCGCTCCTTTGGAAGTACTTTGTCCAAGTTCAAAAGCAATCGTGGGATTTACTTCATGCGTGCAAAAAGCATGCCTCGCACGACAGATTTAAATGGGGAATGGAGCCTGCTTCTTGCTGTTTTTCCTGTGGTTGCAGTTACAAAGTTGATCGTGCTTTCACATTCTGTTAACAGTATTCACTGGCTGAGCTTTATCAGTTGGTTGTAAAGGAATCTCTGCTTCGGTTCCAGAAAAGTCATCTGTAGTGTGTTTTTTTCCGTGCCCATGGCAGTCTTTTAAAGCTGGTAGTAATGGCGGCGAAGTTAATTTTTTATCCTCTTTAAAAGAATAAGGACGGGCTGGGGCGAGCTCCATTTACCACTCTTTCAGCTAACCGCCGAACTCGCGAACTGATTACACTGCAGAGCCACAGGCGCCTCGCTTTTCTCCATTCTCTGGGTTAGGGTGAAAAAAAATTTTTGCTGGTATTAGCTGCCCTGCTGGGAGTACCTCTTCTTCACTGATAAGCAAGATTTGTGTTTCATCTTTCGCAAGCTGTATAGATTTCTTTCAAAACAAGTTGTTCCAGAAAGGAAACGGACACTTGCATTCACCTGAATTAAAAGGCATGGGATTTGCCCATAAGGATAAATTCTGTACAGTAAGACAGGAAGAAAGGCACCGCTGGGAATCGGACCCAGGATCTCCTGTTTACTAGACAGGCGCTTTAGCCAACTAAGCCACGGCGCCGACAAAGTGCTGTCCTTTGACAGCCACTTGGACACGTCTCTACTGCTCTGAGACATCTGCGTTCGGTGTGCACCGAGCCTGCTCGCCTTGCAAGTTGCCTCATTTACATGCGATAGTTCCACCACTAAGAGAAAGGATGAGAAATAGCTTTTATCTGTCACTTTTCATGTCAGAGGATCTCAATCTGCTTTCCCTGTACAAGAGGATGTCCAACTCATGTAGCTAAAGACGTAGACGACAGTGCTCCACTGAAATCTTGATCTCACAACCCTCGGCATGACTCCGCTGTGTTCCGCTTTAGACAAAGGGGGGAAAAGACTTCTTTCATCACACGTTTTGCACTGTTTACGGTGTTTGCAGTGCTCTTTCTTAAATGAAAACCAGGAATCGGCACCATATGAGGTGAGACTAGATAATATTGGAACAAGTAGCCTCGCCATTCCATGCGTGACGTGAGCAAAGTGTAATTCCTGTCTTTATAGTGTGCTTGTTAGAGACATAGCTGGCACCCAGAGCGCTTTAAATCCGGGAGTCAGCAGCCCAAGACAAGAGAGTTTCCTTCGTCTATGTTTTTTGCGTGAAGGGGGAAACCATGCGTGTGCTGCAAACGATCTTAGTATCGAAGTGCCGTCCCACATAACCGATCCGAACAATCTGCTTTACAGAGGAGCACTGCCGGAGCTTATCGTTGGCAAACTGAAGACCAGGCTGACCTCTTCTGTGACTCTTGAACACTGAGTTTCTAGGTTGTGAATTCAAGCTCCACGCTGGCGGGAAATTCCATAGGTAATGATCACATTTTCTTGCATGCTAATCAAAAGAAATATTAAGAAACTTTTCCCGATACCAGTTTTTTACAAAAGTAAAGGCACATGGCACATGTGTGCCACATCACGTCCGAGTTTAGTGACAACTACCTCAGAGATTGTAAGCTGGGTAGTCTCAGATCAGATCACTTTTTTTATCAAAGGTTCAAGCAAACCCAAATACTTTTGCAAGAGACATTTCAGAATCCCAGACAAATCCAGTACGATTGCTGGATCCTTTGAATTCGACTGAACTATAGCACAGATCTGCAGTCCACCATTAGAATACTGTGGGTGTGCTGTATAAGCCATACCGCCCAAAATAGTTCTAAAACAGGAGAAGCATCCTCGTTTAGGAATGTGGTATAAAGTGAAATGGTCTGGGAAGAGTCCTACATTTGAACAGTTCAAAATAGACGTAAAGGGGTATTTACGGACTCTTTCGAAATGTAAGAACAAGCTGTGCGGACCTTATCTTTATTTACCTTGTGTAATCGTTTTTCATAAAGTGTAATTGTATTATAGCATGTGCCCCTGACGATTTTCTTGATACGTTATATGTGCTCTTGTTTGTATTGTATGTAGTTTTGTTGTTCAAATAAAACGTAAAAGACACAACTTTCCGGATGCGGCTGCTGTAAAAATAAAATGACATCAAGGGTGCTGTACGCAGAGGTCTGAAACCTGCTCCACAGAAGATCTTTATCCAGAGGTGTTAAAGAAGTCGAGATCTCGCCATGAGAGGGGAAGCATCTCAGAAAAAGCAGGTGCAGTCAGTTCCACGGTCATAACGCCACTAAGTCGGGCGACAAGAGCAAAACCCACCCGGCTTCCTCCGGCCAAGTAATGAGACAAAGAAACAGTGCACAGCGGGTAGCGTGGCCGAGTGGTCTAAGGCGCTGGATTAAGGCTCCAGTCTCTTCGGGGGCGTGGGTTCGAATCCCACCGCTGCCAGGTGCTTCTGTCGAGACCCCCTTTCAGCTGGCTTCAGACGAAAGGGAGGGAACTGCTTTTTGGCAGTCTCTCGAGAAACTAAGCAAAGTGTTTAAAGATACTTTCTCAGCTTGACATCAAGGCACAAAACAAAAACCTTCTTGCGTCCTCTCAACCCAAAAGCGCTTTGCCACTTTTTGCGTTATGTAGGGAACGATGTCTGCCCAGATCACTTTTGTGTCAATGCAAATCGTAGTGTGCCCTCCGTTTTAATGTTGGCTGTGCTGGCGTGCTGCTTCTGTCTGTGAAACTTGAATGTTCTGCTTCTTCACACCAAATCGTCGGCGGGGGTTGAGCTTGTTAAATCTTTGCGCATAGCGCTCCTTTGGAAGTACTTTGTCCAAGTTCAAAAGCAATCGTGGGATTTACTTCATGCGTGCAAAAAGCATGCCTCGCACGACAGATTTAAATGGGGAATGGAGCCTGCTTCTTGCTGTTTTTCCTGTGGTTGCAGTTACAAAGTTGATCGTGCTTTCACATTCTGTTAACAGTATTCACTGGCTGAGCTTTATCAGTTGGTTGTAAAGGAATCTCTGCTTCGGTTCCAGAAAAGTCATCTGTAGTGTGTTTTTTTCCGTGCCCATGGCAGTCTTTTAAAGCTGGTAGTAATGGCGGCGAAGTTAATTTTTTATCCTCTTTAAAAGAATAAGGACGGGCTGGGGCGAGCTCCATTTACCACTCTTTCAGCTAACCGCCGAACTCGCGAACTGATTACACTGCAGAGCCACAGGCGCCTCGCTTTTCTCCATTCTCTGGGTTAGGGTGAAAAAAAATTTTTGCTGGTATTAGCTGGCCTGCTGGGAGTACCTCTTCTTCACTGATAAGCAAGATTTGTGTTTCATCTTTCGCAAGCTGTATAGATTTCTTTCAAAACAAGTTGTTCCAGAAAGGAAACGGACACTTGCATTCACCTGAATTAAAAGGCATGGGATTTGCCCATAAGGATAAATTCTGTACAGTAAGACAGGACGAAAGGCACCGCTGGGAATCGGACCCAGGATCTCCTGTTTACTAGACAGGCGCTTTAGCCAACTAAGCCACAGCGCCGACAAAGTGCTGTCCTTTGACAGCCACTTGGACACGTCTCTACTGCTCTGAGACATCTGCGTTCGGTGTGCACCGAGCCTGCTCGCCTTGCAAGTTGCCTCATTTACATGCGATAGTTCCACCACTAAGAGAAAGGATGAGAAATAGCTTTTATCTGTCACTTTTCATGTCAGAGGATCTCAATCTGCTTTCCCTGTACAAGAGGATGTCCAACTCATGTAGCTAAAGACGTAGACGACAGTGCTCCACTGAAATCTTGATCTCACAACCCTCGGCATGACTCCGCTGTGTTCCGCTTTAGACAAAGGGGGGAAAAGACTTCTTTCATCACACGTTTTGCACTGTTTACGGTGTTTGCAGTGCTCTTTCTTAAATGAAAACCAGGAATCGGCACCATATGAGGTGAGACTAGATAATATTGGAACAAGTAGCCTCGCCATTCCATGCGTGACGTGAGCAAAGTGTAATTCCTGTCTTTATAGTGTGCTTGTTAGAGACATAGCTGGCTCCCAGAGCGCTTTAAATCCGGGAGTCAGCAGCCCAAGACAAGAGAGTTTCCTTCGTCTATGTTTTTTGCGTGAAGGGGGAAACCATGCGTGTGCTGCAAACGATCTTAGTATCGAAGTGCCGTCCCACATAACCGATCCGAACAATCTGCTTTACAGAGGAGCACTGCCGGAGCTTATCGTTGGCAAACTGAAGACCAGGCTGACCTCTTCTGTGACTCTTGAACACTGAGTCTCATGGTTGTGAATTCAAACTCCACGCCGGTGGGAAATTCAATAGGTAATGATCACATTTTCTTGCATGCTTCTGTAGGGTTTGGGCATTTACTTGGACAATTATTAATTGTAGCAGTAAATCACAAAATTGATTCTTTTGATGGCTTTAGAATCCAACCATGCAATATAACTCAAACAACGCACACACAGGTACTAATACACGAGGATACATTTATTAATACATAGAATATGCATATAAACAGATCTTATCGAGAGGGTTATCAGAATACAAAAGATATATATTCAGTCAGTTACAAAGAGTTACATATATCAAGAGGACATACATTCAGTATATCATTCATTTAGACCGTTTCGTAATTGAACTTGGTTATAACTTCTACATTAGATACTCAAAACAAGTACATAACTCTTGTTGGGATAACAATTGAATTCTCGAGCAGTAATGCAGTGAAGTTGAATACTCATCCAATCTCTGGGGATTCAGATCTCCTGCGGGCACAAAGAAACAGTTGCAGGCTGTTGCTGTCCAATCTGCGCTCTCTGGTTCGGTGCCAGGCTGTGCTGTGCGGCTTGTGACGGTGCGCTGCTGATGCTCTCTGAATACTGGCTAGTTAGTTTTGGCTGAAATTAGCGAAGTTTGTGCACAGGAGAAAAGATGACTGTGAGTCCCAGCAGGTCAGGAAGAAGACCAGTTCATTCCTGATGAAGCGCTAGTTCTGAATAGTAATTCAGCTGTCCACAGTTCTGACCTTTTCACCAGGCCTGCTGCTGGTGCTAACCTCGGGTGGATCCTCTGGTTACTCTCTGGCAACCTCCGCTCTCGACTCTTAGAACAAAGGAAAGTTCTGGCACTCGGACACACTGGCCGTTCCGTGGTTGTCCGGGCTGAGTCTCAGGATGGTCAGGAGGCGCGCTGCGAGAATGTCCTGCCCTTGGGAGCCTTCTGCTCCTGGGCCGTCCTGCCCTGGAATTCTCCTTTGAATTCCCTTTAGAAAAGTCCACAGAATTCTACACTTAAGGCTCTCTGTGTTGCCTGTTTTTACCTGGAAGAACTTCAGCTCGTTGATTGGCTGAAAGTTCCATGGGCATCAGAGTCCCACGTGGGTTACTCGGCCCTACCAGTCCCTGATTGGTTGATCAAGGTGAGATATGAGTCACTTACTCCTGACACTTAGGAATGCAATCCAGATGTCCATCTGGCACTCCCTAGACAGATAGGCGCCAATGGATGCCTATTGATCATGATAGCCAGGCTTAGCTAAGTGCACCCCCCCTTGGGAGCTGTCCCTTATCAAAAGAAAACATCTTTAAATCAGCCTGCATGAATAGTTTCTCTGTGGCTGCACCACAGAGATGAACAGAGAGATGAGGCCTCATTTGGGAAAGCACTGAAACACTTAATTCTGTCTTATTAACAAGCATTGCCGCTACACTGGGATAGGACATTCCACACTGGAGTATTATTATTGAGAGACAGGATCACTGTCTGTTCCCCAGGCTGGGGCAGGAGATCCCACACTGTATCATTATTATTGAGAGACAGGCTCACTGTCTCTTCCTTAGGCTGGGAAAGGAGGTCTCACGCTGTATTATTATTATTGAGAGACAGGTTCACCGTCTGTTCCTCAGGCTGGGACAGGAGATCACACACTGTATTATTATTTCTGAGAGACAGGCTCACTGTCTGTTCTTCAGGCTGGGGCAGGAGATCACATTGTATTATTATTTTTGAGAGACAAGCTCACTGTTCCTCAGGCTGGAACAGGAGATGACACACTGTATTATTATTATTGAGAGACAGCCTCCGTGCCCCCCAGGCTGGGTCAGGAGATCACACACTGATCTATTATTATTGAGAGACAAGCACACTTTTTGTTCCTCAGACTGGGACAGGACATCCCACACTGGATTATTATTATTGAGAGACAGGATCACTGTCTGTTCCTCAGGCTAAGAAAGGAGCTCACACACTGGATTATTATTATTGAGAGATAGGTTTACTCTCTGTTCCCCAGGCTGGGACAGGAGATCACACACTGTATTATTAATATTGAGAGGCAGGCTCACTGTCTCTTCCTCAGGCTGGGACAGGAGGTAACACACTGTATTATTATTATTACTGAGATACAGGCTCACTGTCTGTTCCTCAGACTGGGACACGAGATCACACACTGTATTTGTATTATTGAGAGACAAGCTCACTTTTCCTCAGGCTGGGACTGGAGATCACACACTGTTCTATTATTAGTGAGAGACATGCTCACTGTTTGTTCCCCAGACTGGGACAGGACATTCCACACTGGATTATTATTATTGAGAGATAGGTTTACTGTCTGTTCCCCAGGCTGGGACAGGAGATCACACACTGTATTATTATTATTGAGAGACAGGTTCACTGTCTGTTCCTCAGGCTGGGACAGGAGATCACACACTGTATTATTATTATTGAGAGACAAGCTCACTGTTCCTCAGGCTGGGACAGGAGATCACATTGTATTATTATTATTGACAGATAAACTCACTGTTCCTCACTGTTATTATTATTGAGAGTCTGGCTCCCTGTTCCCCAAGCTGGGACAGGAGGTCACACACTGTATTATTATTATTATTGAGAGACAGGCTCGCTGTCTGTTCCTCAGGCTGGGACAGGAGATCACACACTGTACTATTATTATTGAGAGACAGGCTCAGTGTTCCCCAGGCTGGGACAGGAGATCACACACTTTATTATTATTATTGAGAGACAGGCTCACTGTTTGTTCCTCAGGCTGGGACTGGAGATCACACACTGTTCTATTATTATTGAGAAACAGGCTCGCTGTCTGCTCCTCAGGCTGGGACAGGAGATCACACACTGTATTATTATTATTGAGAGACAGGGTCACTGTCTGTTCTTCAGGCTGGGATAGGAGATCACGCACTGTATTATTATAATTGAGAGACAGGCTCGGTGTCTGTCCCTCATGCTGGGAGAGGATATCACACACTGTATTATTATTATTGAGAGACAGGTTCGGTGTCTGCTCCTCAGGCTGGGACAGGAGATCACACACTGTTGTAGTGTGCTCTCACGAGGCACCAGTTCTGTAGGGGTTTGTGCATTTACTGGGACAATTATTAATTGTGGCAGTTAATCACAAAATTGATTCTTTTAATGGTCTCAGAATCCAACCATGCGAGATAACTCAAACAACGCACACACAGGTACTAATACACGAGGATACATTCATTAATATATATAATATGCATGTAAACCAAACAGATCTTATCCTAAGGGTTATCAGAATACAAAAGATATATATTCATTCAGTTACAAAGAGTTACACATATCAAGAGGACATACGTTCGGTATATCATTCATTTAGACCGTTTCGTAATTTAACTTGGTTACAACTTCTGCATTAGATACTCAAAACAAGTACATAACTCTTAGGAATTACATTGATATCAACTGGTTGGGATAACAATAGAATTCTGGAGCAGTAATGCAGTGAAGTTGAATACTCTTCCGATCTCTGGGGATTCAGATCTCCTGCGGGCACAAAGAAACAGTTGCAGGCTTGTTGCTGTCCAATCCACACTCTCTGGCTCCGTGCCAGGCTGTGCTGTGCGGCTTGTGACGGTGCGCTGCTGATGCTCTCTGAATACTGGCTAGTTAGTTTGGGCTGAAACTAGCGAAGTTTGTGCACAGGAGAAAAGATGACTGTGAGTCCCAGCAGGTCAGGAAGAAGACCAGTTCGTTCCTGATGAAGCGCTAGTTCTGAATAGTAATTCAGCTGTCCACAGTTCTGACCTTTTCACCAGGCCTGCTGCTGGTGCTAACCTCGGGTGGATCCTCTGGTTACTCTCTGGCAACCTCCGCTCTCGACTCTTAGAACAAAGGAAAGTTCTGGCACTTGGACACACTGGCCGTTCCGTGGTGGTCCAGGCTGAGTCTCAGGATGGTCAGGAGGCGCGCTGCGAGAATGTTCTGCCCTTGGGAGCCTTTCTGCTCCTGGGCCGTCCCGCCCTGGAATTATCTCACAGCCCTGGAATTCTCCTTTGAATTCCCTTTAGAATAGTCTTGGAGCTCTGTGTTGCCTGTTTTTACCTGGAGGAACTTCAGCTCGTTCATTGGATGAAAGTTTCATGGGCATCAGAGACCCACGTGGGTTACTCTGCCCTACCAGTCCCTGATTGGTTGATCAAGGTGAGATATGAGTCACTTACTCCTGACACTTAGGAATGCAGTCCAGATGTCCATCTGGCACTCCCTAGACAGATAGGCGCCAATGGATGCCCATTGATCATGATAGCCAGGCTTAGCTAAATGCATCCCCATTTGGGAGCTGTCCCTTATCAAAAGAAAACATCTTTAAATCAGCCTGCCTGAATAGCTTCTCTGTGGCTGCACCACAGAGATGAAGAGAGAGATGGGGCCTCATTTGGGAAAGCACAGCAACACTTAATTCTGTCTTATTAACAAGCATTGCCGCTACAATTAGTAGAAAGAAAGATACAATGTTTTGAAAATGTAATATGTTTTAAAGGATTAAAGGGAAAATAAATACTTTATATACGCAAACTAATTCAACTGAGCTCCTCTAAACAATATCGCCTGAAGAATTGCCAAAGCACAGTGTATCAATTTGGGTGACACTGGGGGAAAAGGATCACAACATTCTACACATTCTCACAATATTACACGCACGGAAACCAATATTTACCACTAGGATAGAATGCAGCATAGAACAGTTGGATAGAAGGTTAGTGTAACTCTATAGTGCATCACAGAGGTCAGTCTCTTCCCCCTCATTATGCAGGCTGACTTCACTGTCCTCCAGCGATATTCAGCTGTAATCACTGATGCAGACATGATGTTAATACTCTGACAGCATCTTGGCTGATTTGGTTAAAGTGTTTTCCTATTAAACAGGAGATTCTGCGCTCAAATCCCAGCAGTGTCTTTCTTCCTGTCTTGTCTTACAAAATGTATCACTATGGATGATTACATGCAGCTTGATTTTGTTTAATGCAAGTTTTCATTCCCTTTCTGATGGCTCTCTAAAGTAATTTTTAAAAGTACTAATCGGGATGGATTACTGTACATATCCTCAGTAAAGGGGAATATATAAGTGGTGACTATCCAAATTGCATTTTTGTGTGAAACACATTTCAGAAAATTGAAAACCAATTTTCAAAACTCACAATAACAAGACAAAGGCAAAACATAAGTTCACTTTCACTTTATGCATATTTACCACAACCTTGCCTTCTGATCATAAAAAGTCTTAATTTTAATATAGCAGTTTTAAATGGGACATTCAGAACATGGCATATGAGAATATATGGTTAACCGAGGATGAGCAAAGGATGATCGCACTTTCTGCTTATTGCTATGAACCTACCCCTGGTTATAAAAATGTCTCAAAATTCTGACACTGAGGTGTGAGACACAATGTAACAGGCTCTCATAATCCCGAAATACAAGAAATTTTACTGTAGCGTTTTATAAATTTGACCCTGTGAACATTGCATGTCCCTCCTTACTCATTACCAAAACATCTCAATGTCCCGGCACTATGTACATTTGTAATTACAACACTTCACTGTTTCATTTATGAGTTGTGACATTGTGAACATGGCATGTTAAAGTATATAGAAAATCTAGATCAGAACAGGCTAAATGCAATTCCTAGTGATTTATCATTTTCTTACTTACTAAATGAAAAAAAATATTTTTTCAGTTATTATGACACTTCAGTATGACATAAAATATGCTTCAATGACAGAATAAATAATAATAATAAATAATCATGGAAAAAATACCCAAAGTGGACATTCATAGTTGTGATTATAGAATGTTAGATATCGGGTGGGTAGCTGCGTCAGCATGCGTAGGCTGCAAAGGAACAAGTAAAGGACTATTCCAGCTGAAAAGAGAAGAAAAGAATCACAATGTTTCGGCTGTGGAGCCTTCTTCAGGTGTCCGAAAGACAGGGCAGTAAGCAAAGATAATTTTCTTTTTATCTTTGCTGAATGCAGTTTATCGCTGATGACATCAAAGACATTAAGGACATTAAGGAGTTTTTACGGCTAACAGCTCCACATCAACTTCCTTTCATAACTTTCATAACTAACCTCATCAGATCCTTCAACTCTTTTCTTGGGTGAATATGGTTTTCTGGGGAGTTGCGATGTTGGGCATACAGTAACTGGACATTTCCCGGTGATTCTGACACGTGTTAAGCACTCGCATTTCCTGCAAATATTAAAATGGTAAAGGTTTCGCTGAGAAATCCAATCGACCTTTGCGAAGACAATGTTTACATCGCAACAGAAACCCGTCCTTTGGTGGACTCAAACCACCGACTTTTCAGTTAACAACCGAATGCGCCACACAGACGGAATGGTGGATTCGTGTCTCACATCACAACTTTCCGGTTAAAAAAAAATATTTTTTTGCCAGCTGGCAATATTTCTTCTGCACTGATAATCAAGAATTGAATTTAATTACTCGCAAGCTGTGTGAATTTCTTGAAATACAAGTTTTCCAGAAAGGAAATGAATACATGCATTTAACGAAATCAAGCCCTTTGTGATAGTCCGAAATGGTACGTTATGTACCACAAGATAGGAAAAAAAACATGATTGGGATTTTAAGCTACTGTACGTGACCTATGGTACCAGACCGGGGTAAAGTTAGCTTGAAGTTCGAAAACGATTTTGGCACGCCTGTAGCGTTTACACGAAACCTCTTAGAATCGCGAGAATACTTGCTTTGTGCATAAAATACATTGTGAATGCTTTCTCAGCCTTTACTTTTTCGTTTATATTACATTTTTTTGGACCAAGCACGAATATTCTTTTGTCCATATCTTCGCAACGGAAGCACAGAACGCCTTCAAACCAAATGCATTTTAAAGACCACGACGTGGATATTTCCACAGCCTCTACATCAAAGTATCAGTGAGCTAATTATCTTTTTTTAAACCTCCGGTTTTTCATCGATGAGTAATTACGCACTAACTGGAACCCGGGGGACCGCTGTATACACAAGTTCACAACGCGAGAAATACTGTTCAATACGGCTTCATGCGAAAAACCCGTATATGACCATAGGAAGCATAACTGTGCAGTCTCCAATTACCCAGACTGTAAGCACGGGAATAAAGCTTTGTCTGAATTCTGAAACCCTTCCTTTACGTCCTGTTTTCATTCAGGTAAGAGTCAACTATATGCAAAATACTACTGACAGCAAGAAGATTAAAATATTCTTTACTCAGCAGCTTATTAAACACAGCTCCCATGATGTTCAAACCGATTTTTTACACAGAACACTGACACAGCTTTGCGTTCTGAATCTCTTTTTCTCGTGTGTTTATTTAATGTGGCACAATGTACTGGGATAGGGGTATTCTGTTCACAACCCAATAGCATTTAAACCACAGCACCCACAATGCTGCAAGTAAGTGTTTTGCACACTAAGCAGAGAGCGATGTCTTCCTCGTTAGTATAGTGGCAAGTATCCCCACCTGTCACCCGGGAGACCAGGGTTCATCAGGACATGCATTGAAGTGAAAGCAGGATGCGCTGCGACATCCACTGTGCAGACCCGCCACACTAAGAGGTGAGTGGGTCTGTTCGATCACAGCGCTAGGCGAATCCCTAAACAGGGTGCGTGGCAACAAACGAAACGGGCCTGTTTCCGCCCGGTTTCGATCCGGGGAAATCGGGCCCAGTAGTGGCGGGATCTGTACAGTGCATGTCGCAGCGCTTCAATGTGCTTCCTGATGTCCTACCCCGAGTGCAGAAAAGACAGCATCCACAGCAACAACAGCTCAGGTCTCTGCACAGGAGCTAAGCTGCCCTCATCTCCTCTGCGGCTCCTGCGGAGTGGAGTCCTGCCTGGAGCCGTGTTTGCAGGCGGCGGCTCCCCGCGCCCTGTCTGGGCGTCGTGTCCAAGAGCTCCTGGGAGGAAGAGAGAGCCCTCCCACTCGGGGGCTTTTCCACGGTCTGTGTGAGGAGGGGCGGGTGTGTCCAGTAGCTTATCGAGCGGAAGCCTGGGGCGGCGGAGAGCTGTGATCGTGCAGGCCTTGAGGTGTCACCTCTTTGTCTGCTTTCCCGCCCCCCCTCCGCCCAAGCTCTGCTCCAAAGTAGCCCGGCAACCCCTCACACCTGCACGTGTCACAACCTAAGGTGCGGTCATGAGACACCCATGGCGTGTCGTTCTGTTCTTGCTAATTGTTTCCTGCCCGTCGCAGGCAGGAGTCCATGCGAGGAAGATGCGCTGGACAGAGCTCAGAGGGCGCAGCTGGGTGGCTTTCCTTCTGAGTGACATTCCTGCAACACTCTCCCGCTACTCTTGGTGCGCTCATGCCACAACACAGGAAGGCTGGAGCAGGTGGCTGTGGGCTTTGCGTACTGCCGAAATAGCTCAGTTGGGAGAGCGTTAGACTGAAGATCTAAAGGTCCCTGGTTCGATCCCGGGTTTCGGCATTTTGTTTCATCGCGCCCTTTGTTCCTCTCTCCAGCGCCACCTGCCTAAAGTGACGCGTCCCTTTCTCAGCCCGAAACGCAAGCGAGACACCAGCAGCAGTCCCTACAGGTTTCCGAAGGGTAGCGGCTATCACGTTCGCCTAACACGCGAAAGGTCCCCGGTTCGAGACCGGGCGGAAACAGCCTCATTTTGCACGCTCCTGTACTTCACAGAGGTCTTGAGCGACCGGTCATTTGTTCCCAATGTATTTCCGGTGCCTTCGTGCACTCTTGTACCAAACGCACGTTCCTTCTGTACGCGGAGCCGATCATTTGCAATTGGGCTGTGCCGACAGACCAGGTCGAGCTCTGTCGGCTCAAAAGCAGCGCAGGACCTGCAAGAAAAACAGAAAGATTAGCATCCAGCGGGGGCCTCTTAGTGAGCCCAAGAGCTCATCAAGAATCGGCTCCAGCAACAGGGCTGGGCGCATTGTTCCATTCTCCGCCCACTCTCGGTGTAAACAAGTCCCTCCTGGTCTCTGCTTGAAATGCACTTTCCTGCGTTTGCTTTGGTGTAACTGGCTTCCCCTGCATGGGCGAATGTGAAGAAGATCCTTAGTAAGTCATTGAAGAAAACCGAGAAGAGGTCGGAGTGGCCTCTGTCGTTCATCAACGATCCAGTCAGGCAGTACTCCTCTGTAAAGCGCCGTTCGTTCACGTCGATTGGCTTTTTTTTGCCTTCATTCGTGCGAGTAGTAAAAGCAGACGCCCCTATTCTGCCGTGACCCGGATTCGAACCGGGGTTGTTGCGGCCACAACGCAAAGTACTGACCACTATACGATCACAGCGAGTTACCGAGACACACACGGCAGGGCGGAAAGGGCTGTGTTCTCTTCGTGTGACATAATTCGGAAAAGTCCTGACGTTGCATTTCAACTGAGCCCCAGTATACATCGACCCTTCGACACTCTGAGTGACAACTCTCTTGCGTGTTTTCTCATATTTATGTAGTTTGCTCGCATGATGCCGGGAACAGCATGGTTGTTCGCTGCCATATAGTCTAGCGGTTAGGGTTCCTGGTTTTCACCCAGGCGGTTCGACTCGGTTTTGCCTCCTGCTTTCCAAAAGATCAGCACCGTGTACGAAAGAGCCGCATTAAAACTACTCGAACGTGCAAAACGTGCGAGAAGAGGGGGCGCTTGTTTCCAACCGAAACTCCTCGCGTGTGAGACGAGCTGATCATCGCTGTGGGAGGGTTACTCTGGTAGACAGGGCTGACCTTCGGCAATAGGATTTATAGTCTCCAAGATGATATTTGCACTTTCTGGAGAGGCGATTTTCTCCACTTCAGTAGCCCGATTTCGTCGATTGCGTGGAGAGGGCTGTAGAATGTGGCGCCGCCTTTCCTGCTCCGTCCATGACAGGCGTGCTGGTCTCTGGAGAGAGAGCACGGTCCATCAGCGCACTCCAATAAAGGCACTGGAAGCAGCTGAATCGCATTGGCGAAGCTCACGGCTGGGCCGCTGGGCACGTCTTACCACCGTTTCCGTAGTGTAGTGGTTATCACGTTCGCCTCACACGCGAAAGGTCCTCGGTTCGAAACCGGGCGGAAACAGACATCTTTTGTCGCCAGGCACAAAAGGGGATTGGGGATTCGCCTAGCGCTGTGATCGAACAGACCCACTGGACCCACCTCTTAGTGTGGCGGGATCTGCACAGTGCATGTCACAGCGCATCCTGCTTTCACTTCAAGGCGCGTCCTGATGCACCCCAGTCTCCCGCGTGACAGGTGGGGACAGGTGACAGGTCCTATACTAACGAGGAAGACATCGCTCTCTCCGACCCCCGACATCGTGTCCCGACCCACCGTGCTGGAAGCCGACGCGTGCTGCGATTCCTTTACGGAGCAGAAATGACAACCGAGGAGCCGAGAGATCATTTCAGCATTTCGCGTCTGAACGGAAAACACAAACGACCAACTCGGAATGACTTGCCTTTGACGCTTCTCAAAGCGTTCTTTGTGCATCGAACAGACCCACTCACCTCTTAGTGTGGCGGGATCTGCACAGTGCATGTCGCAGCGCTTCCTGCTTTCACTTCAATGTGCTTCCTGATGTCGAGTCGACTGCCGTGCGGAGGCTCTGAAAGCGAGAGCAATGAAAAGGTGCACGACGCTGTGAAAGAAAACAGAGAAGTGAAAGGCAGTCATTTCTCTAAGGAGGTGAAAGAAAAGCTACTCCCCGTCGGGGAATCGAACCCCGGTCTCCCGCGTGACAGGCGGGGATACTTGCCACTATACTAACGAGGAAGACATCGCTCTCTCCAACCCCCGGCATCGTGTCCCGACCCAGCATGATGGAAGCCGACGCGTGCTGTGATCCCTTTACGGAGCAGAAATGACAACCGAGGAGCCGAGAGATCATGTCAGCATTTCGCGTCTGAACGGAAAACACAAACGACCAACTCGGAATGACTTGCCTTTGACGCTTTTCAAAGTGTTCTTTGTGCACGACGACTGCACCGCCTAGCAGATACAAATGGGTTGTACAACTTTGAACTAGCAAATGGAAGAGGGCTTAGCCCCCTCTCTTTTAGCCCAGGTTCGATCTGTCTCCCAGAATCACCAGGGCGCACACACACACACACCCGTGCCGTTGAAGTGCTCTGCTTCATTTCTAAGGGCAACTCAACATTCACTCCTACCCCGAGTGCAGAAAAGACAGCATCCACAGCAACAACAGCTCAGGTCTCTGCACAGGAGCTAAGCTGCCCTCATCTCCTCTGCTCTGCGGCTCCTGCGGAGTGGAGTCCTGCCTGGAGCCGTGTTTGCAGGCGGCGGCTCCCTGCGCCCTGTCTGGGCGTCGTGTCCAAGAGCTCCTGGGAGGAAGAGCGAGCCCTCCCACTCGGGGGCTTTTCCACGGTCTGTGTGAGGAGGGGCAGGTGTGTCCAGTAGCTTATCGAGCGGAAGCCTGGGGCGGCGGAGAGCTGTGATCGTGCAGACCTTGAGGTGTCACCTCTTTGTCTGCTTTCCCGCCCCCCCTCCGCCCAAGCTCTGCTCCAAAGTAGCCCGGCAACCCCTCACACCTGCACGTGTCACAACCTAAGGTGCGGTCATGAGACACCCATGGGGTGTCGTTCTGTTCTTTCTAATTGTTTCCTGCCCGTCGCAGGCAGGAGTCCATGCGAGGAAGATGCGCTGGACAGAGCTCAGAGGGCGCAGCTGGGTGGCTTTCCTTCTGAGTGACGTTCCTGCAACACTCTCCCGCTACTCTTGGTGCGCTCATGCCACAACACAGGAAGGCTGGAGCAGGTGGCTGTGGGCTTTGCGAACTGCCGAAATAGCTCAGTTGGGAGAGCGTTAGACTGAAGATCTAAAGGTCCCTGGTTCGATCCCGGGTTTCGGCATTTTGTTTCATCGCGCCCTTTGTTCCTCTCTCCAGCGCCACCTGCCTAAAGTGACGCGTCCCTTTCTCAGCCCGAAACGCAAGCGAGACACCAGCAGCAGTCCCTACAGGTTTCCGTAGTGTAGCGGCTATCACGTTCGCCTAACACGCGAAAGGTCCCCGGTTCGAGACCGGGCGGAAACAGCCTCGTTTTGCACGCTCCTGTACTTCACAGAGGTCTTGAGCGACCGGTCATTTGTTCCCAATGTATTTCCGGTGCCTTCGTGCACTCTTGTACCAAACGCTCGTTCCTTCTGTACGCGGAGCCGATTATTCGCAATTGGGCTGTGCCGACAGACCAGGTCGAGCTCTGTCGGCTCAAAAGCAGCGCAGGACCTGCAAGAACAACAGAAAGATTAGCATCCAGCGGGGGCCTCTTAGTGAGCCCAAGAGCTCATCAAGAATCGGCTCCAGCAACAGGGCTGGGCGCATTGTTCCATTCTCCGCCCACTCTCGGTGTAAACAAGTCCCTCCTGGTCTCTGCTTGAAATGCACTTTCCTGCGTTTGCTTTGGTGTAACTGGCTTCCCCTGCATGGGTGAATGTGAAGAAGATCCTTAGTAAGTCATTGAAGAAAACCGAGAAGAGGTCGGAGTGGCCTCTGTCGTTCATCAACGATCCAGTCAGGCAGTACTCCTCTGTAAAGCGCCGTTCGTTCACGTCGATTGGCTTTTTTTTTGCCTTCATTCGTGCGAGTAGTAAAAGCAGACACCCCTATTCTGCCGTGACCCGGATTCGAACCGGGGTTGTTGCGGCCACAACGCAAAGTACTGACCACTATACGATCACAGCGAGTTACCGAGCCACACGTGGCAGGGCGGAAAGGGCTGTGCTCTCTTCCTGTGACATAATTCGGAAAAGTCCTGACGTTGCATTTCAACTGAGCCCCAGTATACATCGACCCTTCGACACTCTGAGTGACAACTCTCTTGCGTGTTTTCTCATATTTATGTAGTTTGCTTGCATGATGCCGGGAACAGCATGGTTGTTCGCTGCCATATAGTCTAGCGGTTAGGGTTCCTGGTTTTCACCCAGGCGGTTCGACTCGGTTTTGCCTCCTGCTTTCCAAAAGATCAGCACCGTGTACGAAAGAGCCGCATTAAAACTACTCGAACGTGCAAAACGTGTGAGAAGAGGGGGCGCTTGTTTCCAACCGAAACTTCTCGCGTGTGAGACGAGCTGATCATCGCTGTGGGAGGGTTACTCTGGTAGACAGGGCTGACCTTCGGCAATAGGATTTATAGTCTCCAAGATGATATTTGCACTTTCTGGAGAGGCGATTTTCTCCACTTCAGTAGCCCGATTTCGTCGATTGCGTGGAGAAGGCTGTAGAATGTGGCGCCGCCTTTCCTGCTCCGTCCATGACAGGCGTGCTGGTCTCTGGAGAGAGAGCACGGTCCATCAGCGCACTCCAATAAAGGCACTGGAAGCAGCTGAATCGCTTTGGCGAAGCTCAGCGCTGGGCCGCTGGGCACGTCTTACCACCGTTTCCGTAGTGTAGTGGTTATCACGTTCGCCTCACACGCGAAAGGTCCTCGGTTCGAAACCGGGCGGAAACAGACATCTTTTGTCGCCAGGCACAAAAGGGGATTGGGGATTCGCCTAGCGCTGTGATCGAACAGACCCACTGGACCCACCTCTTAGTGTGGCGGGATCTGCACAGTGTCCTCGCTCAGCACTGACGTTCGGATGTCCTGAGACCCGCCTAGCACCAGGGCGCCTCACGTCCGCTCCCTGAGGGCACAGGTTTCTATACGGCATTCCTGAACTCTTTGCACTAATGAGCCCGGGCCTTTTTCCCGTCTCGCCGCTACGCATATGGGTCTTTTTCCGCACTTCTGCTCCCCACGGTTAGTCCCTTTGGTTGTCCGTGACAAGAAGGCCTCGATGCAGGAGAGGATAGCACTCAGCTCTGTACTCTCTCTTCCCTCCTCATCAACTACACTTTCCATGACAGACTTGGAGCCTGCCACTTTCCTGAAAAAGAAGCGAGTACACTTCTCAATTTCTTCCAAGAACTGCACTCTGCTTCTTAACAGCACTCCTCGACTGCTTTCTTCGACTATGCTCCGGATGTTTTTTTTTAAAAGGGTGATATCCTCGAGCACATCAAAGCCACTGTGCAGCATCGTGTAGAGACGCTGCAGCTGCCTCTGTTTCCTGGCTAGCACTCCTCTCCGTCTGGCAGCAGCCTTCCTTCCCTCAGCCATGAAAAAGGCCTTTGTCCTAACCTTCACCTCCTCCCACCACTCTCCTACTGACCCGTACAGACACTGCAAGGACAGCCACTGTGATAGTTTCTCTTTGTAGCGGGATATTACCCCCTCGTTCTCTAGCAGCTTTGTGTTGAGTTTCCAGAGGCCTGGGCCAAAGACAGTCCCGCCCTGGAGTTCCACTCTACACCCTAAAGCCTGATGATCTGAGAAGAAGACAGGCTGAAGAGTGACCCCAACAACTTTCACTCTCTCTGAGACAAAGCAATAGTCAATTCTGGAGCTGCTATTCCTCCCTGACCATGTATATCCTGCTGTTGTGGGATATATACATCTATATGTGTCTGAGAGTTTAAAGTCTTGAACTAAGTTTTGCAGGGCCAGTGAGCTGGAATCCGATTTTATCAGCCTTTTGGCTAAGATCAAGTTCAAGTGGCATACCCGCAGTTCTTGTCTTTCCAAAGTTCTAGAAGGCGATCGAAGATCCTGAAGAGTGCTTGAGCTGGTATCGCCCTAGGTTGAGCCTAGGGGGTTAAGGCCAAGCAGCAGCTGAGCTGGGTGGGATCCGGCAGCAACGTTCTCTCTCTCTGCTCTCTCCTCTCCCCTCCCCCTTTCTCTTGCTCCGCCTCCTTGGCCTCTTGGCTGGGAGTAAGTACTCGTGGCCTGCCCGCGGTGCTTGCTTTCTTCCTCGAGACTCAGAAGCGCTATCCGCTCCCTTTCTCTTGCTCCACCTCCTTGGCCTCTTGGCTTGGAGTAGGTACTCGTGGCCTGCCCGCGGTGCTTGCTTTCTTCCTCGAGACTCGGAAGCGCTATCTGCTCCCTCTCTGTCTCTCTGCCTCCTTGGTCTCTTGGCTGGGAGTAGGTACTCGTGGCCTGCCCGCGGTGCTTACTTTCTTCCTCGAGACTCGGAAGCACTATCCGCTCCCTCTGTCTCTCTCCTCCTGCGCCTGCACCTAGCTGGGCTTTGCACACAAGGACAAAGTCCAGGGCTCACTCGCTGCTCCTTTAGCAGCTAAACCCTCCTCTCCACAGGACCTTGCTCTCTCTCTTTCTCTCCTTTTTTCTTTTTTCTCCTTTCCAGATGGCAGACAAGAAGACACTGATCCGGTTCCACTGGACCAAGAAAACAGAGGCGATGCCAACTGCGAAATCCTTTTTCATTACCTTCCTGAGAGGGATCCTGCAGTTGGTGGCCGGAGATCTCTACTGCCTGCAAGACAACAAGGCAGAGAGATACATGGAGGCCTACATGGCCACGGTCGCCTCATATGAAAAGGCAACGAAAATGATCAGAGAAAAAGGTAAGCACCCCCGTTTCTCAGATTTCAGGCCGGAGCCTATGAGGAAGACAAACCAGAGGACCATCACAGTCCTCACATACAACCCTTACTTGTTGCCAAAAAGTGCGACGGATGCGGCGCCGAGGGACACCTCCTTCACCAATGCAAGGTAAGCAAACCTTCGTTTGCGCAGGTGGTGGAAGCCGGCCGGCAGAAACCAGTCTCAAGACAAAGGGAGAGAGGTGAGAACAAAGAACCCGCACCTCCCCCGCAGAGAACCAAAACTGCCGAGGCCACACCCCCAGCCGCACCAGTGCCACAAGATGGCCGCCAGGACGACGGACAAAATGGCTGACCGGAGGAAGGGCCCTCATAACTCCCAGCAAGAAGGGAAAGAGAAAGCGGGAGAAGAGATGCAGGGCAGATCCACCTTCGGAAGGACAAAAGAAAAGAGTGGTAAGGGAGAACCGTTTCCTCGTCCTAGAGGAAACGGAACTTTCTTCCCCCGAGGCCCAGGAAGTGGAGCCCCCCTCACCCAAGGCCCAGTAGCAACTGGAGGTCCCCGAAACTCCTGGAGAAAGGAAAGAAAAAAGCCTTCCCGAAGCGGTGGCGGAGAATTTCCTCGAGGAAGATGAGGATTACTTTGAAGCCGCCCTGGAGCCGGGACTGATGGTAGGGCTGGACCTGTCCAGCATGTTTACCTTTCAGTCCCCAGCGAGACCTGGAGGGAGCCCAGCATATTCCCCCCAGCACCCAAGGAGAGGAGTTACATCTAGGCTAAACAGTGCCCAGATGTAGACTCCCAAGTTTTCCACTGTAAGCACAAAGAGAGGAGGTTCAACTTTCACTTGTTTAATCATGACTGTGAAACTTACCTTTCTAACAACTAACGTGAGAGGGCTAAGAGTCTTTCATGATCTGGCCTCAAAGTCTTTCTCAGTTTGTTTCTTACAGGAGGTCCACCTGAAGGATGAAAGTGACAAGCTGACATTCACCAGGGAATGGACGAAGGGAGAATCATGCTGGAGCGTAGGAGGGGTCCACTCTTCCGGAGTGGGAATCCTCCTCGGAAACCAAGAGTTGACGCTGGTTTCCTCCTTCTCGGTGGTGCAGGGCAGGATCCTGGTCGCAGAGATCGACTGGAGGGGGCAGAAGTTGAGAGCAATTAACGTCTATGCTCCGGCGGAACCCTCTATCCGGAAGGAAGTGTTTGCTGACCTGGCCAGCTGCTGCACCACCAACAGACAGGTGGTGCTTGGCGGGGACTTCAACGTCGACCGGGAGAAGGGGAGCGATGCTAGCTCGGCAGAGCTGGAGTCGCTACTCAAGCAGTTCTCCCTGGTAGACGGTTTCAGACGGTGCCGCCCTAACGACGCCAGAACGACATGGAAAAACTCCAGGGGAGTGTGCAGCCGCCTGGACTACATCTTTCTGCACACGACCTGCTCCCTGGAGTCGGCGACGGTGTCCCCGGAGTGGTATTCCAGCCACGAGCGCTTGTCGGTGATGGCTAACACCAACCTGCCGGCATTCGGTCTTGGGTACTGGAAGCTGAACCGGGAGATACTGGAGGAAGACGACTTCAGGGCACTGTTCCGTAAAGACTACGCAAGCTGGGTCGATCTGAGAGACGGCTACAGCTCCATGGTGGAATGGTGGGAGTCGGTGAAGGACAGGACCTGAACCCTGGCGCAGATGTACTGCAGACGGAAGGCGGCCAGGGAGAGGAAGGAAGCTGCACGACTCCAGAGACAACTAGAGGAGGAGTACAGCTTGGCTAACGGGGGAGGAGCCTTCAATTCAGCCCGGGCACAGGACCTGAAGGAGAGGCTCCGCAAACTCAATCAGGTCCGAGGAGCCCAGAAAAAGAGGGTGATCCACGGCCTGAGACGAGGAGATGGAGAGGAAGTGCTGGACGAGAGCGACAAGGTAGAAGCGGCCACCGCTTTCTACACGGAGCTCTTTTCAGAAAAGCAGATGGAGGTGGAGGCAGGCGATGCTTTTCTGGAGGAGCTGAAGGCACGAGTACCAGAGGAGGTGAGGGAGGACTTGGAGGGTCCGATCACGGCCGAGGAGCTGAAGGCAGTGCTCTTGTCCATGGAGAATGGCAAGGTGCCGGGGCCGGACGGACTCCCAAAGGAACTCTACACCTGCTTCTGGGACACCCTGGCGGCAGATCTGGTGGAAGTGGCGCAGGAGATCTTCCGCCGGGGGAAACTCGGAGACACCATGAGGCAGGGCATCATCTACCTGCTCTTCAAGAGCCCTTAGCAGAGACGGTGAGACGGGACCCTGTCATCGACGGCCTGGAGATACCGGGAGGCGCGGGGGAAACCCTGAAGATCTCCCAGTTCGCTGACGACATGACGCTGTTCCTGAGGTCGGACAGGGGGTTGAGGAGGGCCCTGCAGGTCATGGAGCAATACTCCAGAGCCTCGGGGTCGAAGCTCAACCGCCGAAAGAGCAAACTGAAGTTCTTCGGGCCCTGGAAGCACAGGACGACGGCGCCGGAGGGTCTCGAGCTCTGCACGGAGCCCCTCAAAATACTGGGGGTTTCCTTCCAGAGCCAGGACAACGAGACCAACAACTGGACCGAGAGGATCGCCAAGGTGAACGCGAAGCTGGGTCTGTGGAAAACGCGGTCGCTGTCCTACACAGGGAAAGTGATGGTGTTGAAAGCAGACATCCTGGCGGCTTTGGTTTACCTGGCGGTGGTGTACCCGCTGCCGGCCAGACTCAGACGAGCGCTGCAAGGGATTATCTTCGGCCTCGTCTGGGGCGGCAAGTACGAGTACATCACTCGAAAACCGGATGTGTCAGCCGGTCGAGGAAGGGGTTCGAGATGTCCCACATTTCCCCCTGAAACTCAACTGCATCTTCTACTGCAACCTCTGTCGGGCGCTGCAGGAGCCCATTGGCCACAAGTACCAGTACTTTGTCAGGCTGTGGCTCTCCGTCCCGATGAGGCACTTGGTCCAGTGGTCAAACACTGGGCCCAAGGCAGAGAGGCGACCGAAGTTCTACACCCACGCTGTCAAGTGGAGCAGGAGGTACGAGGCCACGAGACAGCCAGAGCTCTGCACCAACCACAGAGCCCTGTACAAAGAGGTGAGGGGGCATTTGGTCGCTGACGAAAGGCTGCAGGTTCCCAGACAAGTCTGGGAAAGGACACAGCCCAAAGAACTTGACAACCAACTGAAGGACCTCAACTGGATGGCTGTGCACCAGAGACTGGCTACCAGAGAGGTCCTCTACAGACACTCGCTAACCAGGAATCCGCATTGCCCCCGGGACACGTGTTTTGTCGAGGAGACTCAGGAGCATGTGTTCTGGAGCTGCCTCTTCGCCAAGGTGGTGTGGGGCAGAATGGACAACATTATGCAACTCCTGGGAAAGGATGCAGTGCTCAGTTACCAGTACATTCTGCTGGGGGCTGGCACCCACCAGACTGGACAAGGGGACACAGGACCTGTGGGGGCTGCTACTGTCCCTCACAAAACAAGGACTGTGGAAGGCGAGGAACACTCTCATCCGGCACAACATAAAGTGGGGGGCGAGGGAGCTGGAGGAGAGGATCCTGGCGGACCTCAGGAGGAGGACGAAGCACCACGTCGCCAAATGGGGTTTCCCCACGGGGAGGGAGCGCTGGAATGGACTTTGGGACCTATACAGAGATTAAAGGACAATAGCAAGTGGTAGATTTGGAGGGACTCTCTTAATTGCGCAAATCCGCCCCCACTCGCAAAGATTGATAACGGACAATCAATCTCCGTTCCGCCGTTGTTTTTTATAACATGGAGTGTTAATATGTGTGAGATGTTCCTTTTGAGATGTTTTTTTTGCAGAATAAAGTATATTTTGTAGAACAAAAAACATCTTATGACAAGGTTTACAAGTTATCTGTTGAACTACATTCTCATAGGTGTGGTCACATTCCAGATCATTTGTTTACGTTTTTGTTTCTGGAGCAACTGTTAGATGAAATGTGCTAATATGTAACCTAACTCCAGTGTGAATAACTAGAAGAGGGGAGCAGCTCCATTCCATACCATGGGAGCTTTGAGATTGGCTGGGCCAGATCTCTCATTTGCATATCTGATTTGGAAATATAACACTAAACCCCTTCTTGCATGGATTTAACTTGCACCCAAGAGTCCCCTACTGTGTATTGCTACTTATTTTTTTATGATAAGTGGTGATTACCAGTTGACAGGTTTTATTTGTTGAATTATAAATGGTTTTGTATTATCATCCTGAATGGCCTGTACTCAAGGTTTGGTAGGGTATGTGTTTTCATTTCATTTACCAAATTGAATTTTTGCTCTTTTAGTATTTGTCTAGAAGGCTTTCTGAAGTCAGGAACCCCATTTATTTGGTGAAAAAGGATTCTGTATTAATATTTCTCATACAACATAAATAGGGTCTTTTATGAATAAAAAGATCTTGCACTTGGAAATCTTGATAAAGCTGTGTGCTTCCATACACTCAAGCAGTTTTGATTCCTAATATTTGACCTTAGGTGCGGGAACGGGTCTTTTTTGCCATTTGATTTCCAATTGATCAGCACAGTATAGAAAATAGACCCATAAAGCAACCTCAGCAGTGACAAATGTGCGAAAAGTGATCACTTGTTTTCGCCCGCTTTCAAACTGAAACCCTTTGGTGTGTTAAGAGAATGTGATAACCACTACACTGCGCAAGGTGGGAATGGGTGACTTGCAGAGAGTGTTGAACGTCGAGAAAGGACTTCTCTCAGGAATATATTTCCACATTCTGAAGAGGAGATTTTCTCCATTTCTATAGTCTGACTTCCTCTTTTGCTAGAGAGCTGTAGAATGTGGAGTCACCTATCCAGCTCTGGTAGCAGTGTGTAGATAACAGGTTTGTAACTGCCTGATGAGCACAGTAAATTAATACAGCAGAATAAACACACTGTGAGTATTTGAAGGGAATTAACAATCTTTCACGTCTCGCCATGTTCAATGCTGCTGTCATTTCTGTAATATTGTGATTATCACGTTCATCACACATGGGCAAGATCCCCTTTTTGAAAGCGGGCAGAAACAGGTGTCTTTTTATCTTCTCACATTTTGCACTTCTGCCAGTGTTTTATGGATCTTGTTTTGTCTTATTGCAATAATTCGAATTTCCTGTGTCATTCATGATCACATCAAACAGGCAGCAGATCATGTCACCTTTCAGATAGTCGTTCTTCTGCTTCCTAAATTTCCTAGAGACAGGTCTTTTCAGCAGAACTGACAAATGTGGCAAAGCAACCTGATAAGACCAGGTCCTAGAAGTCACTACTCAGTCAGTTACTACTGCCGAAATGCAAGCCCTTCCTCCAGCCTGAAGAAGTTGATCCTACATTACTCAGGAAGAAGATGTATCTACCAAACTTCAGAGAGCTGAGCTGGATTACGTAACACTCTACCACTCCTCTTCGTGCACTCATGCTGGAACTTTGGGAGGCTACTGCAGACAGCAGAGGTTAGATTGTAAACAGAGGTTGAAATAGCTCAGCTGAGAAAGCCTTAGACTGATGCTCTAAAGGTCCCTGGTTCAATCTGGGGTTTTGGCATTTTGTTTCGTTGCGCCATTTGTTCCTCTATGCAATGCCCTGTGTCCAAAGTCACACTTCCCTTTCTCAGCCTGAATCCCAAACTAGAGTCTTTGTGTCCTTGAGTCCCTCTTTTACCGACACTGATGAAGTACAGAAATAACTTAACATATTTTGCACTCCTTATGGTGTTTTATGGTGTGACCTGTATTTCTCTATGAATTTCCTTAGTGACAGCCCATTTGTTTTCAATATATTTCTGGTGAAGTTATTACATCGGTCTCCCCTGGTGGCTTGTTTTCATATCCCACTTCTGACAATGACTTTTCTTATGTCACTTTGATGCTTTAAAGCTCCTTAGCTCCCTGTCAGGAATCAAACCCCATTCTCCTGTATGACAGGCAGGGATTCTCACCATGGTTAAATTGCAACTGTAATAATATTGACAACATTAATAAATGCATATATAATTGAAATTAAAAATATATCTAACACAGCATCTTTTCTGGTTATATACCACAATGCATTGCTGATATTTGTTGTTTGCCATTTAGGTTAAATACTGTCATGTTTTTCTCAGCAATCTTCTTTTGATGCGTAAGTATAAATAATGATAATACTACTTGAATGCATACAGGTCTTAATATTATTTTGATTAAAAATAGTACGTTAATAAGCAATAAATGGCATATAAAATAGTGTGAAGGTGAAGATCACACAAAATCAACTACAAATGTGGGAATTATACATTTTTAGGATTATAAATTGCATGTAGCACATTAGCAACACTACAGTAATGCTAATATAACAATAGTGTAAAAAAAATCCTGACCTAATTCCTTACAAATGCTGATACAAAATGGGAATGATTTCAGAGTTTCGGGGATTGGGTCTCCTGATAGAGATCAGAGATGAACTGAGGCATGTGGGAAAGTGTACAGAACTGGTGAACTCCCAATTCCACATCAAGAGGCTGAGCACAATGGAAGAGTCCTGTACACACAAGTGAGTCCTTGACAACATGGACAATCAAAACCTACTGGTATGATATTATATTCTCTCTGTGGTGTAGAAAATATTCACTAATAGTATTATAGGTTACAGATAGGTCATTATATGACAGCTTACATCTGATTAATAGGATCCATCTCTGGCATACATTCTTATTTTTAGTTTATAATGTATAATCTTGCTAATTTTTTAATGCCAAAATAAAGTGTTTTATAAAAAGCTTCATGTTCTAAGAAATTACTACAACTTTTGAACTTTGAAATATTGCCACTTTGTATTCTAGGACTTAGCAAATACTGCAGAAAAGTGGAGTTAAAATGTGAAAATGTGTAATGGGTATGTCTGATTAGTTTATTAGTGAAGATCCAGTAGTAAAAATAGCTTCTAATATTATTTCTAATATAATATTATTTCCAGATAAACCAACTTTGGAGAGTAGGCAACAGTGATTTCAAAGAAAGTGTGTTCACAGTGTTGTTAAGGTATTGCTTATAGATTTTTTTAATGTTTTTACATTACATTTTTACTTTGATCAAGTTAAAATATCCACAAAATTTAGCTTAAAGATACCTTGTTAACCACTGAATTTGCAAGGTGTAAAACTGCTAAATTGTCTTTTAAAATCTAAGGATTACAGTAGTACATTTGATACTAAATATTTGAGTAAATAAACGTTGAGTGAAAACTCGCTTGAGAAATGTCTAAGCTCAGTCATAATTTGGTTTTCAGACTTAAGACAAATTAACTGATGATGGAATTCAACTTTGCTGGCACAAACCAGAAAGATCAAAGACAAAAGAGGTGCCTGGGAGACACAAATCTTTTTAGAGCAATTAAAGGTACTTTTATTCTATGTTGTACTTTCAAACTTTGGGTACTCTTTAATTAGGACAGACTTTATTGCTCAATTACTATGATGCAAGCTAAACTTAATACACTGATTAAGCTTTGATCTTAGTAAACCTTAATGGTTCTTTTTTGAGATTATATTCAAGAAGAGATTAATCATCATTTGTCGATCATTTGTTCATTTGTTGGAGAACTTGATAATCTTTGACAATTATTATTAAATGAGCATTATACAAATGTGCGTTGATATTTTTAATATGTACCTTAATTGTAATATATATAAACACAATTGGTTTGATATGGATGTTCATTTGAAGGATTTGAGGATATCAAGGATCGCAGAACAACCAAAGATACATTTGCGTCTCTGCTATTGGTAAAGATGAAAGAGTACCGTAAGTGTGAAGCTTGCATACACACGAGAGAAAAAATCAGTTTTAATGCACTTCATTAAACTGATGGTGTGCTTATCAATCGTGCATGAAAAATACATAGCAGAGGATGGTTTCGATCTATCGACCACTGGGTTATGGGCCCAGCACGCGTCCGCTGCGCCACGCTGCTGACAGCTGTCATAGTGTGATTCAACACAACTGCTCTATCTTTGCTTTCTAAAAGTGCGCCCGAGATTAAAAGTTTCAACGGCAAACGCAGACGTCACTTTGAGCACTTGGTCTTTTATAGTACAAATATCACACGCTGCACTACATGGGCGTGTCTTCAAGATCGTTGAGAACCAAACCTTCTGCTTTCCGAGGCAACTGATTATTTCCTTGTTAATTCACAAATCTTCAATGAGAATCAGTGAAACGAAAACCAAACACATGTACACACTCGCGTCCTAGCCTGAAAGAAAAATGATGGAAGCATTTGAGGAACAACAAGAGTAGTCTGAACAGCTCCAGTCTATCAACTGCTCTACAAAGTGATCGCTACTTCCACACCCAGTTTATAACACTGAAAATGATTCAGGAAGCACAGCAAAGTTCTAAAAGCAGCGCTTGAAAAGCGTCTAGATACATAAAATGACAATTTCTCAAAAGTAAAATCTTCAGCTTTTAAATATTGTCATCCATATATTTTCGTTTTTCTCTTTTTTACATAACACGCTTTCGAGAAATAGACTGTCTTGTAATGAAGGCTGCATTAGAACGTGTATCTACATTAAAATCGGGTTTATGACTTTTGCGTTATTCAGCTTTCTTAGCGCTTGGGTCTCGATTCAGATATCGCAATAAAAGCAACAGGGGAGTAAGTTTTCCTTTTCTAAATCAAAGGTGATCTGCTCACAAGGAAGTATAAAAACTTCAAAGGAACAAGTAATAGGTTTATTCCATGCTGAAAAAAAGAAGAAAGAGAACACAACGTTTCGGCCGTGGAGCCTTCTTCAGGTGAAGTATAAAAAAGTATATAATGTATAATGAAGTATAATGAAGTATAAAAACTTCAGCGTTTACTTTTTGAAGACCTCAAATTGTTGAAACACTATTGCTTCATGAGCTAATAAGTAAGGTTTCTGAGCACGCATTGTATTACTAATGCTGTTATTAATAAACAAAAAGCTTAAATTCACATAATGGAATTTGGACGGCTCAAAGTAGTCTATTCTTTGGACAACTTTACTTGCCCGCTGAGTAGAGTTTAAAGCAACGGCAGCAGAAGTAGCAGTAATAGCAACAACGTGGTTAGAGTGTCACAATACACTCTATGAAATTATTACGGCTTCAGATCGTTTTGTTCTGTTGAAGCTGCCTACAGGCTCTGAATTGCTGACATTGGCTGTGATCTTTTTTCAAGTTTCATGAAATCCTTCACATATTTGAAATATTTAATTCGGGTTCGCCTAATACACGGTACCTGCAGCAGAATGCTGTGGCACATGAAGCCGTTTTGTTTATCGGTTGTAAGGATTTAGGAGCGTACTACAAATCGAGCAAGCGAAAAGAAAATTAAACAGGAGTCACTTTTTGGATTGCTAATTCATTGTGCTCTGCTCGTCTAGGTTCAAATCCCATCCTTGTCATGGTTAAGGCCTGAGACGTGTGTGTTTTTTCTAAACGGTGTTTGCATTTGTTTCCTCTTTTACTCCTGTAAACTCAGGATTTGTTTTCCTTGGTGGCAACAATACGCTTCTGTAAATGGTAGACTCTGCTTTCAAATGAGCTGCACCAGGCATTCGGATACAGAAGAACACAGGGATTTAAAATTCAGGAATACGAACGGCCAATTGCTTACAGCTAGGGTTTTTACGTTTTCTTATTTAGCGATTTGTGTATCAATCTTTTAACAATTCATTAAAATGCTAACAATATGTAAAATCAAAACAACAGCACCGTTAAATGCCGGAGAGACAGGTCGTTTTTTTTTCCATCAGATGCCAATCTCTAATGCTGTGTGTGAGAGCTTACGTACCTTTCCTTTCCTCACATTTTCTGACAACTATTCCAAAGGGGCACCCTGTCAGCTCCTAATACTTTTTAAATGTCTGCCTGCATGTTTGATTATTGTCGTTTTATTTAGAAAAAGTTCAATATTGATCATAACTAAAGAAAATTAGGATCACGAATAAAAAAAGGGCTGAAGATGCGAGTCGCTCTTGAATCAGAGCTGGGCGACACGGGCTTCTGTTCTGATATGATTGTACGAGAAGCAGGAGGAATCTCTTCTCTCCTATGGAGCATGAGCTGAATCAGGAGTGAGACATTTCGTTTGCTCGTGCATATGTTAACACATGACCTACATCGTAAAACTAAATTAAAAACTAACATTAAGTTGTCAAAGACATTCATTTATATACAAACAAGAGACAGACATAGTAATGATTCTACATTAACTTGTCCTGCACTGATCAGACTAATTGAAATGTATGAAAGCCCGTTTCCGCCAGGGAGTTACAAAAAAACGCGCTATGGTATCGCAGAATTCCGACTAAGTAACTCAGAATTGCGACTTAGTAACTCACAACTCCGACTTTATATCTCACATTTGCAACTTCGAAATAGCCCATATTTCATTGTCTGTCCTTTTGTTATTGTAACGGATTCGGGTTCTAGCTAGCAAGACCTGGGTTTGAGCCAATACAGTGAGGCACGAAGTAGGGTGGGAGCGGCGAGGGCACAAGCCCTAGAACCCGAATTCGTTACAATAACAAAAGGACAGACAATGAAATATGGGCTTTTCGAAGTCGCAAATGTGAGAGATAAAGTCAAAATTCTGAGTTTTTATGTCGCAATTCTATGATTCTAAGTCACAATTCTGAGATACCATAGTGCGTTTTTTTTACTCCCTGGCTGAAACGGGCTTCCATAGGTTCTCAGTGCTGCGAAGCAAAAGCAATCTCTGGAAAATCAGACAAATTATTATCAGATCATGTCAAAAGCTGATCAGTATTTCTTTACTGGGAAGCAAAGAAATGCTTGTATTACACATTTTAATATGACATGCAATTACACATGAAAAATAGTAAAATTATTTTCATTGCGGTACGTGTTGATAGATCAGCCCCCTCGATAAAAGAAAGTGTGGACGGACGTGTCGCATGTTCCGTACTCTGTCTGACAGCGAGTTTAACACACTTTCCTCGGAAATTAGAAACTAATTGAACAATAAATTAATCTGAGCAAACTTTACACGTGTGGGTGATTTAATTCTGTCGAAATTGCGTGGAACTCCTCCGCTGAGGTCAGATACACACGGGAAAATGTTCAGGCGGCTTCACGGAGTCCCGCCTCAGACTGGAATCAGGTTCTAATTAGACGCTGAGAACAATCCGGATCTCTGTATGTAATTGATTGTGTTGATTGAGCGGTAGTGTGACCAGGTGTGCGGTAGCAGGTCCTGCCAGTATAAAAACCTAGTCACCGCGTTCACATTTTATGCTTTCTTGCTTCAACACAGTTTTGTGGTTTACTTATTTTACTCCTGTAGCATTTGAACGGGACGTTAATTTGGCGATGCGCTCGTTTCTCTTTATGCTGTGCCTGTACACAGGGGCCGGGCTCCCCGCACTGGTCTCCGCCGGGCCGGCTGGCTGGGACTCTCGGGAATTGGCGCTCCAGGCCGACCTCCCGGCTCCTGAAGACGCAGCCCAGTTGGAGGACTTGAACCTGGCAGATGCGCCCTCCGAAGACCTGTCTGCAAGCGAGAACGACTCGCAGTCCTTGGCTCCCGACTTTCGCCGCCTTCCCGTGTCCAGAGACGCGTACTCGCCCTACTTCGACAAGGAGAAGATGAAGCCCGAAGCCAGCAGCCGCCCCTTACCCGCCTACATCAAGAGCGTCCTGTTTCCTCCCCAGCGAGGGCGGCAGCCGGCTCGCCCGGCCATCGGGGGCACCCGAGGAGTGGCTGTGTGGTGCGACTCCAGCAGGATGTACGTGAGGGTCAGTCGGCTCCTGTTCGGCTTCAGCTGTTGGCCGTCGGAGGTGACCTTGGGCAACTGCAGCGTCAGCCGAACCACACGCACTTACTTCTACTTCATCTACGGGCTTCACGAGTGCGGCACCGAGCGATCGGTAAGCGGGTCTTCATCTACAGGCAGTGTATCGACGTGAGCTGTAGGGCCAGTGTCGGGGTTGCCTTTCCTGGGAATATCCCTTCCTCTGTGACCCTGCAGGTTGTCCAGGGCCGCCTGGTGTACTCCAACACTCTCCGCTATACCCCGCCCTCCTCCAGTGCACCTGTGCATCGCTTCATTCCCTTCTCTGTGCCGGTCAAGTGCTCCTACAACAGGTAGGCAGGGCTCTGCTGCTGCTGGGAAAGTGTCCAGATGCCCCTCATCACCTCTGTCCTGCAGGTTCCACTACTCCTACAAGGTTGGCTATGTCCCCACGTGGGCCAGGAGAAGGACCTTCTTCAAGGACCTGAAGAACAAGCACAGCTTTGTCCTGCTCACCACCAACTCCTTGAGTGAGTGGCTCCACCTGCCTGCAGGGGGTGCTGTGTGCAGGTGTAATGCTGCCTCTCTCTCTCCAGCCCACTGGGTCCGGCTTTCTCCCAAGGATGAGTACTTCCTGGGTCAGCCCATGTACTTCCAGGCCACTGCCTACTTTGCCACAGCGGAGCAGAGGCTGTACATCCACTCGTGTTACGTAACGGAGAAACCAGACCAGCACTCCCAGCCCCGTTTCCCTGTGATCGACAATTTGGGGTATGGCCCCTTCTGGGAGGGGAGGTGGGCAGGAGCCCTGAGAGCCTGCAGGGGTTCATCCTTGTCCTTGTCCCCAGGTGCATGGTGGACAGCAAGGCAGATGGCTGCCTGTCCAGGTTTGTCCCCTCCAAGCAGAAGGATGTGCTCTGCTTCACAATTGATGCCTTCCTCTTCCAGAAGAAGCTGTCCAGGAAGGTATTGCTCTCAAAGGCTGCTCAGCCTTCTCGCTCTACTGATCCATTGTCTGCTTTTTCATCCATGATCTAGATGTGAACCAGACTGTGGCAGCTGTAGTGCCTAGAGCTGCCAGCTTGCCTTCACTGATGGCAGAAGGTCCTTCTCTATCCCTCTATTGGCCTTGATCCCTTAATGCTGTGACCTTCCCTCTTGCAGCATGAAGTGACTGAGCTGTACATGCACTGTGTCATGGCAGTGGCTCCTGCTAAAGCAACACCAGGGACCAAGTCCTGCACCGAAAAACAGAAAAACAAAACTACTCACTCTTTAATCTCGTCTAATCCAAGACGCACCGATTATCACAGTCTTCTTTTAACACGCGTGCTGTGATTCCTCTATGTAGCAGAAATGACAACCGAGGAGCCGAGAGATTATTTCAGCATTTCGCATCTGAACGGAAAACATGAACGACCAACTTGGACATGGGTGTCTCATGACCGCACCTTAGGTTGTGACACGTGCAGGTGTGAGGGGTTGCCGGGCTACTTTGGAGCAGAGCTTGGGCGGAGGGGGGGCGGGAAAGCAGACAAAGAGGTGACACCTCAAGGTCTGCACGATCACAGCTCTCCGCCGCCCCAGGCTTCCGCTCGATAAGCTACTGGACACACCCGCCCCTCCTCACACAGACCGTGGAAAAGCCCCTGAGTGGGAGGGCTCTCTCTTCCTCCCAGGAGCTCTTGGACACGACGCACAGACAGGGCGCGGGGAGCCGCCGCCTGCAAACACGGCTCCAGGCAGGACTCCACTCTGCAGGAGCCGCAGAGCAGAGGAGATGAGGGCAGCTTAGCTCCTGTGCAGAGACCTGAGCTGTTGTTGCTGTGGATGCTGTCTTTTCTGCACTCAGGGTAGGAGTGAATGTTGAGTTGCCCTTAGAAATGAAGCAGAGCACTTCAACGGCACGGGTGTGTGTGTGTGTGCGCCCTGGTGATTCTGGGAGACAGATCGAACCTGGGCTAAAAGAGAGGGGGCTTAGCCCTCTTCCGTTTGCTAGTTCAAATTTGTACAACCCATTTGTATCTGCTAGGCGGCGCAGTCGTCGTGCACAAAGAACGCTTTGAAAAGCGTCAAAGGCAAGTCATTCCGAGTTGGTCGTTTGTGTTTTCCGTTCAGACGCGAAATGCTGAAATGATCTCTCGGCTCCTCGGTTGTCATTTCTGCTCCGTAAAGGAATCGCAGCACGCGTCGGCTTCCAGCACGGTGGGTCGGGACACGATGCCGGGGGTCGGAGAGAGCGATGTCTTTCTCGTTAGTATAGGACCTGTCACCTGTCCCCACCTGTCACGCGGGAGACTGGGGTACATCAGGACGCGCATTGAAGTGAAAGCAGGATGCGCTGTGACATGCACTGTGCAGATCCTGCCACACTAAGAGGTGAGTGGGTCTGTTCGATCACAGCGCTAGACGAATCCCCAATCCCCTTTTGTGCCTGGCGACAAAAGATGTCTGTTTCCGCCCGGTTTCGAACCGGGGACCTTTCGCGTGTGAGGCGAACGTGATAACCACTACACTACGGAAATGATGGTAAGACGTGCCCAGCGGCCCAGCGCTGAGCTTTGCCAATGCGATTCAGCTGCTTCCAGTGCCTTTATTGGAGTGCGCTGATGGACCGTGCTCTCTCTCCAGAGACCAGCACGCCTGTCATGGACGGAGCAGGAAAGGCGGCGCCACATTCTACAGCCCTCTCCACGCAATCGACAAAATCGGGCTACTGAAGTGGAGAAAATCGCCTCTCCAGAAAGTGCAAATATCATCTTGGAGACTATAAATCCTATTGCCGAAGGTCAGCCCTGTCTACCAGAGTAACCCTCCTGCAGCGATGATCAGCTCGTCTCACACGCGAGAAGTTTCGGCTGGAAACAAGCGCCCCCTCTTCTCGCACGTTCGAGTAGTTTTAATGCGGCTCCTTCGTACACGGTGCTGATCTTTTGGAAAGCAGGAGGCAAAACTGACACGTTCCCATACCGGGAGTCGAACCCGGGCTGCCTGGGAGAAAACCAGGAATCCTAACCGCTAAACCATATGGGAGCACACAACCCTGCTGTTCTGGGCATCATGTAAGCAAACTACATAAATATGAGCACACGCAAGAGAGTTGTCACTCAGAGTGTCGAAGGGTCGATGTATACTGGTGCTCAGTTGAAATGCAATGTCAGGACTTTTCCGAATTATGTCACACGAAGAGAGCACATCCTTTTCCGCCCTGCTACATGTGTATCGGTAACTCGCCGTGATCGTATAGTGGTCAGTACTTTGCGTTGTGGCCGCAACAACCCCGGTTTGAATCCGGGTCACGGCAGAATAGGGGCGTCTGCTTTTACTACTTGCACGAATGAAGGCAAGAAAAAGCCAATCGATGTGAACGAACGGCGCTTTACAGAGGAGTACTGCCTGACTGGATCGTTGATGAACGACAGGGGCCACTTCGACCTCTTCTCGGTTTTCTTCAATGACTTACTAAGGATCTTCTTCACATTCGCCTATGCAGGGGAAGCCAGTTACACCAAAGCAAACGCAGGAAAGTGCAATTCAAGCAGAGACCAGGAGGGACTTGTTTACACCGAGAGTGGTCGGAGAATGGAACAATGCGCCCAGCCCTGTTGCTGGAGCCGATTCTTGATGAGATCTTGGGCTCACTAAGAGGCCCCCGCTGGATGCTAATCTTTCTGTTGTACTTGCAGGTCTTGCGCTGCTTTTGAGCCGACAGAGCTCGTCCTGGTCTGTCGGCACAGCCCAATTGCAAATGATCGGCTCCGGTTACAGAAGAAACGTGCGTTTGGTACTGTTGTAACAGAAGGAATAAGGTTCTTGATCCCAAGATGAAGTAAAACAGATGAGTTTATTGCATGCAAGGAACAATAAAGCCGAAGTCTTGTTTCCCGCAAGAAACAACAAAACCGAAGTATTGTTCGATGTGCCGGTACAAACATTTAGGTTTTATAGTCCTTGCTTGCTGCTTCAGACGTCATTCAATGTTATGGTAAGGGGGGGGGGTCATGGTATTTGGCCAGTTAAGAGGCCCTGGCCAAATGGTCAGTTTAAGATTATGCCCCCAGGGGGTTCCTTGTTCGCATCTGGCATCCTTATCAGTTAACCCCCTTTCCTGCCATAAACCCCTGTTGCTTAGAAGTCTAATTTTCAGGCAGAACTGACTTACGTTAACCCTTTTTACATCTTATCTCTTACTTCATTCCCCCCTTATAAAATATGGCATACGTCAGGACTGCCTATTTTTTCACATACAATGTCAGGGCAGATCTTTCCTTTTTAGATGTACAGGCATGCATTACCATGACATTGTGTGTTCCACAGTTACAACAAGATGTTATTGATGTTTTTGTACAAGTGATAGTTACAATTATACATATAAAACAGCCCTAATCCTACAAATACATAAAGTCCTACTCCAGGACCCAAACGCAGACCTCAGCCATGTGGAGATCTATCGTCAGGATCTTGGAACAGCAATACTGACCCAACTCCGATTATAATTTTTTGGCTTATAGATATGCCAACACCTGGAATGTATTGATACCATATCCCCAGAAATGCTCCTCAGGCCTAACAAGCACACTGTTGGTCTTAGGAAACATCAGACACAGAAACGGTAACAACATCCTTCTTTCTGTTCACTCAGTCTCTGGTGCCGTGGGTCGGTGAAAGTGCGATACGCGGATCCAGCGATCTCATCCTGTCACTCAGATGGCACAGTCAGTAGTTGGTGGCACTTGATATGGTCCCTCCCAGCAGGATTGCAACGTCTGGCAGGGTATCTCTCCTTCACCTACACCCACTCGCCAGGTATCTGGACGTGTCTCCCCTCTACTGGAGGTCCCCAAGCGTCCGGCACCTGTTCACGAGCCCTGTGCACTGCTTCAGTTAACAAACCTACAATACTTTAATAGAGAGTTAGTTAATTCATCAGTGCGTTAGCCAAACTTGGCCTCCAGGGAGTTTCTTTGGCTGCCCGTGATGATCTCAAATGGGCTCAGTCTCACAGTTCTGTTTTCTCCAGCCCGCAAACCGCACAGGACTGCAGGTAGAGCATCTACCCACGGTGTTCCTTCAGTTGATATTTCCTTAGTTGGTCTTTCAGACTGTGGGTGATGGGGGCAATGTGACTTCTAACTTACCCCTAGTGAGACAATTACAGCCTGGCACACCTTCCCAGTGTAGTATGCCCCTAGATCAGTATCCAAGGGGAAGGGCAGTCCGTACCACGGGATCATCTTTGTCATACACTTGGGTATGTGCCAGCCCACATCCCATCATTATACAACCCCACATTTTTACACATTTGTTCTAACCACTATTAAACATCTATTAAAGCCCTCAACCTGAATTCTCCCCTTTCCCCAATAGAGGTTTCACAGGGGTCTCAGACTCCCGCTCTCCCAGTGCCGCTCGTCTGGCATCTGCATCTGCATGGTTGTTACCTTGAGTTACTGGAATTCTTTATTTATTGTGTTATTTACACCTTACTCAAGCTGCTTCTGTCGGCAGCTGTAAAACTACAAATCAGTTCAGAGACAAGCCCAGTATTCTTAACTGGAGTCCCTGCCGTTGTGAGAGAATCCTATTTCTCCATAGCCATCCAGAATTGTGGCCTACATGCAACAAATACATACATTATATACATATACAGTAACCCTTTGTCCACACTTACATATAAAGGAATGGTTGATCCATCTGAGGAAACCCCAGTCTCAGCACCTGTAAGAGAGCTTGTTTCAAATGATTACAGGCGGCTTTTGCTGCTGGAACCAAGGCAATCTTGTCCTTGTACTGCACTCCCCCCTTAAGCAGATCTGTTAAAAGTTGTGCTCACCCCGTAAAAACATTGCACCCTGGCCCTGTTAAAATTCCACAATGCTCGACACAAAAGGGCCTTATTATAACTGCTTAATATTAGACACTCTAAAGCTGAAGCAACTCAGACTTGTGGGTTTCCTCGTCAGGGGAAGAACTCAGAATACCATCAACATACTGAGTGATCACAGTCAGTTGAAGCCACGTGATACCCTGTTCTGGATAGTCATTCTTTGTAATGCATAATATTCCAACCCAATAGATCTGGGATAAAACCACCCATTAAAATCTGGTACTCGGCAAGTAAAACTTGCTGCCCCAATACTCCTGTTGCCTCCTGCCGTCTCCCCATATACATTACTCTATAGCACACTGTTGAACAGAGGAGTGAAACAAGCATGACAGTAGTGCTCCAGTATACCCTAACAGAGAAACCAACACTCCATTAACAGTACATTTTTATCCACTGGACTGGGACAGACTTAGGGAGGCTACAAGGGATTTACAGGATCTAATCGTTAGGTAAACAGATCTTCTCACAAGACGTTATTCTCCCCAGTCTCGATTCTAAACCTACAGCGTTTCAGCATGTCTGGTTTCGAGACATTCGAAAAAATCCAAATTGTTTCCACTATTGCAACTAATTGTATAAAAATACAAAAACTGTTTATCTAACTACTTTTACGTCCACCTGTACTGTACTTATACGTTTCAGACACTCTTATATTTTCCAATCTCCTTACAGATGCAGCCATTCAAAGTGCGCGGTACAGACATGTACCGGAGGTAATTGGCTACGGCTTCGTGCATCGTGACACGTGATGACGCAAAATACCGCGGTGCGTGATTGGTTGACCGACAGGGGCACTCGTGGTCCGTTGGTCTGTCGTAGAAAGACTTACTGTAAACGTCTTTACTGTGCCAGTTGTAGATATTGAATTTTACCACTGAAGGGAAATCTTAGTAGCTGAGCATAAAAAGAATAGGAGCATACTGTAACGCGTGTGAAGGCCATAAACGATATTAATTTTGGAACATAAACATACAGTATATAGCTGGTCTTGGTACTTTAAAGAAAAAAATACACACCAGTATTCCATTCCTCCCTAAACATTGTAAGCTTCGAAGTCTTTAACTAACGTGATACCGGAGTCAACAAGCATACTTTTAGAATTTGATTAAAAGGGAATATAATATGGAATCGCGTATCTCAAGAATTTAATAACGGTATGATTATATCCATGTACTGCGACAGGGCTCTGTAGGGCTGTTTCGCCTGCCTGTTCATGCGAGCTGTCTTGTAACCTACTGGTCTAGGTGCGTGACTACCAACTGGCAGGTTGTGTGTTCAAATCCAGCTGGTGCTGGACTTTTCATTTGTATTTATTTATTTTTTAATCACGTAACATAAACATATTACCGTATGCAAACTGTACTGTATACAGTATGTATATGTATATTTAATGTCATAACTGTGCCCGGTTAAGTATTGAATATTCATATCTAATTTTACCACTGAAGGGAAATCTTAGTAGCTGAGCATAAAAAGAATAGGAGCATACTGTAACGCGTGTGAAGGCCATAAACTATATTAATTTTGGAACATAAACATACAGTATATGGCTGGTCTCGGTACTTTAAAGAAAAAAATACACACCAGTATTCCATTTCTCCCTAAACATTGTAAGCTTCGAAGTCTTTAACTAACGTGATACCGGAGACAACAAGCATACTTTTAGAATTTGATTAAAAGGGAATATAATATGGAATCGCGTATCTCAAGAAATTAATAACGATATAATTAAATTCATGTTGCAAAAGAACTGCAATGGACATAAAAACTCCCTTGCTTTTAACAGAGCGTTGCATAATTTCTAACTACGAAAATGCCAGGTGAAAGGATTTGTAAACTTATTTTGTTAAAGCAAGTCAGTTTTTTCCGCAACACATAAAATACATTTTTCCAAGAAAGTTTAGCCTTTGTCACTAATGAAACCACTAAATAAAGACATAAATATAGAAATCTTATTTAAATCTTATTTAATGTTGGTAGCAGGATGAACTGTCAGAGTGTATATTTTGTTGCAGAGTTGCTGCAAGATGTTAACAGTGAAAAAGGTATTTAGAAATGAGTTATTTCAAGATGAAAAAGAAAACATACACGAAACATGGTTTCATTATGACAAAAATCGGTCTTGAGATATTTTTAACTTGATTTACAGTATTTGAACGGTATGTCTTAACACCGATACTACAGTGCTTAAATACTGCTCACGTATATGTTTCTAGGTTTATATTATGCATTCCATACGGTCAAATTACTTTTGAGCAACTAATAAGAAGCGCGAAACGGTATGTGTTTTAGTTTCATTTTGTGCTGGGACCCGTGGATTGATTAGAGATATCAAGTACATACAAGTCATTTTTTAAATGTTGTAGTTCGTCTTGAAAAAAATGTTACGAGTACATCATCTATCAACAATTACACAGGTTCTGTTTCCATATTGCGGATTTTGGTTACGTAATATTATTTTCTAGATTTCACGTTGTGAATATATGATTTGGGCAAACAGAGCCGCAAAGAAGTTAATTATTGGTTGTTGGTTTTTTTTTTGCAGTTTTATCTAGAACAAGCGATGCTTAAACCTTTGTCTGATTCTTGTGAAACTATCCACACGACAGTTACAGTACCTAGGAGTTGACTTCAGTGATGTCACTGATGGGATGTTTCTAAAAATCCATTCTCTGTAAAACGTCTTCTCTAGTTGTCCTGCATATGTATTCGCTAATGAAGCTGTGTGTTCTGAGCCTGGATCTCTACATTTCTGTATGAACCAGTTTAGAGGGCTAAAGACAGCTTGTGTTTAAATTGAGTGTAAGGCAATTTATGCTTCTAAAGTCATGGTCAGCATTTATTTTTGTACTGTGCTGTAAACTTGTTCTGTGCCAAGTCACATTATTTTATAGCGTTTTTATAGCGTTATCAAATCCGGTGGCGCTGTGTGTTAGTTTACTGACTCCCATGTCAGATGGTCTGTGATTGAAACCTGTAAAACCGGTTTAATTCGTCACAGCCAGCACTCTTCAGGTGTGAGGGTCTTCTGCTCAGAATGAAACGCTAAAATGTTTGTGTATATTCTAATGGTAGTGGGGGCAGGGTGTGTGGGAACAGGTTTGGTTGAAATTGCATTGGAAATCTATGTTCTTCACACCTGAAACATTTTCTCTGAAAGCATTTTCTTCGCAGTTTAACCAATCTTGGTACAGCATGTTACAGTTTACTATTATTAACCATATTAATTTTAAGTGCTTAATGTAAAATCTTGTAAAAATATATTTTCATTGTTCCAATATACATTAAGTCTGACTATCATATAATAAGTTAAATACAAAACTAAAGAAAAAATAGGGTTAAATATAATTCAAAATATTTTGCTAACAATGTTAACTGTTTATGAATAATAAAATGTATTAACTAAGGAGTAGGATGGCACAGTTGTTAGTATGTTTTTTGTTTTGTTTCTTTTTCATAAATACAACAGTAGTACTTGATGTCTCAGTGGCTTTCAAAATTAAATTATGCATGCAAACCTGTGAACTAGAAAGATAACTAAGATATCCATCCATTATATTCCATAATATCCATGAAATATATGGCGCTGAAATATGTGTGACGCAGTGGTGGCCTGGCACGGTGAGGTGCCCTGGCAGCTGTATGATGCAGTGGTGGCTTGGCACGGTGAGGTGCGCTTGCAGCTATGTGACGCAGTGGTGGTCTGGCACGGTGAGGTGCGCTGGCAGCTGTGTGATGCAGTGGTGGTCGGGTATGTAGAGGTGGAATTTCCCGCCAGCGTGGAGCTTGAATTCACAACCTTGAGACACAGTGTTCAAGAGTCACAGAAGAGGTCAGCCTGGTCTTCAGTTTGCCAACGATAAGCTCCGGCAGTGCTCCTCTGTAAAGCAGATTGTTCGGATCGGTTATGTGGGACGGCACTTCGATACTAAGATCGTTTGCAGCACACGCATGGTTTCCCCCTTCACGCAAAAAACATAGACGAAGGAAGCTCTATGGTCTTGGGCTGCTGACTCCCGGATTTAAAGCGCTCTGGGTGCCAGCTTAGTCTCTAACAAGCACACTATAAAGACAGGAATTACACTTTGCGCACGTCACGCATGGAATGGCGAGGCTACTTGATCCAATATTATCTAGTCTCACCTCATATGGTGCCGATTCCTGGTTTTCATTTAAGAAAGAGCACTGCAAACACCGTAAACAGTGCAAAACGTGTGATGAAAGAAGTCTTTTCCCCCCTTTGTCTAAAGCAGAACACAGCGGAGTCATGCCGAGGGTTGTGAGATCAAGATTTCAGTGGAGCACTGTCGTCTACGTCTTTAGCTACATGAGTTGGACATCCTCTTGTACACGGAAAGCAGATTGAGATCCTCTGACATGAAAAGTGCCAGATAAAAGCCATTTCTCATCCTTTCTCTTAGTGGTGGAGCTATCGCATGTAAATGAGGAAACTTGCAAGGCGAGCAGGCTCGGTGCACACCGAATGCAGATGTCTCAGAGCAGTTGAGACGTGTCCATGTGGCTGTCAAAGGACAGCACTTTGCCGGCGCCGTGGCTTAGTTGGCTAAAGCGCCTGTCTAGTAAACAGGAGATCCTGGGTCCGATTCCCAGCGGTGCCTTTCTTCCTGTCTTACTGTACAGAATTTATCCTTACGGGCAAATCCCATGCCTTTTAATTCAGGTGAATGCAAGTGTTCGTTTCCTTTCTGGAACAACTTGTTTTGAAAGAAATCTATACAGCTTGCGAAAGATGAAACACAAATCTTGCTTATCAGTGAAGAAGAGGTGCTCCCAGCAGGCCAGCTAATACCAGCAAGTTTTTTTTCACCCTGACCCAGAGAATGGAGAAAAGCGAGGCGCCTGTGGCTCTGCAGTGTAATCTGTTCGGGAGTTCGGCGGTTAGCTGAAAGAGTGGTAAATGGAGCTCACCCCAGCCCGTCCTTATTCTTTTAAAGAGGATAAAAAATTAACTTCGCCGCCACTACTACCAGCTTTAAAAGACTGCCATGGGCATGGAAAAAAACACACCACAGATGACTTTTCTGGAACCGAAGCAGAGATTCCTTTACGAACCAACTGATAAAGCTCAGCCAGTGAATACTGTTAACAGAATGTGAAAGCACGATCAACTTTGTAACTGCAACCACAGGAAAAACAGCAAGAAGCAGGCTCCATTCCCCATTTAAATCTGTCGTGCTAGGCATGCTTTTTGGCACGCATGAAGTAAATCCCACGATCGCTTTTGAACTTGGACAAAGTACTTCCAAAGGAGCGCTATGCGCAAAGATTTAACAAGCTCAACCCCCACCGATGATTTGGTGTGAAGAAGCAGAACATTCAAGTTTCACAGACAGAAGCAGCACGCCAGCACAGCCAACATTAAAACGGAGGGCACACTACGATTTGCATTGACACAAAAGTGATCTGGGCAGACGTCGTTCCCTGCATAACGCAAAAAGTGGCAAAGCGCTTTTGGGTTGAGAGGACGCAAGAAGGTTTTCGTTTTGTGCCTTGATGTCAAGCTGAGAAAGTATCTTTAAACACTTGGTTTAGTTTCTCGAGAGACTGCCAAAAAGCAGTTCCCTCCCTTTCATCTGAAGCCAGCTGAAAGGGGGTCTCGACAGAAGCACCTGGCAGCAGTGGAATTCAAACCCACGCCCCCAAAGAGACTGGAGCCTTAATCCAGCGCCTTAGACCGCTCGGCCACGCTACCCGCTGTGCGTTGTTTCTTTGTCTCATTACTTGCCCGGAGGAAGCCGGGTGGGTTTTGCTCTTGTCGCCCGACTTAGTGGCGTTATGACCGTGGAACCGACTGCAACTGCTTTTTCTGAGATGCTTCCCCTCTCATGGCGAGATCTCGACTTCTTTAACACCTCTGGATAAAGATCTTCTGTGGAGCAGGTTTCAGACCTCTGCGTACAGCACCCTTGATGTCATTTTATTTTTACAGAAGCCGCATCCGGAAAGTTGTGTTTTTTACGTTTTATTTGAACAACAAAACTACATACAATACAAAGAAGAGCACATATAACGTATCAAGAAAATCGTCAGGGGCACATGCTATAATACAATTACACTTTATGAAAAACGATTACACAAGGTAAATAAAGATAAGGTCCGCACAGCTTGTTCTTACATTTCGAAAGAGTCCGTAAATACCCCTTGACGTCTATTTTGAACTGTTCAAACGTAGGACTCTTCCCAGACCATTTCACTTTATACCACATTCCTAAACGAGGATGCTTCTCCTGTTTTAGAACTATTTTGGGCGGTATGGCTTATACAGCACACCCACAGTATTCTAATGGTGGACTGCAGATCTGTGCTATAGTTCAGTCGAATTCAAAGGATCCAGCAATCGTACTGGATTTGACTGGGATTCTGAAATGTCTCTTGCAAAAGTATTCGGGTTTGCTTGAACCTTTGATACAAAAAGTGATCTGATCTGAAACTACCCAGCTTACAATCTCTGAGGTAGTTGTCACTAAACTCGGACGTGATGTGGCACACATGTGCCATGTGCCTTTACTTTTGTAAAAAACTGGTATCGGGAAAAGTTTCTTAATATTTCTTTTGATTAGCATGCAAGAAAATGTGATCATTACCTATGGAATTTCCCGCCAGCGTGGAGCTTGAATTCACAACCTTGAGACTCAGTGTTCAAGAGTCACAGAAGAGGTCAGCCTGGTCTTCAGTTTGCCAACGATAAGCTCCGGCAGTGCTCCTCTGTAAAGCAGATTGTTCGGATCGGTTATGTGGGACGGCACTTCGATACTAAGATCGTTTGCAGCACACGCATGGTTTCCCCCTTCACGCAAAAAACATAGATGAAGGAAGCTCTATTGTCTTGGGCTGCTGACTCCCGGATTTAAAGCGCTCTGGGTGCCAGCTAAGTCTCTAACAAGCACACTATAAAGACAGGAATTACACTTTGCGCACGTCACGCATGGAATGGCGAGGCTACTTGATCCAATATTATCTAGTCTCACCTCATATGGTGCCGATTCCTGGTTTTCATTTAAGAAAGAGCACTGCAAACACCGTAAACAGTGCAAAACGTGTGATGAAAGAAGTCTTTTCCCCCATTTGTCTAAAGCAGAACACAGCGGAGTCATGCCGAGGGTTGTGAGATCAAGATTTCAGTGGAGCACTGTCGTCTACGTCTTTAGCTACATGAGTTGGACATCCTCTTGTACACGGAAAGCAGATTGAGATCCTCTGACATGAAAAGTGCCAGATAAAAGCCATTTCTCATCCTTTCTCTTAGTGGTGGAGCTATCGCATGTAAATGAGGAAACTTGCAAGGCGAGCAGGCTCGGTGCACACCGAATGCAGATGTCTCAGAGCAGTTGAGACGTGTCCATGTGGCTGTCAAAGGACAGCACTTTGCCGGCGTCGTGGCTTAGTTGGCTAAAGCGCCTGTCTAGTAAACAGGAGATCCTGGGTCCGATTCCCAGCGGTGCCTTTCTTCCTGTCTTACTGTACAGAATTTATCCTTACGGGCAAATCCCATGCCTTTTAATTCAGGTGAATGCAAGTGTTCGTTTCCTTTCTGGAACAACTTGTTTTGAAAGAAATCTATACAGCTTGAGAAAGATGAAACACAAATCTTGCTTATCAGTGAAGAAGAGGTGCTCCCCGCAGGCCAGCTAATACCAGCAAGTTTTTTTTCACCCTGACCCAGAGAATGGAGAAAAGCGAGGCGCCTGTGGCTCTGCAGTGTAATCAGTTCGGGAGTTCGGCGGTTAGCTGAAAGAGTGGTAAATGGAGCTCGCCCCAGCCCGTCCTTATTCTTTTAAAGAGGATAAAAAATTAACTTCGCCGCCACTACTACCAGCTTTAAAAGACTGCCATGGGCACGGAAAAAAACACACCACAGATGACTTTTCTGGAACCGAAGCAGAGATTCCTTTACGAACCAACTGATAAAGCTCAGCCAGTGAATACTGTTAACAGAATGTGAAAGCACGATCAACTTTGTAACTGCAACCACAGGAAAAACAGCAAGAAGCAGGCTCCATTCCCCATTTAAATCTGTCGTGCGAGGCATGCTTTTTGGCACGCATGAAGTAAATCCCACGATCGCTTTTGAACTTGGACAAAGTACTTCCAAAGGAGCGCTATGCGCAAAGATTTAACAAGCTCAACCCCCGCCGATGATTTGGTGTGAAGAAGCAGAACATTCAAGTTTCACAGACAGAAGCAGCACGCCAGCACAGCCAACATTAAAACGGAGGGCACACTACGATTTGCATTGACTCAAAAGTGATCTGGGCAGACGTCGTTCCCTGCATAACGCAAAAAGTGGCAAAGCGCTTTTGGGTTGAGAGGACGCAAGAAGGTTTTTGTTTTGTGCCTTGATGTCAAGCTGAGAAAGTATCTTTAAACACTTTGCTTAGTTTCTCGAGAGACTGCCAAAAAGCAGTTCCCTCCCTTTCGTCTGAAGCCAGCTGAAAGGGGGTCTCGACAGAAGCACCTGGCAGCGGTGGGATTCGAACCCACGCCCCCGAAGAGACTGGAGCCTTAATCCAGCGCCTTAGACCGCTCGGCCACGCTACCCGCTGTGCACTGTTTCTTTGTCTCATTACTTGCCCGGAGGAAGCCGGGTGGGTTTTGCTCTTGTCGCCCGACTTAGTGGCGTTATGACCGTGGAACCGACTGCACCTGCTTTTTCTGAGATGCTTCCCCTCTCATGGCGAGATCTCGACTTCTTTAACACCTCTGGATAAAGATCTTCTGTGGAGCAGGTTTCAGACCTCTGCGTACAGCACCCTTGATGTCATTTTATTTTTACAGCAGCCGCATCCGGAAAGTTGTGTCTTTTACGTTTTATATGAACAACAAAACTACATACAATACAAACAAGAGCACATATAACGTATCAAGAAAATCGTCAGGGGCACATGCTATAATACAATGACACTTTATGAAAAATGATTACACAAAGTAAATAAAGATAAGGTCCGCACAGCTTGTTCTTACATTTCGAAAGAGTCCGTAAATACCCCTTTACGTCTATTTTGAACTGTTCAAATGTAGGACTCTTCCCAGACCATTTCACTTTATACCACATTCCTAAACGAGGATGCTTCTCCTGTTTTAGAACTATTTTGGGCGGTATGGCTTATACAGCACACCCACAGTATTCTAATGGTGGACTGCAGATCTGTGCTATAGTTCAGTCGAATTCAAAGGATCCAGCAATCGTACTGGATTTGTCTGGGATTCTGAAATGTCTCTTGCAAAAGTATTTGGGTTTGCTTGAACCTTTGATAAAAAAAAGTGATCTGATCTGAGACTACCCAGCTTACAATCTCTGAGGTAGTTGTCACTAAACTCGGACGTGATGTGGCACACATGTGCCGTGTGCCTTTACTTTTGTAAAAAACTGGTATCGGGAAAAGTTTCTTAATATTTCTTTTGATTAGCATGCAAGAAAATGTGATCATTACCTATGGAATTTCCCGCCAGCGTGGAGCTTGAATTCACAACCTTGAGACTCAGTGTTCAAGAGTCACAGAAGAGGTCAGCCTGGTCTTCAGTTTGCCAACGATAAGCTCCGGCAGTGCTCCTCTGTAAAGCAGATTGTTCGGATCGGTTATGTGGGACGGCACTTCGATACTAAGATCGTTTGCAGCACACGCATGGTTTCCCCCTTCACGCAAAAAACATAGACGAAGGAAACTCTCTTGTCTTGGGCTGCTGACTCCCGGATTTAAAGCGCTCTGGGTGCCAGCTATGTCTCTAAAAAGCACACTATAAAGACAGGAATTACACTTTGCTCACATCACGCATGGAATGGCGAGGCTACTTGTTCCAATATTATCTAGTCTCACCTCATATGGTGCCGATTCCTGGTTTTCATTTAAGAAAGAGCACTGCAAACACCGTAAACAGTGCAAAACGTGTGATGAAAGAAGTCTTTCCCCCCCTTTGTCTAAAGCGGAACACAGCGGAGTCATGCCGAGGGTTGTGAGATCAAGATTTCAGTGGAGCACTGTCGTCTACGTCTTTAGCTACATGAGTTGGACATCCTCTTGTACAGGGAAAGCAGATTGAGATCCTCTGACATGAAAAGTGACAGATAAAAGCCATTTCTCATCCTTTCTCTTAGTGGTGGAACTATCGCATGTAAATGAGGCAACTTGCAAGGCGAGCAGGCTCGGTGCACACCGAACGCAGATGTCTCAGAGCAGTAGAGACGTGTCCAAGTGGCTGTCAAAGGACAGCACTTTGCCGGCGCCGTGGCTTAGTTGGCTAAAGCGCCTGTTTAGTAAACAGGAGATCCTGGGTCCGATTCCCAGCGGTGCCTTTTTTCCTGTCTTACTGTACAGAATTTATCCTTATGGGCAAATCCCATGCCTTTTAATTCAGGTGAATGCAAGTGTCCGTTTCCTTTCTGGAACAACTTGTTTTGAAAGAAATCTATACAGCTTGCGAAAGATGAAACACAAATCTTGCTTATCAGTGAAGAAGAGGTACTCCCAGCAGGCCAGCTAATACCAGCAAAAAAGTTTTTTCACCCTAACCCAGAGAATGGAGAAAAGCGAGGCGCCTGTGGCTCTGCAGTGTAATCAGTTGGCGAGTTCGGCGGTTAGCTGAAAGAGTGGTAAATGGAGCTCGCCCCAGCCCGTCCTTATTCTTTTAAAGAGGATAAAAAATTAACTTCGCCGCCACTACTACCAGCTTTAAAAGACTGCCATGGGCACGGAAAAAAACACACTACAGATGACTTTTCTGGAACCGAAGCAGAGATTCCTTTACGAACCAACTGATAAAGCTCAGCCAGTGAATACTGTTAACAGAATGTGAAAGCACGATCAACTTTGTAACTGCAACCACAGGAAAAACAGCAAGAAGCAGGCTCCATTCCCCATTTAAATCTGTCGTGCGAGGCATGCTTTTTGCACGCATGAAGTAAATCCCACGATTGCTTTTGAACTTGGACAAAGTACTTCCAAAGGAGCGCTATGCGCAAAGATTTAACAAGCTCAACCCCCGCCGACGATTTGGTGTGAAGAAGCAGAACATTCAAGTTTCACAGACAGAAGCAGCACGCCAGCACAGCCAACATTAAAACGGAGGGCACACTACGATTTGCATTGACACAAAAGTGATCTGGGCAGACATCGTTCCCTACATAACGCAAAAAGTGACAAAGCGCTTTTGGGTTGAGAGGACGCAAGAAGGTTTTTGTTTTGTGCCTTGATGTCAAGCTGAGAAAGTATCTTTAAACACTTTGCTTAGTTTCTCGAGAGACTGCCAAAAAGCAATTCCCTCCCTTTCGTCTGAAGCCAGCTGAAAGGGGGTCTCGACAGAAGCACCTGGCAGCGGTGGGATTCGAACCCACGCCCCCAAAGAGACTGGAGCCTTAATCCAGCGCCTTAGACCGCTCGGCCACGCTACCTGCTGTGCACTGTGTCTTTGTCTCATTACTTGCCCGGAGGAAGCCGGGTGGGTTTTGCTCTTGTGGCCCGAATTAGTGGCGTTATGACCGTGGAACCGACTGCACCTGCTTTTTCTGAGATGCTTCCCCTCTCATGGCGAGATCTCTACTTCTTTAACACCTCTTGATAAAGATCTTCTGTTGAGCAGGTTTCAGACCTCTGCGTACAGCACCCTTGATGTCATTTTATTTTTACAGCAGCCGCATCCGGAAAGTTGTGTCTTTTACGTTTTATTTGAACAACAAAACTACATACAATACAAACAAGAGCACATATAACGTATCAAGAAAATCGTCAGGGGCACATGCTATAATACAATGACACTTTATGAAAAATGATTACACAAAGTAAATAAAGATAAGGTCCGCACAGCTTGTTCTTACATTTCGAAAGAGTCCGTAAATACCCCTTTACGTCTATTTTGAACTGTTCAAATGTAGGACTCTTCCCAGACCATTTCACTTTATACCACATTCCTAAACGAGGATGCTTCTCCTGTTTTAGAACTATTTTGGGCGGTATGGCTTATACAGCACACCCACAGTATTCTAATGGTGGACTGCAGATCTGTGCTATAGTTCAGTCGAATTCAAAGGATCCAGCAATCGTACTGGATTTGTCTGGGATTCTGAAATGTCTCTTGCAAAAGTATTTGGGTTTGCTTGAACCTTTGATAAAAAAAGTGATCTGATCTGAGACTACCCAGCTTACAATCTCTGAGGTAGTTGTCACTAAACTCGGACGTGATGTGGCACACATGTGCCGTGTGCCTTTACTTTTGTAAAAAACTGGTATCGGGAAAAGTTTCTTAATATTTCTTTTGATTAGCATGCAAGAAAATGTGATCATTACCTATGGAATTTCCCGCCAGCGTGGAGCTTGAATTCACAACCTTGAGACTCAGTGTTCAAGAGTCACAGAAGAGGTCAGCCTGGTCTTCAGTTTGCCAACGATAAGCTCCGGCAGTGCTCCTCTGTAAAGCAGATTGTTCGGATCGGTTATGTGGGACGGCACTTCGATACTAAGATCGTTTGCAGCACACGCATGGTTTCCCCCTTCACGCAAAAAACATAGACGAAGGAAACTCTCTTGTCTTGGGCTGCTGACTCCCGGATTTAAAGCGCTCTGGGTGCCAGCTATGTCTCTAACAAGCACACTATAAAGACAGGAATTACACTTTGCTCACGTCACGCATGGAATGGCGAGGCTACTTGTTCCAATATTATCTAGTCTCACCTCATATGGTGCCGATTCCTGGTTTTCATTTAAGAAAGAGCACTGCAAACACCGTAAACAGTGCAAAACGTGTGATGAAAGAAGTCTTTTCCCCCCTTTGTCTAAAGCGGAACACAGCGGAGTCATGCCGAGGGTTGTGAGATCAAGATTTCAGTGGAGCACTGTCGTCTACGTCTTTAGCTACATGAGTTGGACATCCTCTTGTACAGGGAAAGCAGATTGAGATCCTCTGACATGAAAAGTGACAGATAAAAGCCATTTCTCATCCTTTCTCTTAGTGGTGGAACTATCGCATGTAAATGAGGCAACTTGCAAGGCGAGCAGGCTCGGTGCACACCGAACGCAGATGTCTCAGAGCAGTAGAGACGTGTCCAAGTGGCTGTCAAAGGACAGCACTTTGCCGGCGCCGTGGCTTAGTTGGCTAAAGCGCCTGTCTAGAAAACAGGAGATCCTGGGTCCGATTCCCAGCGGTGCCTTTCTTCCTGTCTTACTGTACAGAATTTATCCTTATGGGCAAATCCCATGCCTTTTAATTCAGGTGAATGCAAGTGTCCGTTTCCTTTCTGGAACAACTTGTTTTGAAAGAAATCTATACAGCTTGCGAAAGATGAAACACAAATCTTGCTTATCAGTGAAGAAGAGGTACTCCCAGCAGGCCAGCTAATACCAGCAAAAAAGTTTTTTCACCCTAACCCAGAGAATGGAGAAAAGCGAGGCGCCTGTGGCTCTGCAGTGTAATCAGTTGGCGAGTTCGGCGGTTAGCTGAAAGAGTGGTAAATGGAGCTCGCCCCAGCCCGTCCTTATTCTTTTAAAGAGGATAAAAAATTAACTTCGCCGCCATTACTACCAGCTTTAAAAGACTGCCATGGGCACGGAAAAAAACACACTACAGATGACTTTTCTGGAACCGAAGCAGAGATTCCTTTACGAACCAACTGATAAAGCTCAGCCAGTGAATACTGTTAACAGAATGTGAAAGCACGATCAACTTTGTAACTGCAACCACAGGAAAAACAGCAAGAAGCAGGCTCCATTCCCCATTTAAATCTGTCGTGCGAGGCATGCTTTTTGCACGCATGAAGTAAATCCCACGATTGCTTTTGAACTTGGACAAAGTACTTCCAAAGGAGCGCTATGCGCAAAGATTTAACAAGCTCAACCCCCGCCGACGATTTGGTGTGAAGAAGCAGAACATTCAAGTTTCACAGACAGAAGCAGCACGCCAGCACAGCCAACATTAAAACGGAGGGCACACTACGATTTGCATTGACACAAAAGTGATCTGGGCAGACATCGTTCCCTACATAACGCAAAAAGTGACAAAGCGCTTTTGGGTTGAGAGGACGCAAGAAGGTTTTTGTTTTGTGCCTTGATGTCAAGCTGAGAAAGTATCTTTAAACACTTTGCTTAGTTTCTCGAGAGACTGCCAAAAAGCAATTCCCTCCCTTTCGTCTGAAGCCAGCTGAAAGGGGGTCTCGACAGAAGCACCTGGCAGCGGTGGGATTCGAACCCACGCCCCCAAAGAGACTGGAGCCTTAATCCAGCGCCTTAGACCGCTCGGCCACGCTACCCGCTGTGCACTGTCTCTTTGTCTCATTACTTGCCCGGAGGAAGCCGGGTGGGTTTTGCTCTTGTGGCCCGAATTAGTGGCGTTATGACCGTGGAACCGACTGCACCTGCTTTTTCTGAGATGCTTCCCCTCTCATGGCGAGATCTCTACTTCTTTAACACCTCTTGATAAAGATCTTCTGTTGAGCAGGTTTCAGACCTCTGCGTACAGCACCCTTGATGTCATTTTATTTTTACAGCAGCCGCATCCGGAAAGTTGTGTCTTTTACGTTTTATTTGAACAACAAAACTACATACAATACAAACAAGAGCACATATAACGTATCAAGAAAATCGTCAGGGGCACATGCTATAATACAATGACACTTTATGAAAAATGATTACACAAAGTAAATAAAGATAAGGTCCGCACAGCTTGTTCTTACATTTTGAAAGAGTCCGTAAATACCCCTTTACGTCTATTTTGAACTGTTCAAATGTAGGACTCTTCCCAGACCATTTCACTTTATACCACATTCCTAAACGAGGATGCTTCTCCTGTTTTAGAACTATTTTGGGCGGTATGGCTTATACAGCACACCCACAGTATTCTAATGGTGGACTGCAGATCTGTGCTATAGTTCAGTCGAATTCAAAGGATCCAGCAATCGTACTGGATTTGTCTGGGATTCTGAAATGTCTCTTGCAAAAGTATTTGGGTTTGCTTGAACCTTTGATAGAAAAAGTGATCTGATCTGAGACTACCCAGCTTACAATCTCTGAGGTAGTTGTCACTAAACTCGGACGTGATGTGGCACACATGTGCCGTGTGCCTTTACTTTTGTAAAAAACTGGTATCGGGAAAAGTTTCTTAATATTTCTTTTGATTAGCATGCAAGAAAATGTGATCATTACCTATGGAATTTCCCGCCAGCGTGGAGCTTGAATTCACAACCTTGAGACTCAGTGTTCAAGAGTCACAGAAGAGGTCAGCCTGGTCTTCAGTTTGCCAACGATAAGCTCCGGCAGTGCTCCTCTGTAAAGCAGATTGTTCGGATCGGTTATGTGGGACGGCACTTCGATACTAAGATCGTTTGCAGCACACGCATGGTTTCCCCCTTCACGCAAAAAACATAGACGAAGGAAACTCTCTTGTCTTGGGCTGCTGACTCCCGGATTTAAAGCGCTCTGGGTGCCAGCTATGTCTCTAACAAGCACACTATAAAGACAGGAATTACACTTTGCTCACGTCACGCATGGAATGGCGAGGCTACTTGTTCCAATATTATCTAGTCTCACCTCATATGGTGCCGATTCCTGGTTTTCATTTAAGAAAGAGCACTGCAAACACCGTAAACAGTGCAAAACGTGTGATGAAAGAAGTCTTTTCCCCCCTTTGTCTAAAGCGGAACACAGCGGAGTCATGCCGAGGGTTGTGAGATCAAGATTTCAGTGGAGCACTGTCGTCTACGTCTTTAGCTACATGAGTTGGACATCCTCTTGTACAGGGAAAGCAGATTGAGATCCTCTGACATGAAAAGTGACAGATAAAAGCCATTTCTCATCCTTTCTCTTAGTGGTGGAACTATCGCATGTAAATGAGGCAACTTGCAAGGCGAGCAGGCTCGGTGCACACCGAACGCAGATGTCTCAGAGCAGTAGAGACGTGTCCAAGTGGCTGTCAAAGGACAGCACTTTGCCGGCGCCGTGGCTTAGTTGGCTAAAGCGCCTGTCTAGAAAACAGGAGATCCTGGGTCCGATTCCCAGCGGTGCCTTTCTTCCTGTCTTACTGTACAGAATTTATCCTTATGGGCAAATCCCATGCCTTTTAATCCAGGTGAATGCAAGTGTCCGTTTCCTTTCTGGAACAACTTGTTTTGAAAGAAATCTATACAGCTTGCGAAAGATGAAACACAAATCTTGCTTATCAGTGAAGAAGAGGTACTCCCAGCAGGCCAGCTAATACCAGCAAAAAAATTTTTTCACCCTAACCCAGAGAATGGAGAAAAGCGAGGCGCCTGTGGCTCTGCAGTGTAATCAGTTGGCGAGTTCGGCGGTTAGCTGAAAGAGTGGTAAATGGAGCTCGCCCCAGCCCGTCCTTATTCTTTTAAACAGGATAAAAAATTAACTTCGCCGCCATTACTACCAGCTTTAAAAGACTGCCATGGGCACGGAAAAAAACACACTACAGATGACTTTTCTGGAACCGAAGCAGAGATTCCTTTACGAACCAACTGATAAAGCTCAGCCAGTGAATACTGTTAACAGAATGTGAAAGCACGATCAACTTTGTAACTGCAACCACAGGAAAAACAGCAAGAAGCAGGCTCCATTCCCCATTTAAATCTGTCGTGCGAGGCATGCTTTTTGCACGCATGAAGTAAATCCCACGATTGCTTTTGAACTTGGACAAAGTACTTCCAAAGGAGCGCTATGCGCAAAGATTTAACAAGCTCAACCCCCGCCGACGATTTGGTGTGAAGAAGCAGAACATTCAAGTTTCACAGACAGAAGCAGCACGCCAGCACAGCCAACATTAAAACGGAGGGCACACTACGATTTGCATTGACACAAAAGTGATCTGGGCAGACATCGTTCCTTACATAACGCAAAAAGTGACAAAGCGCTTTTGGGTTGAGAGTACGCAAGAAGGTTTTTGTTTTGTGCCTTGATGTCAAGCTGAGAAAGTATCTTTAAACACTTTGCTTAGTTTCTCGAGAGACTGCCAAAAAGCAGTTCCCTGCCTTTCGTCTGAAGCCAGCTGAAAGGGGGTCTCGACAGAAGCACCTAGCAGCGGTGGGATTTGAACCCACGCCCCCAAAAAGACTGGAGCCTTAATCCAGCGCCTTAGACCGCTCGGCCACGCTACCCGCTGTGCACTGTCTCTTTGTCTCATTACTTGCCCGGAGGAAGCCGGGTGGGTTTTGCTCTTGTCGCCCGAATTAGTGGCGTTATGACCGTGGAACCGACTGCACCTGCTTTTTCTGAGATGCTTCCCCTCTCATGGCGAGATCTCGACTTCTTTAACACCTCTGGATAAAGATCTTCTGTGGAGCAGGTTTGTCGAGCTGTCTGCTCTTCTTTCTGTTTAAGTAATCAAGTTACGGGGCGTCCTGCAGCCTATGATGTTCTCACTGAGAGCTTTCAAGATTTGAAGGAAAACTACGAGCTTGATGGCTCAAGTCGAACGAATGTGATTGTTAAGCAATCGATGATCAAAAGCACGTCTTCTAACAATTCGTGAGAGTATTATCAGCACTGTTTTCACTCGGATATACTTTTCACTTGCTAAGCTGACAAATTGGACGAGAAAATGCCGGAGACGCACTCAGTGCAGACTGAGGTTGGGAAGGAGGTGTGGCCCTTCAACGCTTGACAACTGAAGGACATTCTCTCCGCAACGGAGGAGCACCTGTCAGAAGTCGCAGAAGCTGAACAAGAGCACCGGGTTTCCGGAGATCCAAACTCAGATCTGGAGGATGCGGGCATCGATCCCGCTACCTCTTGCATGCTAAGCGAGCGCTCTACCATTTGAGCTAATCCCCCTCGCTTCATGCTTCTTGGCATCATGTCTTACCGCCTCTGCCCCTCTTACCGGGCACCGCCCACTGCCTTTGGTCTGCAAGGCAGTCCTTTCAAGTGCGATGACGACGCTGAGACCTTCGTTGCTTATTGTACGAGCTGAACTTTTGTGCTCATCAATTCAACGCTCTTTCCATCAACTCATCTTGTCTTTTGACGCTTCGTGTTTTGCGCTCCTTTGACTATCGGCATATCGGGTGACTGCAAACACTGAAGTTCTTGCTTACGGAGTGTGGAACATTGTTTTCAAGTGATCGCTGTTCTGTCATGTTGACGCCGAGTGAATCTTTCTTTGGCAACATGGGCAGGCTGACAGCAGTGCGAGCGAAAGTAATGGCAAATTTCTTGACTTATTTCTGAATGTGAATGTTCTTTAGAAAAGGGATGCGGCGTTGCTTCTCGCCGTGTAAAGGTCACGCATTCCAGACGTGGTTATGAGCGAACAGTTGCCGCAAGTGTTTGAAAAGAGCAAGAGAGGAAGCAGCCCTGCCCCGTGTGAGGATCAAACTCAGGCCCTTCAGATGACGAGACTGACGCACTACCAATTACGCCAACAAGCCCAGCTGCAGTACACACACCGGAAAGTTTGCCTCACATGGATTTCAGTCGCCCGTTCCCTAATCTTTAGACGCCCTCTGCTGAATGTTGCATTTGCCTTTTGATCTCACCGATACATTTTTGGTCTGTTTCTGTTGCGAGTCCGTCTTTCAGATCTCACCTAGCACAAGTCTCTGTGGCTGAAGTGGCCTCTCTGCTTCAGCATCGTGCCCTCACTCAGCCATTAAAAATGTCACTCGGACTTCTGACATGCTGACATGAAATGTCAAGAGAGAGGGGAGGAGTGACGCTTAAGCCAGAGAGAAGATGAAAAGGGGGCGTGGCTGCGAAACGCTTGACAGCTGCATGATGCTCTCCATGTAAGGCGGGACCACAGGCTAAAGGACACCTTTCGGCACATCAAGCTCTAAGCACAGACCTGGAGAATGCGGGAATTGATCCTGCTATCTCCCACATGCAAAGCAAGCGCTGTACCATACAAGCCAACCCCCCTCGCTGGGACTTATGCCTCGGCGTCACCTAGTGCCGCTTGTTCCCCTCTTACCGGGCACAGTTCACTGCCCTTCGTCTGCAAGGCAGTCGTGTAATTGCAGCTTTCTTGACTTATTGATGAAGGTCTGACTGGACGAGCGAATGGCGCCTCTCCCCATCCTCAAGCTCGCTGACAGATTGAAATGGAAAGTGCTGCTGTGGCTCGTTGGTCTAGTGGTATGATTCTCGCTTAGGGTGCGAGAGGTCCCGGGTTCAACTCCCGGACGAGCCCTCGTGTGCTCTTTTCCTCCTCTTCCACAAGACTGGGAACTGATATCCACATCACTTCGCAGCGTCTGCTTATGGCAAACGATGGAATGTGACTAATGACTGAACGAGCCTGGTGAATTCTCATCACGTGGCACAATGAGAGCGTGCAGTCAGCTGCCCAAGGCGGCAACCTCATTGCTCGTTCAAAAGAACACGTACTGAAAACTCATCACCACTGTGTCGTAGATGAGCACCGCGATCGCTTGTTGTCATGCGTCCTTACTTGGGAAATGCAGAAGCAAAAACTGCCCTCTCTCAGCCACCGAAACGTGTGCGGCTCGCCTTGCGCTCTCTGCGCCTCACATATTTGTGGAGCTGTCTCCTCTTCTTTCTGTTGAAGTAATCAAGTTACGGGGCGTCCTGCAGCCTATGATGTTCTCACTGAGAGCTTTCAAGATTTGAAGGAAAACTACGAGCTTGATGGCTCAAGTCGAAGGAATGTGATTGTTAAGCAATCGATGATCAAAAGCACGTCTTCTAACAATTCGTGAGAGTATTATCAGCACTGTTTTCACTCGGATATACTTTTCACTTGCTAAGCTGACAAATTGGACGAGAAAATGCCGGAGACGCACTCAGTGCAGACTGAGGTTGGGAAGGAGGTGTGGCCCTTCAACGCTTGACAACTGAAGGACATTCTCTCCGCAACGGAGGAGCACCTGTCAGAAGTCGCAGAAGCTAAACAAGAGCACCGGGCTTCCGGAGATCCAAACTCAGACCTGGAGAATGCGGGCATCGATCCCGCTACCTCTTGCATACTAAGCAAGCGCTCTACCATTTGAGCTAATCCCCCTCGCTTCATGTGTCTCGGCATCATGTCTTACCACCTCTGCCCCTCTTACCGGGCACCGCCCACTGCCCTTGGTCTGCAAGGCAGTCCTTTCAAGTGCGATGACGACGCTGAGACCTTCGTTGCCTATTGTACGAGCTGAACTTTTGTGCTCATCAATTCAACGCTCTTTCCATCCACTCATCTTGTCTTTTGACGCTTCGTGTTTTGCGCTCCTTTGACTATCGGCATATCGGGTGACTGCAAACACTGAAGTTCTTGCTTACGGAGTGTGGAACATTGTTTTCAAGTGATCGCTGTTCTGTCATGTTGACGCCGAGTGAATCTTTCTTTGGCAACATGGGCAGGCTGACAGCAGTGCGAGCGAAAGTAATGGCAAATTTCTTGACTTATTTCTGAATGTGAATGTTCTTTAGAAAAGGGATGCGGCGTTGCTTCTCGCCCGTGTAAAGGTCACGCATTCCCGACGTGGTTATGAGCGAACAGTTGCCGCAAGTGTTTGAAAAGAGCAAGAGAGGAAGCAGCCCTGCCCCGTGTGAGGATCAAACTCAGGCCCTTCAGATGACGAGACTGACGCACTACCAATTACGCCAACAAGCCCAGCTGCAGTACACACACCGGAAAGTTTGCCTCACATGGATTTCAGTCGCCCGTTCCCTAATCTTTAGACGCCCTCTGCTGAATGTTGCATTTGCCTTTTGATCTCACCGATACATTTTTGGTCTGTTTCTGTTGCGAGTCCGTCTTTCAGATCTCACCTAGCACAAGTCTCTGTGGCTGAAGTGGCCTCTCTGCTTCAGCATCGTGCCCTCACTCAGCCATTAAAAATGTCACTCGGACTTCTGACATGCTGACATGAAATGTCAAGAGAGAGGGGAGGAGTGACGCTTAAGCCAGAGAGAAGATGAAAAGGGGGCATGGCTGCGAAACGCTTGACAGCTGCACGATGCTCTCCATGTAAGGCGGGACCACAGGCTAAAGGACACCTTTCGGCACATCAAGCTCTAAGCACACACCTGGAGGATGCAGGAATTGATCCTGCTATCTCCCACATGCAAAGCAAGCGCTGTACCATACAAGCCAACCCCCCTCGCTGGGACTTATGCCTCGGCGTCACCTAGTGCCGCTTGTTCCCCTCTTACCGGGCACAGTTCACTGCCCTTCGTCTGCAAGGCAGTCGTGTAATTGCAGCTTTCTTGACTTATTGATGAAGGTCTGACTGGACGAGCGAATGGCGCCTCTCCCCATCCTCAAGCTCGCTGACAGATTGAAATGGAAAGTGTTGCTGTGGCTCGTTGGTCTAGTGGTATGATTCTCGCTTAGGGTGCGAGAGGTCCCGGGTTCAACTCCCGGACGAGCCCTCGTGTGCTCTTTTCCTCCTTTTCCACAAGACTGGGAACTGATATCCACATCACTTCGCAGCGTCTGCTTATGGCAAACGATGGAATGTGACTAATGACTGAACGAGCCTGGTGAATTCTCATCACGTGGCACAATGAGAGCGTGCAGTCAGCTGTCCAAGGCGGCAACCTCATTGCTCGTTCAAAAGAACACGTACTGAAAACTCATCACCACTGTGTCGTAGATGAGCACCGCGATCGCTTGTTGTCATGAGTCCTTACTTGGGAAATGCAGAAGCAAAAACTGCCCTCTCTCAGCCACCGAAACGTGTGCGGCTCGCCTTGCGCTCTCTGCGCCTCACATATTTGTCGAGCTGTCTGCTCTTCTTTCTGTTGAAGTAATCAAGTTACGGGGCGTCCTGCAGCCTATGATGTTCTCACTGAGAGCTTTCAAGATTTGAAGGAAAACTACGAGCTTGATGGCTCAAGTCGAACGAATGTGATTGTTAAGCAATCGATGATCAAAAGCACGTCTTCTAACAATTCGTGAGAGTATTATCGGCACTGTTTTCACTCGGATATACTTTTCACTTGCTAAGCTGACAAATTGGACGAGAAAATGCTGGAGACGCACTCAGTGCAGACTGAGGTTGGGAAGGAGGTGTGGCCCTTCAACGCTTGACAACTGAAGGACATTCTCTCCGCTATTGAGGAGCACCTGTCAGAAGTCGCAGAGGCTAAACGAGAGCACCGGGCATGCTAAGCGAGCGCTCTACCATTTGAGCTAATCCCCCTCGCTTCATGCGTCTCAGCATCATGGCTTACCGCCTCTGCCCCTCTTACAGGGCACCGCCCACTGCCCTTGGTCTGCAAGGCAGTCCTTTCATGTGCGATGACGACGCTGGGATCTACGTTGCCTATTGTACGAGCTGAACTTTTGTGCTCTTTCCATCAACTCATCTTGTCATCTTACAGTCTGGGTAATTGGAGACTGCACTGTTCTGCTTCCTAAGGTCATATACGGGTTTTTCGCATGAAGCCGTATTGAACAGTATTTCTCGCATTGTGAACATGTGCACACAGCGGTCCCCCGGGTTCCAGTTAGTGCGTAATTACGCATCGATGAAAAACGAAATTAGCTCACTGAAAGTTTGATGTAGAGAATGTGGAAATTTCCACAAGTTGTGGTCTTTAAAATGCATTTGGTTTGAAGACGTTCTGTGCTTCCATTGTGAAGATATGGACAAAACAATATTTGAGCGTGGTAAAAAAAAGTCATAAAAATGGCAAAGTGAAGGCTGAGAAAGCATTCATAATGGATTTTATACACAAAGCAAGTGTTTTTGTAACTCTAAGAGATTTCGCGAAAGCACTACAGGTGTGCCAAAATCGTTTTTGAACTTCAAGCTAACTTTACCCCGGTCTTAGAGAAAGGACTGCCTTTCACTTCTCTGTGTTTTCTTTCACAGCGCTGTGCACTTTTTCATTGCTCTCGCTTTCAGAGCCTCTGCACAGCACACGACTCGACATCAGGAAGCACATTGAAGTGAAAGCAGAAAGCGCTGCGACATGCACTGTGCAGATCCCGCCACACTAAGAGGTGAGTGGGTCTGTTCGATCACAGCGCTAGGCGAATCCCCAAACAGTGTGCGTGGCAACAAAAAAAGCTGCTCTGTTTTGAACTGGGGACATTCCACATGTGAGGCTAACGTGATAACCACTACACTCTGGAAACGGTGGGAAATTGTGCCCAGTGGCCCAGTGCTGAGCTACGCCAATGCTATTCAGGGGCTATTCAGGGGCCAATGCTATTCGATGTGAATTGAATGCTATTCAACTCGCCAATGCTATTCAGGGGTGGAAAAGGGTGGAGCCGTGTGTGTCTTTTGTTCAAAGACACCCCCATCTCAGAGCCGGAAGTACAGGCCTTCCTCCCGCAGGTCCACAAAGATGTTATTTTTTAAGAAGATCCTGTGAAAGTCGGCCATCCGCCTCTCAGCCCTGCAGTAGGCCAGGCTGAGAGAGAAGCAGTCCTTCACCCTGGCAATGCACAGCCTGACAAGGTCTGGCTTCAGGCCATTGTACATCATGAGGTTCCTCCTCTCCCAGACAGCTGTCCTCGTTAGGCTGAGGAGGAGGTTCACTAAAATGGCATTAACCCCCCTCTCAGACCCGCGGTACCCAAAGAGGAACAGCTCTTTCCAGGGCACCCCGTCAAGAACAGCTCCTCGAACAGAGCGAAACAGGCCATCCAGCAGATCCGTCAAGTACGCCCTGGCTCGAGCTGGGGGAAGATCTTACCCCAGAACACCTCTGAGACCGGCACTCTGAAGCGTTTCGCCACCATCAGCCTGTAGAACATGCTGGTGGTGAACCCCAGGAGGTCCACCCCACGGTCCCCCCACTTCACCCTCAGCTCCGGCCAGGCCGGGCCTGCTGCCCCGTCTTGTAGATGGAGCTTCTCCAGCCAACTGTCCGGGAGACCGAGTTTGAGCTGCTCGTAATCCTGACGGATCTTACTGACAGGCAGCTCGTCGTCGACCTCTCGCACAGCGTCGACAATAGCCTGGGTGGGCAGAAATCCGTCCTTTACTTCATAAAGAAGATCCTTGACCTTGGATATGCCAGCCTCGTAGAGCTGCCTGTTCCATCGAGACACCAGCAGGGGGTCGAGGAACAGAGGCTGTTCCAGAATCTGGGCCCGGGTCTCCGGCGTGTAGGAGACATGCTGGGACATGAACTACCCCCTCGCCAGCAGGACCTCCCTGTAAAAGGAGGGCAGATGTTTTATCAACCCCGGAGTCAGCCTCACCAGGAGAGTCTCCTGCCCCAAGCCCCCGCAAGTCTCGAGGTAGCTTCCCATACCAATCTTCCAAATGCTGACATTATCCAGGTCAAGGAACTTCTTCACTACTTTCAGCCTAAAGCTTTTCAGCTTCAGGCCTACATCACACAGCTTCAGCCCACCCCTGGAGATTTTCCCAATGAGGGTGTCATGAGTGACCCGCGGAGGCTTCCCCTCCCACACGAATCCCACCACCAGTTGCCTAATCTCATTCTCTACCCGTTCAGGAAGAGGCATCACAGACAGTGGGTACCACAAGAGGGACAGGCACAGTGTGTTAACGAGCAGGACCCTTCCCTTTAGGGTCAGGGACCTGTGTCTCCACCGATTTAATTTGCCCTCATCTTAATGAGCTTCTCCTTCCACAGGAGAAGCCCAGTGGCCTGCTCATCAGCGTTAATGTAGATGCCAAGGACCTTCAGGTGACCCGTCTCAACCCTGAAAGGGTAACCGAAGAGCGGGGCAAGGTCTGCCCTCCCCACCGGCATGACCTCTGACTTCTCCAAGTTTACCTTGGCGCCCGAGGCAGCGCAGTAGGCCTGCACCACCTCTAAAATGGCCGAGATCTCCGCCACCTCTGCCAACGTCAGTCTGGTGTCGTCAGCATATTGGTAGATCAACGAGGTGGCGGTGCCCCCAGGCAAGGTCACTGGAAAGAAGCTCGTGAGGGAACCATTCACCTTGACACAGCTCACGATCCCCTTGTACACGAGCCTCACCCAGGAGATGAAGGCCTCGCCGAAGCCAAAGCTCTTCAAGACCTCAAACAGGAAGGAATGCTCCACCCTGTCGAAGGCCTTCTCCTGGTCCAGTTTCAGGACGTATCCACCCCTCGGCTGCTCCCGCATAAGGTCCACAACATCTCTGATGGAGCACACCGTGTCCGCGATGTCTCTCCACTTGACGCAGTAGGTCTGCGAAGGCGACAGGATCCTGGGCAGAACCTTCCCGAGCCTGAGGGAGAGAACACGAGTTAGTATCTTATAGTCTGTGTTCAACAGACTGATCGGGCGAAAGTTTTTCAAAAGGGAGGGATCCCCCTGCTTTTTGTAGACAAGAGAGATCACCCCCCTTCTCATAGATGAGGTCAGAGCGCCGGTCCTGGCAATCTCCTGGAACACCTCCAGAAGGAGGGGCCCCAGGGACTGCTGAAAGTGTCTGTAGAGCTTGGAGGAGAGCCTGTCCCACCCAGGGCTCTTGTTAGGAGACGAGCCCCGAAGTGCTTCAAGCACTTCCTCCAAGCTCAGCGCACTGTCACAGAGCTCACAATCGCTCTGTGACAGGCGGGTACTCACCCAAGCCAGCATGGCCCGGGTCTGCTGCTCATCCACCCCTTCGGACCAGAACAAGGCACTATAAAAAGAAAACACCTCATTCCTAACGGCCTCGGGGGCAGAGAGCCGCACACCGTCCTCTCCCACCAGCTCCTCGATGAAGGAGCTGCGCTGCCTCTCCTGCTCCAGGCCGAAAAAAAGAACCTCGTGCTCTTCTCGCCCTCGGCCAGATACTGGGCTCTGCTGCGCACCCTGGCTCCTCTCCACTTCTCATCCTCCAGGGCTTGCAGCTCACCCCTCAGCTCCAGCAAGAGCTCGCAGCCCCCGCCGTGATCTGCCAGGAGCCCGAGCTCTGAGGCGATCCGAGCCCGAAGCTTTCTCTCCCGCCTGGCCTTCTCCCGCCCCTGGGACAGGCCATACGAGATACTGAACTCTTTGATGCCGTACTTGAGATTATCCCACCTGACCAGCTTTTCTGACCTATACAGGGGACACTGCAGCTGCTGCCGGATTAGGTCTTCTATGCCCTGACACAATGAAGCCTCCCCCAGGAGCGCGTTATTAAAGCACCAGAGGCCGGGGCCCCGGTCCTCCTGTGCCCCTGCTACAGAGAAGTGAAGCACAGCATGGTCGCTCAGGGTCGTGAACACATAGCACATCCGGCTCAGGCACGGGAAGAGACTCATGTGCCCCAGCAACAGGTAGATCCGGCTCTGTCTCAAGACACCTTCAACGACCTGCCGCCGAAAAAAGTCCCTCCGCGCACCATAGGCCTGACACCACGCATCCACGAACCCGTGAGCCTCCGCACTGCGCTACAGGAAGCTGCGAGCAGCGCTGCTCTTAAAGGTCATCCCAACCGCGACATCGAGCGCACTCAGTGCACAGTTAAAATCTCCGACGACCAGCCCTGGCTGCTTGAAGAAGGCGAGCCGCTCAGCTTCCCCATTGGGGGCGTAGATGTTGCTCAGCAGCACGGACTGTCCCAGAAACCCGAGACAGACCTGCAGGAGCCGGCCGTCCGTGTCGCGGTGCAGGAGCCTTACGCTCTCGTACACTCCCCTCCTCACCAGCTCGGCCACCCCCCCTCCTGCACAGGCCGGAGGCGTTGCTGTAAAACAGCTCCCAGTCCCACTGTGCTCTCACCTTCCGGACACACTCCTCGTCCCAGAAGGTCTCCTGGAGGCAGACAACATCCGTCCGCCCCAGCGGAGCCAACACTGCCCTCAGCTTCGCTCTGTCCCTCAGCTTGTTGGCATTTAAAGAGGCGAAAGATGCCATCACGTATATGGCCGGGAAAGAGTGAAGTTAATTCTCCGGCCCGCACAACAGTTTCCCCGCCCTTTCTGCCACATTCTCATTGCCAACACTTGCTGCTTCCTCCCCACCTCCTGTCTCCGCCACCGCAGAGACATCAGGGATGGGTCTGCGGACAACTCTTGAATTGGGCTTGAGGTTGGGCTGAGGCCTGACGTGGTGCCACTGGATCCTGGCCTTCGAGGGCCCAGGCGGTTGTACCCCGGCTCGCCCACTTCCCTCCCCCTCCTCCCTGTCCTCCCTCTCCACCCCATCCATCTCCACCACCTCCCCTTCCCCCTCCATCTCCATGCTCTGTAATTCCCCCTCCTCTGTCCCTGCCCCATCCATCTCAAGACACCCATCCTCCATTCCTTCTTCCACCACTTCCCCTACCTCTCCTCCCACGACCATATCCAACTCCCCTTCCTCAGTCTCTGCCAACGGTGCCTGCCAGAGCATTGAAGAGGCTCCCTCACCTGGCAGGGTGTCTTGTGGCCACTGCAGGGCAACCGGGCGCTTCCCCTCAGGCTCCTCTGGGTCCTCGGGCATCTCTTCGTTTGGGCCTATGTCCACCTTGCCAGGGTCTTGTCGCCGTTGCCGCTGCTGCTTGGTCACACGCCTCGCAGCAGCGCCTTTGCTGACCCCAGCAGGCATCTCATCCCCTGGCCCAGAAGAGGGCCCTGCTGGCTCACCGGTAAGCTGGGGAACCGCTGACGGTGATGGTGGAGGTGGTGGTGGTGGTGCCGTCGCCTCCTCCCTCTGCCTCTCTCCCTGCACAGGCTGGGGTGTCATAAGCCCACTGGTACGCTGAGGGGCCGCCTCTGGTGGTGGTGGTGCCCGTAGGATCTCAGCTGCACCACGCTGCACCACCGCCTGTTGTGGAGCAACCTCCCTCCGCTTCTCTTGCGGCACAGAGTGGGACGCAACAGGTTTGTTAGGGCAACGGGGCACCCCCGCTGGTGGAGATGCTGGCTGGTCCCCGGCTCCTTTCTGCTGCGCTGTACCCAGGATTGGAGGGGCCTCCCTCTGCCTCTCCCCCATCACCGGCTGGGGCGTTGCTGGCTCACTGGGGTCCTGGGGCGCCGCTGCTGGCAACTCTCCATGCTCAGCTGCAGCGGCCACTTGTAGTCCATCTTCAACCCCCTCAGCGTTGCGGGCAGCTGCTCCTGTGGCGGCTTGATCTTCCGGCTCCGGCTCGCAGTTGCAGCTCATGAGCGCATGGAGGCAGTCCGGGCACTTCCTGGCACGGTGCAGTTCCTGGCACGGTGGCCGGGCTGTCTGCACTCATAGCAGAGGAACTCGGAGCAGTCCTTGGCGATGTGCCCCGAGTCCAGGCAGACATGACACACCCTTTGTTGCTGGTCGTGGAGGACCCTGAAGTACTGCCCCCCCTCTGCCGTGGCGAAGCGGATGCTGTATGGCAACGAGGCTACATGCTCGGGAAAGCGAATCCGAACAAACCTCGTGCCATCAGCAATGGTGGTCCCGGGGTAGTGGCGCATCCTGATGTCCGAAATCACTCTCACCCCCCAGCTACTCAGCTTCTCCTTGATAGTCTCGTTTGAGATATATGCCGGGAGGTGGAGGAAGGACACCACTACCTTCTTCCGCTCCAGCCAGCGTCAGTAGCAGGGTGTGCCCTGTACATCCAGCCCCAGAGCCACCGTGTCCGCATGTTCTTTTGATTCCAGAGTCAGTTCAAACTCTTTTGGCGTCCAGGGGTGGCAGGCAAAAAGAGAGCCCTCCCCACAGACGCCGTGCACCGCTGCGATAATAGCACCCGCAGACGGTTTCCACGCCGCTCACATCCACCACAACAGTATGCGCCCTTGCAAAAACCCGCCAGGGGGGTCGGTCCAAATTCCTCATCCTTCTCTTACCTACACCACTCTCCTCCTCCACTACAATAACATTCTCTGCCTCCATGTTTTTTCCTTCCATTAAAACACAAACAGGACTCAGAAAGCAACAAAAAAGCAACAAAAAAAGTCTCTCCCCTCCCCAAACAGAGCTAGGCTGAAGGGGAGGGCTAGGCTGAAAATTCACAAAAAACAAAGTCTTACTGGAGACAAACAAATCCTCTATTCCTCTCCTTCTTCTCCTTCTTATAGAAAGGACAGCTCCGTCACCTCTTTTACGACGCTGCTTTTTTTCCCTGTGTTTTTCTCTTCTTCCCACGTTCTCTCTCTTCACTGCCTTCGTCCCCGCTCTATTTCACTTCAGCCTTTCACTCTTGCTTCCTTCCAATGAGGGCGGAGCTGCGGGAGAAAGGGCGCTATAGAGGATCGCTGTGGAGAGCTGCTGCTGTGCTTTGACATCTGAGCTCTGTGGAAAACGATCTCAATACAATTCTGAAAAACACGACTCCCCGAACGCTAGCCGAAAATGTCTCCACAGCCGGAGCGCTGTGTCTCTTTTCAGCTGGCGATGAACCTTTCCTCGATCCTTTGCGGACTTGTAAAACTGTTCATGATCAGAATAAAAAACGCTCACGCTAATACACAAGCACCCGTGTCTCACCAAAGCTGACAAATAAACAGACGGAAAAGCCACACTGCACGTGTGAACAGGGGAATGAGCGAGCGAGCAGGGATAGGGCGCCTCCTGCGCTTAAGAGCTTACAGCACCTGTTATTCCCAGGCCGTCTCCCATCCAAGTACTAACCAGGCTTGTTCCTGCTTAGCTTCTGAGATGAGACAAGATCAGGCATGCTCAAGGGGGTGTGGCCACAAGTGAGAGCAAGCCTCACAGGCTCCCTTCTTATAGAGAGGACAGCTCCGTCACCTCTTTTACGACGGTCCTTTTTTTCCCTTGCGTTTTTCTCTTCTTCCCACGTTCTCTCTCTTCACTGCCTTCGTCCCCACTCTATTTCACTTCAGTCTTTCACTTGTAGCGGCAATGCTTGTTAATAAGACAGAATTAAGTGTTGCTGTGCTTTTCCAAATGAGGCCCCATCTCTCTGTTCATCTCTGTGGTGCAGCCACAGAGAAACTATTCATGCAGGCTGATTTAAAGATGTTTTCTTTTGTTAAGGGACAGCTCCCAAATGGGGATGCACTTAGGTAAGCCTGGCTATCATGATCAATGGTCATCTATTGGCGCCTATCTGTCTAGGGTGTGCCAGATGGACATCTGGACTGCATTCCTAAGTGTCAGTAGTAAGTGACTCATATCTCACCTTGATCAACCAATCAGGGACTGGTAGGGCTGAGTAACCCACGTGGGACTCTGATGTTCATGGAACTTTCAGCCAATGAACGAGCTGAAGTTCCTCCAGGTAAAAACAGGCAACACAATGACTGGAGATGTGCAATAGATAAGAAATCATAAAGAGGTAGATGGTGATGGTGTAGGTGTGGTCCGAGGGGGATGGCTAAATGTGTTCGCCAGTCTCACTGCTTGTGGATAGAAGCTATTGAAGAATCTTGTGGTAAGTGTCCGTATGCTCTTATATCTCTTGCCTGAGGGCAGTGGGGTGAAGAGCTCATGCCCGGGGTGGTGACTGTCCTCTGTGATGGCCAGAGATTGTTCCTTGGAGATTACCATCTGCTGATAAGATATGATCACAATATTGACCATATACAATTTCTTGCATAAGGAATTCATATTTTGCATACACCGATCTCCCCGGAGTCCCAAGTGATTCTGGTTTTGGAAAGCTAAAGGACAATGAGCTTCACGATACCAGGGGGACAGTGGGTGGTCAAGTCTCCCCTAAACAATGTCTCTTGTAAGATTATGATGTCAGTGCATTTAATAATGTTGTTGAACTCTCTTTAGCCAAAATACAGAGGAGCCCAGACCCAGAATGTTACACATACTGACAGAGGAATCGACTAACTACACCTTTGCCTTACTACGACTTCTCCCCTGGACCTCGACCCCGCTTTTCCGACTTCGCTTTAGCCACTCGATTTTGTACCTTCGCCTGTTTTACGCTTTCTCGGATCCTGACCCCAGACTGTCTCTTCGTTTACGTCTCTGCCTTCTGAATCTACACCGACGCAACTTCTACGACTTCCCGGACTTCGACCCCTGCCAGTCCCTCGACTACGCCTTCGCCTGTCGATTCTGTGCCTATGCCTGTACTACGGCTTCCCGGACTCGGACCCCTGCCTGTTTACTCCGACTACGCCTGCGTCTCGCTCCAACCTTACCAAGGGCACCGCATTGGATCCCTATCCTCAGCAGTCAGCCCCTGCGTGACAGGTTCTGAGTGTCTTGGTTACATCCGTTTGTGTGTATAGATGAAAAAGCTATTGAAGAGCACCCCCACACCCCCCACCCATCTCGGTGGAAGTTGCCATGTTCAAAAAATACTAAAAAGATAATTAAAGTTGCACACAACAAAGCATGACTGTGAAAGGTCAGGAGGCCTGCCTAGTTAACACAACACTTGATTACAGTAAAAAAAAATCATTAAGAAATAAAGAAATGTTCCACAACTCGAAACAAGGTTGTATGAAGTTAGGGGAGCTGTCTGGTGTATAAAACACCTGGTTGCAGGACTGTGGCTGTTGTATTTGAAATGCTATTGAGCCATGAAGACGACCCACCTATCCCAGTGTATTGCCTGTAGTATCTTCAAAAAATCATAAACAAATAAAGAAAGGTTCCACAACATTGTGCAGCATTCCACAGCATTGTGGGTGCTGTGGTTTAAATGCTAATGGTTTGTGAACAGAATACCCCTATCCCAGTGCATTGTGCCATATTAAATAAAAGCACGAGAAAAAGAGATTCAGAAAGCAAAGCAAAAAATACCGCAAAAAATCGGTTTGAACATCATGGGAGCTGTTTTTAATAAGTTGCTGAGTAAAGAATATTTTAATCTTCCTGCTGTCAGTAGTATTGTCAATATAGTTGACCCTTACCTGGGTGAAAACAGGGCGTAAAGGAAGGGTTTCAGAAATCAAACAAAGCTTTATTCCCGTGCTTACAGTCTGGGTAATTGGAGACAGGGCTGTTCTGCTTCCTATGGTCATATACAGGTTTTTCGCACAAAGCCGTATTGAACAGTATTTCTCGCATTGTGAACGGCTGTACACAGCGGTCCCCCGGACTCCCAGTTAGTGCATAATTAAGCATCAATGACAAACTGGAGGTTTTAAAAAAAATAATTAGCTCACTGATAGTTTGATGTAAAGGCTGTGGAAATATCAACAAGTCGTGGTCTTTAAAATGCATTTGGTTTGAAGGCGTTCTGTGCTTCCATTGTGAAGATATGGACAAAAGAATATTCGTGCTTGGTCAAAAAAATGTCATAAAAACGAAAAAGTAAAGGCTGAGAAAGCATTCACAATGTATTTTATACACAAAGGAAGTATTCTCGCAACTCTATGAGGTTTCGCGTAAACGCTACAAGTGTGCCAAAATTGTTTTCGAACTTCAAGCTAACTTTACCCCAGTGGAGAGAGCGATGTCTTCCTCGTTAATATAGTGGCAAGTATCCCCGCCTGTCACGCGGGAGACCGGGCTTCGATTCCCCGATGGGGAGTAGCTTTTCAGAGTGCGAGACCACGGAGGAACTGTGCAGAGACTTCTAATACCTGGAGGCAAGGAACTACTGGTTCAGTAACTGACGACAACGGGAGACATTGGCATTGGAACAGAGGTACTGTACAGAGACTTTTAACACCTGAAGGTGACGAACAAGGAAACTGGCACAGCTAGCCGATTCAAACTGAGGGGAATGTAATACAGCCTGCAGAGGATTTCTATCACTACCTGAACGGAGACTGGGGAAATAGGACTGGGCGATACTCCTCTCCTTCAAGTGGGCCATCAGAGACTACAGGGACTAAGCAGAAACATTTGTGTGGCCCTCTTCAGTATTTTACAGGGAAGACTGCTGCCCCTCTGTATTCAATATGACCCTGGGAAGGACCTTTTGCTGCTGCGAATGCTGTTTTTCGATGAAGTGATAATGAATGTGAATGTTGTTAGTAAATAAAAGGGCACTTATACAATACAAATGCTTGTCGCTGGTCTGTGTGTGCGTTGGTGATTCTGGGAGATAAACAGAACCTGTGGTCATGTAGAGGGGCCCTAGCACCCCGTTTGTATTGTTAGGTGGTGTAGTCGGACACGAGGCAGAAACATTCCTCGCCCATAGGGTTCACCTTACTGTGACATAAACATTAAAATAAGCCCCTATAGGACAAGCGGAAGTGAGATACAACATCAAAAGAATACATCAATTAAATAAAGTAAGGGGATCTCTTTAATTCAAGACTCCAGCCCAGCCTGCACTCAGGGAGCAATCCTAGGGGTGTCATCTTCACACCTGTCTTTCCTGGGGAAGGATGAAGGACCGGTCCCCCTCAGACAGGAGCTGGGTGCCCTGGGTGTGCGGTTCTGCAGGCTGGATGGCTGTTAGGAAACGTAGAGAGACACTACAGCCGCCGAGCTCCGAGCAGCAGGACTAGGAAGTCTGGACAAGAGAACCACGCCCCCTCTCTTCACGGAGATCAAGACCACCAAGATCTCAGGGAGACCATGTCCGAGGTTTAAATACAGAGCGGGCTTCGAGGCCCAGATCTCCCAGGGGACCGAATCTTCTCGGCTTGGGAGCGAGGAAGAGCAGCTCTCGGTCTCTCCGCTGGAGAGACCTGCAAACCGACACTCAAAGCTTCCGAATTAAGAACGCCTTTCTAAAACAAAGCACAAAGAAGCCCGTTTTGTCTTTAATTCTTTTTATTGGAAAAAAAATGATATGCAGCAAACTTTTACCTTAACAAGCGTTCAAAGCAGCTTCTTTCTTGGCTTCTTTGGCAAGAATCTGCTTCAACAACATGGGTGGGCAGCTTGTTCCCCACCCCCACTACCCTCTGTGTACAGAAGAGCCTCCTGTCCTGACTGGAGGATCTCACCCAGCTGTGTCTGGAAAGAAGCCAGAGTATCGGCTTCAACAACACACCTGGGCAGCTTGTTCCACAACCCCACTACCCTGGCTCACTGCGGGTTTATCTAGTAAAGGGTCATACTCACTGTGTGTGTCCCATCTCTCTGTGGGTGTGTCCGATGCCGGGGGGGAGAGCTCCCATTTTGGGTGTGTCAGACGTGGGCCCTTCCCCTTGTGGGTGTGTCTAATTTGGCGGGTCTGCCTAATCCCACTCCCGCGGTGAGCATGTCTAATATAGTGTTACTCCCACTGTGTCTAATACAGTGTGGCTTCTTTTCAGAAAGTTGGATGGGATCCAACCCCTCCTACCCCAGCATCACAGAAGGTTTCCTGACTAGGACTCACTATAGCTCACTATATCTCATCTGCAGTCGCAGTAAAGCCCGATTGATCTAGCATTCAGAATCCCAACCAACCTGACAAACAAACTGCTCTCCCCCTGTGCTCTGGCAGGCAGTACTGTACCTGTAAAGCACTGACCACTGGGCTAAACGACAGCTACTACCCCACAGCAGTGTGAATTATTAACAGCTACAGTCACTGAATGCAACTCACCTCTGCACTCTGCACACACCCTGGACAGGACAGCAGTCCATCACAGGACACACACACTCACACACCCTGGAGAGGACACCAGTCCTTCACAGGACACACACAGACACAGAAACACACACCCTGGACAGGACAACAGTCCATCAGAGGACGGACACACACACACACACACACACACACACACACACACACACACACACACACACACACACACACACACACACACACACACACACACACACACACACACACACACACACTGTACTGACACAGCTGAACACAGGGTGCTAGGGTTCAGTGTTCAGTCATCTCCATCCTGCCTGTGACCTATTTCTCTAAATCACACCTGACAGCAGGTCCAGTCATAGGCAGCGGGCCCTGTCACAGGCAGGGGGTTCTGTTTCAGGCAGCGGGCCCTGTCTCAGGCAGCATGTCCAGTCGCAGGCAGAGGGTCCTCTTTCAAGCGGCGTGTCCAGTTGCAGGCAGTGAGCCCTGTCAAAGGCAGGGGGTTCTGTCTCAGGCAACGGGTCCTGTCAGGAGCAGTGGGTCCTGTCTGAGGCAGCATGTCGTGTCTCAGGCAGTGGGTCCTGTCTGAGGCAGCAGGTCGTGTCTCAGGCAGCGGGTCCTGTCTCAGGCAGTGGGTCTCAGACTCACCTCCTCCCTCTTCCGCTGGATAGAAAACTTGTCCGTCTGCCTGCTCCCTCCAGTGCAGGGTGTGGTTCCCCAGGAGACCCCGCTGGGCCAGCAGGTCCTCCATCTGCAGACACAGATGGACTGAGCGCTGAGCGCCAGGCCGTGTGCTTACAGCTGTGCTCAGTGACTCAACAATCAGGCCTGCTGCACTGTTGGACAGCTCACACGTGCACCTCAGACACATCGCTAACACCCCTGGATTCAAACAACACAGGTTCAAGCTCTGAAACATCCTGTCGGAGACCAGATCTTCTCCGTCTCTCCTGCTGAGCCCCTGGATGAGACCTGGATCTGAATCCCTGAGGATCAAGGACAGGAAGTTTATAACCCACCTCTCAACATCTGGAACAGTCTGTCATCGGAGTCTGAAACGCTCCCTTCCTGGGGGAACCCCAGTCTCCTTGGTGTAATTCCAAATCTGCTGTCTGCTCTTCAGCCTCAGGATGGTCCTCTTCCCTTTCCTCCTCTGTGGGTCTGGGGCAACAGGCATCAGTGAGGTCAGGTGAGGGGTGTGAGTGTGTGAAAAGGTCAGGTGAGGTGTGTGAGTGTGGTGAGGTCAGGTGAGGTGTTTAAGTGTGTGTTAAGATCAGGTGAGGTGTGTGAGTGTGTGAATAGGTCAGGTGAGGTGTGTGAGTGTGTGATGAGGTAAGGTGAGGTTCTGTTGCAGACCCAGCACTCTGGAGTTTGACATCGAGCGCAGATCTCTCCTTGCTCAGATGTCAGGCGAGAGGCCTGGTCTGAGAGCAGACAGACTCTGGGTTCTGCTGTCTCCACCTGCTGGTCAAACACGTGCAGAACAGGGAGCCGCCCTTAGTACATCCTTCAGCAGCCATATCACTCTGCAACTCACAACTGGCAACCCACTGAAGCTAAGCAGGTGTGAACCTGGTCAGTACCTGGATAAGAGACCTCCTGGGAAAAGCTAAGGTTGCTGCTGGAAGAGGTGTTAGTTGGGCCAGCAGGGGGCGCTCACCCTGCGGTCCATGTGGGTCCTAATGCCCCAGTATAGTGACGGGGACACTATACTGTAAACAGGCGCCGTCCTTCGGATGAGACGTAAAACCGAGGTTCTGACTGTTTGTGGTCATTAAAAATCCAGGGTGCTTCTCGAAAAATTTCCCATTGGCCCTTATCAATCATGAGATAATGAGTCTTAAAATCCCTAATAACCCCCATCTATGAATTGACTTCATTACTCTGCTCTCCTCCCTACTGATAGCTGATGTGTGGTGAGCGTTCTGGCGCACTATGGCTGCAGTCGCATAATCCAGGTGTATGCTGCACATTGGTGGTGGTGGAGGGGAGTCCCTATGTCCTGCAAAGTGCTTTGAGTGGAGTGTCCAGAAAAGCGCTATATAAGTGTAAGCAATTATTATTATTATCATCTCTGGAGCAGAGGAAGCTCAGATGCTCCTCACAGCTGCGGTTGGTCCAGCAGCCCCCTGTCTCTGTTCAGGCTTCACAGGGGCTGGAAGCAGGCCAACCAGGGGCTCCCCCTGCACCCCAATTCTGATTGATCAGGGGAGCCTCGTTCGCCCAGAACCAGGACCCCAAGACTTGGTTCTGTCGCAGGCCCAGCCAGACCAGGGTGGACTCAACAGACTGTCCATCTGCCTCTCAGGCTGCCCTGCAGGTCCACCTGTGCACGTCTCTGTCCACCTGCTGACCCAGGCTGCCCTCCTGCCCAGTTCCTGAAGCTGGACACCTCCTGGTCTGACCACTTCCAGGGCTCATTGTACAGGCTGATCCACATCCTGTGACCCCGCACTGACCTCCAAACCTCCTCATTCTCACTTTGGCTCCTCACACTGACCAGCTCTGTGTGCTTCTGTCTGCAGAGACTCTGGGCTTCAGTACAGGTCTGGTTAAGTTCAATTAGGGTGACGTTACTGCACTCTGAGCAGACAAGATAATGTATCAGTGAGTCAGTGAGTCAAAATGTCAGTGAGATACTCGAGTGATGGACTGTCCTCTTACCTCTGTTGAGTGACAGTGGTGAAGTGTGACTCTGATTTAGAGCAGAGAGATTTCAGTGAGATACTGGTGTGATGGACTGTCCTCTTACCTGTCTTGTTGAGACACATGAAGTACTTTCTTTCCTCACAGTCTCTTTCTTCCCATCCTCCCTCAGAGTCCATCAGCACACAGACGCGCCCCTGGGTTTGAGCGCAGGGACTCCCTGTGGCACTCTGTGTGTTCTTATACACACCAATCAAAGCTGCTCCTACATCACCAGTGTTTGTGAGGCTGAGAAGTTGTCTCTGCTGCTCCTCAGTGAACACAGTGACCAGGTCTGTGTGATTTTACCGGCAGTATTTCTGAGCTTCAACCCATGACAGTTTATAGTGTGTAGCTGTAAAAAAAATACATATACTGTAGAAATAATATTTCTGTACATTCTGAAATTGTCGTTTACTTGATATTCTGTCTCTAAATTCATTATTTGCTCTTGATTGAGTTCTGTATTGCAGCTGTGAGAACAAGGTCAGATGAGGGAGAATAGCTCTCTGCTGCTGTTCTCTCAAGCTGGATTCTCCTGAGACAAACTTAGCCCACTGACCTACTGCCTGGGGCTCTGGGACAGTCTGTTAGGGTTGGACTCAGCAGTGTAGCAGAAGAAGGGGCTGGGATATCTTCCAGTTGCATCGTTCCATTCACCTCTTTTTTATTATTATGTACACCATCTTTTAAAAACATCTCTGTGCACTGGGCTCCTCCTGCACCTGGCTCCCCAGGACTCCAGTTGCGAAACCCAGAGCACCCCCCGTAAGACCACTCCCAGCCATCCTGGAGCAGAGCAATCCAGACAGCGTGTCCCTGCGCCATCGTCTTGATCTGCTCAGACTCTCCCACACTGTCCACCCTGAGCAGGTCGGTGCAGCTCTGTCTGCAGTGTCTCTGGGCTGCAGCGAAAGTCTTGTTTTCCTCAATTACTCTGTACTGCTGTGTCCCACCTGTGAAGACAAGTCAGGAATGATGGTGTGTACAGCTGTGAGACTACAAATCCTACAATACTTTGCACCCCCCATTTCCTGTTTCTTGTTCATTCCTATGTATAGTTAAATAGGTAAAGTTTTATTCAAACATTTTAGCTGTGATGCCTTCTTCGGGGTCTGATAGTTAAAAAGCTCTCATTCCAATCCCTTTGTTATCATCAGTTCCCCTTTCACCTCGGTGAGCTGGACATGTTCATGTTATTTTGTTATTATTGGCAAAAAATATTTTTCAATTTTTTTCCATTTCTCTAGATCTGATAATCGGGTAAACCAAGATGTGACATAAATACATTTTTTTTTTGTTTAGATAAATGTTTTTTTAAGCAATATAAATATTGAACCTAATATGTTTGCTCTTCAATGAACACAGTAACCAGGTCTGTGATTGTGCCAGCAGTATTTTGTTTTTGTTTTTGAATTTTGTTTTTATTTAAAACTATTTTCATTGCATGGACAGTTATGGACATTGTCAATGTGACAATTACACAATATGCAATAACATTAATACAATAACCTTCTCAGTGTGATTTAGAGAGGTCTCTGTGGTTTATGCTCTCGGATACTGTATGATATTTGTGATTACTGAATGCTCTGTCATTCTGAGAGATATTAGTGTTAAGTTACAGCTTACTGTAATAATGAAAATACGTTTAAAATTCTAAGAAAAGGGGTCTTTATAGGTCTTTTCCTGTGATATGATCCCAGGGAAAAAATGTGTTGAAGTTTGTGTATTTTAAACCTGATTTGTAAATGCACACGTAATTTAGGACTACATTTCCCCTGATGCAATGCAATACAATGACTGCAACATGTGATGAGACTACAAATACCAAAATGCACTGCAATTGAGCTCTTCCTGTTCCCTGCTTATTCCTGTGTTCTACAGTTTAACTCAGATATCACTCTGAGATTCAGTCCTGTGTACAGGGTTGTCTCACCTTGACTCTCACATATGAAGTAGTTCTCCTCACTACAGTCTCTCTCCTCCCAGAATTCCGCTGCGTTGAGAGCAGCACAGGGGAGCTGACTCCTCCAGTGAGCGAAGGTCACGACCTCTCTGCCAGTCCACCGCCAGCTCTCTCTGCAGTCTCAGTACAGGCCCATCCCGGCTGTGCCACTGGGCAGGTTAGTAGTATTGCGGACTGTGTCCATTTCTGCTGTGCTGTTGATGGAGGCCAGGTCAGTGTAGTTGTCTCTGCAGTGTCTATGAGCGTCAGCCCAGTTCAGGGGTGAGTCCACAAAGTAGAACTTCCTGATGAGGCTGGATCCAGAAGGATAGAGCACTGGTAACACAGAACCATGGGTTGTGTAAGTTTCTCAAATTAATCTGTATTGCAGTTAAAAGGGTCTATAAGCTATAGAGTCAGTTTGTTTAAATACATTGTGAGACACAGTAACACCACATTGCTGCTGTACTCCACCCGAAACTCACTCGTCACACCGGCGATAAGAGAGGTGACCCTCCTGTCTGTAACGGACAAGTCTGTGTGTGACTCTGACAGCATGGCTGTACTGTACCTGAGCCCTGTAGACACTAACAATGCAGCTGGATCTGCTGAGTGAGACAGACTGAACACTGTCCATCTTACAATAATGACCTGGGGGAACCAGGTCCTCCTGTGCTGTGTTTTTACACAGGCGGTTCGTCTCTTCCTGACCTCTCATACAAACCAAGCCATCCTGAGCCGGGGTGGGTCACTGGGAGGGTTTCTAGCTCAGATCCCTGTGGAAGACGCGCCCAGTGCTGTCCTCGCTGCTAGATGAGAAGCAGCAGCTCTGTAGTTGGTCCTAATGTTTGTGCCGGAGAATATTTCCAGACCCTGTTTCTGCGTGACTGGTATCGTTGCCTGTGGGTGATCTCTACCTCTGTGTCAGCGGCTGTGTATTTAAGTCTGGGTCCTTGTGTTTGGATCTGCTGGATCCAAGTGTGAGGAAGAACTGGGCAGCCTTGTGTCAGGGGGCCCTTGGTGCTGATCACCATCTCTCAGTCTCGTGTTTTGTGTGAAGCAATACCCATCTGTGCCTATCCTTCGCCCCCCTTGTTTATCGAATTTCTGTTACTCCCCTCAGAATGCAGATACCGACACCACAACTTCAAAACCAACAGATCTAAGATCTCATTCATACCTGCAGCCATATCCTTAGCACTTGATTATCTATGCAAATTTAATAATAATAATAATTGCTTACACTTATATAGCGCTTTTCTGGACACTCCACTCAAAGCGCTATACAGGTAATGGGGACTCCCCTCCACCATCACCAATGTGCAGCATCCACCTGCATGTTGGTGTTGTGGTCGTATTTTTTTTGTCTGGTTCTCTGGACGCCCACACTGCTGCTGTGAGTAATAGAATAATAGAGACTCTCTCTCTCTGCAGCGGATGAGAGCTGAGGGGCTGACTGGAGACGCATGCCCAGGGGCTGCTGGATTCCCCCAGTCCTGCACAAGCGCCCTGCTGCTTGACCTGGGAGCAGAGTCACAGGCTCATCTGCCAGGAAGAGAAACACCAGCCCCTTCCTCTCAATCCTAGCAGATCTGCTCAGAGGTGAAGACACAGCGTCTCTCTCGGCTCTGGGTTCGAATCCTCCTGCGTGACACAGCACAGACACGTCTGACACAGTTCCTACAGGTCACTGGCGTGCTCAGGTCTCGCTAATGGGTTCAGTCAGATCTGAATTAACTCAGCCCTGCTGGGCTGCTACTGATCCCCCTGGCTGGTGTGGATCGGTCACCAGTGGAGACTGGGGAATACTCTCGAGATCCTGATCCCCGTTTAAACTGTCAGGACCCCCCACTTCCACTCAAAAACACCAGACTCTGCACTGCTGGAAGAGATTCCCAACAGTGGATTTCTTCATTCTCATCCTGCTCTCCTGTCTTCCCTGCTGATAGCATTAAGGAAATGTTCTTGACTCTGGTCTTGTCCAATTGGGCTGGCAGTGTCCAGCGCCCCAGCAGTGTCAGGCTCTGCTGTTCTGGGTTCAGATGGGCTGGCAGTGCCCAGGTCTGACAGTACTGCCCCAGCAGTGCCAGGCTCTGCTGTTCTGGGTCCAGATGGGCTGGCAGTGCCCAGGTCTAACAGTACTGCCCCAGCAGTGCCAGGCTCTGCTGTTCTGGGTCCAGATGGGCTGGCAGTGCCCAGGTCTGACAGTACTGCCCCAGCAGTGCCAGGGTCTGCTGCTGACCCTGTTCTGGGTCAGAGAGTCTAGGTCTTGTATAGCTGATCTGAAAGTTCTCTGTTTTTCATGTATGTTGTTTTGGTCTTATGTGTCTGTGTTTTCTTTCTAATAGTAGAGATGTTTAAAATAGTTTTTCCAGATTGATCCATTTTGGCTTGCCAATTCTTCTGGTTTTGGTTTATTTAAATTCTTCCATTTTTAATAGAATCTTTTTGATCTATCGATTCCTCGGTTTTCCGAGAGCTGTCCGGTTATGTGTGTGCTTCTTCTCCTCTTCAGGTTGTGTTTGCGGTGTTTTATCATCTCACAGTAAGTAGGTGAGGTGCATATCTGTGTTGTGTGGTTGTCTGTGTTTTTGGTTTGATTGTTCTCGCAGTGGTTTTCTAGCGTTTCTGCACTCTGTATCAAACCGTTCTTCTTGTGCTCTTGTTTCTTGAGTTCGTTTTGTATTCATTCTTTTGAATTTTAAATTTTGAGGCTGGTTTCTGAAATATGTGATTTAAATCTGTTATAGCCCTGTTGATGCCTGATTTGGTGGTTTGATACGCAGTGTTTTGGAATGTACAGTAGTTGATGATGTCTGAATTTCCTGGTCACTTACTATCTCCTCTCTGTCTGTCTCCTGCCTTTCTTTTTTCTCTCCCTCTGATTTGCCTACAAACACAGATTGTCCGTTCTCTATAACTAAACTCATGAAGGAAATACATTTGTTAAAAAAACAATAGGTGAACAAACAACCAACATAGGGAGTAAATAAATAACAATACTGATATCTCTCTTAGTTAAAATAAATAATTTCTTCAAGTAATTAAGAGACAGTATTTCAGTCAGTGACCACAGAGGCTAAAACACTCCTGAAGAACAGATGCCCCATCTCTTTAGGTACACCAATATTTCTATCTTCTCCTCTCCTCTCTCACTGCCATCTCTAACCTGTCTCTCTCTCTCCTCTCTCACCCCCATCTCTAACCTGTCTTTCTCTCTCACACACCCATTTCTAACCTGTCTCTCTCTCTGACTCTCTCTCCTCCCTCCTCTTCTGTCTCCTCTGCCTACAGACACAAACAGGAGCCTGACTGTTCAGCAGTTAATATTTCAGACCAAGAGGATCTGTAGTTAATTTTAGAGACTCTTGTACCAGTTTATATCTCTTGCAGAGTGGCAGGTAGCTACTGTCTCAATAGCAGGAGGCTCTACACTGAGGAGTCACTCTGCCCTGAGCCTTACCTCCTCAGTGCTGTGTGTCGGTTGGTCAGGGCGTCTCTCCAGCTGAGCTGTTTGTGTGATGTGTGTCACGCCCTCTGCAGCCAGAGGGCGCTCCTTCTCTGTCCTGTCCCTAGTTCCCTGCCTGCTGTCCTTCCAGTCCCTCTCTTTCCCTTGGGCTATATATTTCCGGGTCTTGCACTCTGCCCTCGCTTAGCATGGACGTTCGGATGTCCTGAGACCCGTCTAGCCCCAGGTCGCCCCACGTCCGCTACCTGAGGGCATAGGTATCTATACGGCACTCCTGAACTCTTTGCACTAAGGAGCCCGGGCCTTTTTCCTGTCTCGCCGCTACGCGTATGGGTCTTTTTCCGCTCTCCTGCCTGTGTCTGTCAGGGGGTTTCAGTGGGAACAGTGCAGGAAGGACATCAGAGAGTCACCTTGCCTGAGAACTTGCACATTAACTCAATGCCTGCGTCTTCAGAAAAGCTTTTTCATTGGTTGATCCCTCTGTCTGCTCCCTTCCATCTTCTATTACACTTCTAATCCCTTGAATTTAATTGTACTACATCTGGTTTTCCTATCTTTTTATATTGTTTTCTTACTGAGACTCACTTTGAGAAGCCACTTTTAGAGTTGTTAAAGTATTATTATTATAAATGGGATGAGACTGGGCAGTGAGCTGTTCCTAACAGTGGCTCCACCCTGGCAGAAACACCTCCTGCTTTACAAGTTCAATCCAACATAAATTCAGCCGGAACTCTTTCAGTTACTCTTTCTGGTTCTCTTCTCCTTGTTTCCGTTCGGAAGAGGGGACAGAGGGGTTACAACTTCCTTTACATCGCCTATAGACTATAGGAACATATTCCCACCACACAGAACAAGTTACAGTATGAGCACTGAGTGCCTGTTTCCCTACCAGAGGGAGCGTCACCCTCTTTTTTCGCTGCAGAACAGATGTGGGGTGAATGGAGTCTCCCCAAGAGCTCACAGCTGGTGCCCTCTGGCCGCCATCTGGTGTCTTTCAGAACACACTGCGTTCCGATCCTTTGAGCACAGCTTGTCTGAAAGGTCTTTACACCCTGTATGGCTCCCGGCACCCTGCACAGTCACTGGCAGCAGCTGATAGTTGTGATAGGACATTATGAAAGTGCACAGCTGTGTGAGTGCGTCTGCTGTAGGGGTGACCGGGCAGCCCAGAATATCTTAAATGGAAAAACTCTGATTTGGGGCCTTATGTGTTGATCTTTCCTTTTGTCTATTTACATATCATATATCTGCTCTACTGTTATATTCCTGTTTTCTCATTATTTGATATATTTTCTCCTGTGATTTGTCGTATCGTTACCTTATATTTGATTATTAAGTTACAGGTATTCTTATCCATTCAGCTGTGTTTGCTGGGTGGTTAGATTGTCTAATTTCCAGTTTTGTTTCCTTTGTATTCCAAACCTGTGATCACAGCTCATCTGAAAGGTTTTTACTCCCTGTATCATTCACCCCACACTGCGTCGCAGACAGTAGCTGCTGTCATCCACTTTATCTGTCTCTTGGCTGAAAAACTGAAATTCCTGCTCTGCCCGAACTCTGTTGAGAGAATTGAAGTGTGATAGAGTGTGGAGTGTTAAAGTAGCTCCTGTCAGGTTTATTGTATTGCTGTTGCTTTGTTTGAATGCCCTTTGTGGGAATGACTCTGTAAATGGCTGACTTGCTTGTAACTCATTAATCCATACCGAATTTGATCTTGAACAAAATTCCAAAATAGTAGAAACATAGAGACCCCCCCCCAAAGTATGAACAGTTGCCTTAAGAATGTCGTGGGGAATGACAGTAATAAGTTTTACAGTTTATCTTAAAGAAATATACACAGTATTCTTGTAGTTGGAACGTGAGGTTTAGTGCATATACATTTCAAATCCTGCATATATACTTAGAAAAAATGTAATGAGTATTATGATAGCCTACTGTACTGTATCCTTGCAGATACTTTTTGAACAATCCTCGATTGGACAGCAGAAAAAAAATGATATCAGATAACTTTCATATTCTCAATTCTGAAAATCAACTTCTCCTCTCTGGAAAACATTTTAGGGTTCCCAGATGTAGATCAAATTGATGCTAATATTCATGTTCCCTTATCTATTTAAACAGGGTAAATAAATCTGTGTCAGTAACGGCTTACTTTGTAACAAACTACGTAATGTGTAATTTAGGTGATGTGTAATATTTTGTGATGTATTCAGATGACCCGAAGCAATGTCTGTCCATAGAAAGTTTTCCCTAGGGGGATAGGACATCAAATAAAGTTGATCTTATCTTAAAACAGTTTTTCCTTATTCAAGTACGTTTGCATTACAAGCATGTGGTTTTTGCATTTTTATGATATTTCGGATGTGAATCTGTTATTTTTGTTGAGCTTTGTCTAGACAAGTAGCCTTACTTATACAGTATGTGGAGCGATTTGCTCATGAGATGTTTGCTTGTTCTATTTCTGAGCTCAGTATAAGGGGTAGGAAGCATGACTGTAACATAACCCACCTCTCGTCCTGGCCCGAGCCTGAGGCTCGCCCCCTAGTGCAGGGTTAGAGGTGTGAAATAACGTTGTAACTATTGCTCCATTAATAACATGTTGATTGCATGTTTCTAGATGGGTATAACAGAGATCTCAACTACAGAGGGGCCTTATAAGCCAATGAAACATGGTAGCTTCCTGAGAGACACCACAGGAAGACAGGAGTTTGTGATGAAAGTTCGGGAGGGATGGCAACAGCCAAGTTCAATCAGACAGGCTGTCAGTATTTTAGCAATCACTCCTGACTCCTCTCCTGAAACACTGTCAATACTGCACGTGATCCCCCTCTCTCCCTCGCATCCCTCCTCCACCCCGTCTCCACCTGTGCAGCTGTCCCCTGGTCACTCCTCCTCCTCAGCCAAGTTGGTTCGGCCAGATTTTCACACCATGATCCTTTCAGTACGCTTAATTCTTGGTCTTGTTTTTTTTCTCCCCAGAAAACTGACTGTTCGCCCCACCTCTGCACTAAGTGGCCTCCTGATAAAGTCAGGTTCCCTTGTGCCTTGTGTTTACAAGTAATACTTCAGACTGGTCGGCCTCGCCTCAGGGTGTTTGGGTGTTTGATATTATACAGTTGCAATGCTGAGGCCTGTGATTGTGATGCTTTAAGGCTACAGGAGTCTCTCTGGAAATCCTGAGTGATTTCCGGCGTTCAGGCAGAAATACAGTACCACCCTCCCACAGTGCCAGTCCTACAGTGTCCAGTCTGCAGAATCTCCTTGAGATGTGGTCTCTCCGATAAGCGATCCCGCCAGCGAGAGACTAGCTTAAGCAGGATGTTCTGTATGTTTCAGTTAATTATACTGTAAATGCACAGATGTTGAGCTCATCATCCTTTTAATTAAAATATATTTTGTCATCTATGCTAACTGTAGCTAAGATCAAACTATCAAGGTTACAAATAAATAATTATAAATTAAATATATGCATTATATTGCTAACGCTGATGCAAGAGGCAAGTCATAGGAACTGAACACAGAATGGATAGGAGTCACAGTGAATGAGAGAGGAATGAACTAAATTATTTAAAAGGATTAAAACACTGAAAAACAGGAGACACAATAAGAGATAGAAGATCACAGGAAATACCTCAGTAACAAACATACAAACACACAGGACAGGAGACACAGCGAGAGAGAGGAGATCACAGAGAATCCCTCAGTTTTAAGTAGACACAACCGGACAGGAGACAGAGTGAGAAAGAGTAAATGAAATACAGTGGGATTGATAGGAGATGGATTGTAAAGAGATTGGACACACAGAGATGGAAAGAAAGACGGTGTCGGTTGAACTCGCTGACTGAGTTATTTGACGTTGCTATTTCTTTGGCAGATTAATTACTTCCAAGCACACGAGGTCCAGAATTTCGCTGGCGTGGAAGAATTGTTCCAGGTTGGTCTCCTCCCATTCCTGCAGGTCAGTGCCCCTTCAGTCAGACTCTGTGTTCAGGGAGACACACAGAGAAGTCTCACACTGTGAAAAATGCTCCAGAGCATTTGTCCACCTTTTGGAATTCTTCTCCTATAGTGAACAGTGAAATAAAACCAAGAATGGGAGACTTCTTTACACAAAGGGTGGGGTGTGTATAGAACAAGCTGCCCAGCTATGTTGTTGAAGCTGATACCCTGGCTTCTCTCCAGACACAGCTGGGTGAGCTCCTCCAGTCAGGACAGGAGGCTCTACTGTACACAGAGAGGGGAACAAAGCTGATACCCTGGCTTCTCTCCAGACACAGCTGAATTAAATCATGGGATCAATTAATCACTAACTACCAGACAGTGTTGAAAAAACTAAAAACCTTCTCTTGTTTTTAACCTTTCTTCAGTTTTTAGAAAACCTGTATGCAGAAAAAAAATATTTCATTTTTTACTACTTCAACGGTCAGATCTCTGGGTATTTAAATCTGACTAGAATGTGTATTGTACAAAATCTCTTTTTCACTATCAGTGTTGTTTTTAGTGTCATTTTCATTACTTCTGCAGGTTTTATACTGTGGTTAACAGTTAAAAAAGTCCTCACTTTGTGCTGCTCTCGGTTTGTTGATGGTGGCGTACTCAACATCACTGTTTGGTTGTGTGATGTCTGTAAAGAACAGGATACAGGTCAACACTTACGTTAACTTATACTATACAGGTCATCACTTATACAGATGCAGCCATTCAAAGTGCGCGGTACAGACACATACCGGAGGTAATTGGCTATGGCGTCGTGCATCGTGACGCGTGATGACGCAAAATACCGCGGTACGTGATTGGTTGACCGACAGGGGCACTCGTGGTCTGTTGGTCTGTCGTAGAAAGACTTACTGTAAACGTCTTTACTGTGCCCGTTGTAGATATTGAATTTTACCACTGAAGGGAAATCTTAGTAGCTGAGCATAAAAAGAATAGGAGCATACTGTAACGCGTGTGAAAGCCATAAACGATATTAATTTTGGAACATAAACATACAGTATATAGCTGGTCTTGGTACTTTAAAGAAAAAAATACACACCAGTATTCCATTTCTCCATAAACATTGTAAGCTTCGAAGTCTTTAACGTGATACCAGACTCAACAAGCATACTTTTAGAATTTGATTAAAAGGGAATATAATATGGAATCGCGTATCTCAAGAATTTAATAACGGTATGATTATATCCATGTACTGCGACAGGGCTCTGTAGGGCTGTTTCGGCTGTCTGTTCATGCGAGCTGTCTTGTAGCCTACTGGTCTAGGTGGGTGACTACCAACTGGCAGGTTGTGTGTTCAAATCCAGCTGGTGCTGGACTTTTCATTTTTGTTTATTTATTTTTTAATCGCGTAACATAAACATATTACCGTATGCAAACTGTACTGTATACAGTATGTATATGTATATTTAATGTCTTAACTGTGCCCGTTTAATTGAATTTAAAAAAATTATTTAACAAGAACATTAAGCTGTTTACATCTTCCGCCTGAGAACAGTCACCCGTTGCTACCCAACGCAGAATGGTGATTGGCTGACACCATCTGACACCCCTCTGATTGGAGAAAAAAGATGTGCTGGTTTGCTATACATACTGTACCAGGAAGAGGATTTCTTTCTATTCAAAACGTGTATTTTAAAAGTTTAAGAAGTAAAAACCTTACAGCGTACACAGATTTCTAAACTGATCAGGATCGTTATCTTTGTCTTATGCATAATAATGTTCACCGCTCTGTCCAGCAAATTAATAATAAACTTTATTTTATATAGCGTTTTAAACGAATAAGTAATTAGATTGCTCATAAACCTAATCACTTGCTTTTTCTTTTTATTTAGGCTCAGATTTCAACTATAGATCGTATTATTAATAACCATAAGAACAACCAACCAACAAAAACAACCATATAAACATAATACCAACCAAAAACATAGATAACAACCACAATACAAAATCAAATATATCAAACCATTTTACTCTCGCAAAGTCCTCCAATTATCATAATCCCGCCCCTTATGCAAAACCAAACCTTCCTCCCATCCCAGTTTATCATGTTTATCATAAACAAAATCCACCTCAATTTTCAACATAAAGCATTACACAAAATCAATACCTCAACACTCCATACTCAACAACGATAATTCACAAACAGCCAGAACATGTAACTACACATTCCCAAACAAACCTAATTTCCATAGCCCCGCCCCTTATGCAAAACCAACATCCCTCCCCTGTTCTCTCTCTCCCCTGGCGGTTGTAATTGTTTTTATTTTCAAATAAATTTTAGCAAAGTCATGTATTTTAAAAATCTTAAGATTTTTATATTTATGTCTTTATTTAGTGGTTTCATTAGTGACAAAGGCTAAACTTTCTTGGAAAAATGTCTTTTATGTAAACCATGTTTGCTATTAATTAATTCAGGGCTAAAATATGTTCATTGTCTTCTAATGAAAGAAGGGTTCCTTTCGCCGTAGTCGGGAGCCTAGCCTTTAACTAGTAAGTACTGTACTTACTGGGTTTTTGAGGGGGGGGAGGTGTCTTTCGCTGGAAATCTCGCCTCCTACTTTGAAAATACCCGTGAAACCGGTTCAATTCGTCACAGCCAGCACTCCTGCAGAGAGGGGGGTTGTACTTGCAGTGTATACAGTACACGCGTTCTGCTCTTCGTTAATGTCTAAGCCGGAACATATCATTATATCTCATTTTGTATTTCTTAAAAAAAAATTGTTTTCCCAGCCAAACAGTATTGTTTTTAACCTGTAAAGCGCTTTGAGGAGCCACCTTTAAAGGCGCCATATACAATAAAGTTCATTATTATTACTATTGTAAATTTGCTGGACAGAGAGGTGAACATTATTACACAGAAGACAAAGATAGCGATTTACGTTGCATTGTGTATCGTGCTGCTTTAATACAGTTTTAAATAATTGAAAGTCTAAACAGTATCAGCTTTATTTATGGGTTTTAAATAAAGGTGATTTAAACGCGATTTAAATCAATATAAATGTTTATATTGTAACGCATAGGTGACTATTCATTGTTATTAAAATGACTTAAATTCGATCATGTTGTGATATTTAGAAATATACATTTGTTTGGTGCGAGTGAAGTTTTATTTAATCTCTGAGCCATACTGATTCTTCTGGAAGCCAGTTTCCGCCAGGGAGTAAAAAAAAAACACACTATGGTATTCTCTCCAATGCAGTGCAGTTAAAAACATACCTCTGATGCTGCTCCTAAATGAATATCGTTTATGACCATCAGAAGCTTTAAGCTTTATTTTGAATTATATTTAACCCTATTTTTTCTTTAGTTTTGTATTTAACTTATTATAATAATAGTCAGACTTAATGTATATTTGAACAATGAAAATATATTTTTACAAGATTTTACATTAAGCACTTAAAATGAATATGGTTAATAATAGTAAACTGTAACATGCTGTAACAAGATCGGTTAAACTGTGAAGAAAATGCTTTCAGAGAAAATGTTTCAGGTGTGAAGAACATAGATCTCCAATGCAATTTCAACCAAACCTGTTCCCACACACCCTGCCCCCACTACCATTAGAATATACACAAACATTTTAGCGTTTCATTCTGAGCAGAAGACCCTCACACCTGAAGAGTGCTGGCTGTGACGAATTAAACCGGTTTTACAGGTTTCAATCACAGACCATGTGACATGGGACTCAGTAAACTAACAGCACCACTGGATTTGCTAATACCGAACCAAAATCCGCAATATGGAAACAGAACCTGTGTGATTGTTGATAGATGATGTACTCGTAACATTTTTTCAAGACGAACTACAACATTTAAAAAATGACTTGTATGTACTTGATATCTCTAATCAATCCACGGGTCCCAGCACAAAACGAAAGTAAAACGCATACCGTTTCGCGCTTCTTATTAGTTGCTCAAAAGTAATTTGACCGTATGAAATGCATAATATAAACCTAGAAACATATACGTGAGCAGTACTTAAGCACTGTAGTATCGGTGTTAAGACATACCTCTCAAATACTGTAAATCAAGTTAAAAATATCTCAAGACCGATTCTGGTCGTAATGAAACCATGTTTCGTGTATGTTTTCTTTTTCATCTTGAAATAATTCATTTCTAAATACCTTTTTCACTGTTAACATCTTGGAGCAACTCTGCGACAAAATATACACTCTGACAGTTCATCCTGCTACCAACATTAAATAAAACAAATCTTAAGATTTCTATATTTATGTCTTTATTTAGTGGTTTCATTAGTGACAAAGGCTAAACTTTCTTGGAAAAATGTATTGTATGTGTTGCAGAAAAAACTGACTTGCTTTAACAAAATATGTTTACAAATCCTTTCACCTGGCATTTTCGTAGTTAGAAATTATGGAACGCTCTGTTAAAAGCAAGGGAGTTTTTATGTCCGTTGCAGTTCTTTTGCAACATGAATATAATTATATCGTTATTAATTTCTTGAGATACGCGATTCCATATTATATTCCCTTTTAATCAAATTCTAAAAGTATGCTTGTTGACTCCGGTATCACGTTAGTTAAAGACTTCAAAGCTTACAATGTTTAGGGAGAAATGGAATACTGGTGTGTATTTTTTTCTTTAAAGTACCGAGACCAGCCATATACTGTATGTTTATGTTAAGATTTCCTTTCAGTGGTAAAATTAGATATGAATATTCAATACTTAAACGGGCACAGTTAAGACATTAAATATACATATACATATTGTATACAGTACAGTTTGCATACGGTAATATGTTTATGTTACGCGATTAAAAAATAAATAAATAAAACTGGAAGGTCCAGCACCAGCTGGATTCAAACACACAACCTGCCAGTTGATAGTCATACACCTAGACCAGTAGGCTACAAGACAGCTCACGTGAGCAGGCAGGCGAAACAGCCCTACATAGCCCTGCCGCAGTACACGGATATAATCATACCGTTATTAAATTCTTGAGATACGCGATTCCATATTATATTCCCTTTTAATCAAATTCTAAACGTATGCTTGTTGACTCCGGTTTCACGTTAGTTAAAGACTTCGAAGCTTACAATGTTTAGGGAGAAATGGAATACCGGTGTGTATTTTTCCTTGTGATATTTTAAGCTCTAGTTGAATGATAGGTGTCGCATTTTAAATCATTTTCGTAGTTAGAAATTATGAAACGCCCTGTTAAAAGCAAGGAAGTTTTTATGCCCGTTGAAGTAAAACAAAATGCCTGACAAAGTATGGCTTGGACAGATTCCAAGTGCTTGTACAAATGTGGTAAAGAAATTATACTTTGAGTATACAGCTTGTCCAAAGTCATCCATTATTAATACTATTAGTAATATGTTCAGTAAAGGCTTTGATGCATAAATATTTCTGATAAAGGTAGGTTGTGTACTTTTGTCCAACTGAGCAATCTTGCTTTCATAAAATATACCAACATTTTAATGACTGATGATTAACATGCTGTAATACACAGTTCACAATTAAAGGCTCAAATGCTGTACATGAGAGGTTAAGCTCCCCCTGGCGGTTTTACAAGGCAACGCCGGATAGTTAGTCACGTGACACACGTGAACCGCGTGATACCCCGGTGGGCGTGTCGCGGTATGCCGCGAAATACCTCACCCATTTTGAATGGCTGCATCTGTACTAACACTTAAACAACACTTACATTAACTGTACAGAACGACAGGACTCACTGTTCACACTTGTATTGACACTGTACATGACAACAGAACTCACTGTTCACACTCGTATCGACGCTGTACACGACAACAGGACTCACTGTTCACACTCGTATTGACAACGTACTGAACAACAGGACTCACTTTTCACACTCGTATTGACGCTGTACACAACAACAGGACTCACTCTTATTACACTTGTTCACACTTATTAAAACTGGACAGAGCAACAAGAAGTTATGTTTTAAAATTTCTGCTAGTTTTATAAGTATAAGTAAAAGGTCCTCACTTTGTGCAGCTTGGGATTTGTTGACTGTGGAGTATTCAACAGCAGTATCTGTCTGTATTAATTCTGCAAAGAATAAAACACATGTTCTCACCCATTAACACTGTGCAGAACAACAGTGATCTCGGTGTGTTAACACTGTACAGAACAGGACTCACTGTTCACAGTCATATTGACACTGTACAGAACAATAGGACTCATTGTTTACACTCGTATTGACACTGTACAGAACAATAGGACTCACTTTTCACACTCGTATTGACGCTGTACACAACAACAGGACAGATGTGATCTATCCACCCTCCCAGATGTGATGTCGGGCCTTTGCAGAACCTACCTCACGTCACCAGTTCCACCCCTCCAGCATTACTGTTCCCCACTTCTCCAGCTGGGCAGACTGGAGCCACAACAGGAGGTTACAACAGCAGCGTCTGCATCGGGGGCCTCGAACCCACGACCCGAACTGCACGCGGTCACAGCACGCCACCGAGGCCTACCAGCAGGCAGCTGCTCCTTGGGTTCGGAAGGCACTGGACTAGGAACGGGTCCAAGCCACCAGGGGGAGCTTACTGCGCTCTCTCGGGTCAACTGAGAGCTCCCTGCTGTGAAGTCACAGGAGGAACTGGTGCAGTCTGACCAAGAGACACTGGGAAATCTCCTGAGGGGCCCCTCCAGGGGCCTTCTGTCATAATCTCAAACACAATCTCAGTGGAGCCCCGCCTCAACCTGTCTGACTGTCCGAACCTGTGGCTCCTCCTCCTGCTGAGCAGGATCACTGCTGTGACAGCTCATCATCACTGGAGTAAAACTGACCCGTCTCTGGATGGTCTTATCCCAGCTCCCCTTCCCTCTCTCGATGTCTCCTGTGTCTGTAGGTGTTCCACAGGGAAACCAGTTCGACATTAAGTGCTCATCCTCTCACTACACTGTTTCCTGGTTGGTACCACCAAGGGAACACAGTGTTTCAATGGTTGGAAGGAAAAGGCACAATTTTTTAAAAAACCCGCAGAGCCACTTTATACTTCTGATGACGATAGAAGGGACATATTTACAAGTACTGTTATAAAAGGTCTCGGATCTCACCGTTACCGGCTGGGAGTGGAGTTTGCGCCAGGCAGTAATCGGAATCCGTTTTCTCCAGGCGTTCTGAAAAAACTCAAAACACATGATGAGAGACCGCAGTTTTAAAATTAGTTGAATGCAGATCGTGGACCGCTGGTTTTCTAACTGAACCAAACTTGCTCACGCTGGATCCCTTAAAACCCACAAACCCACAAACTCAGGACAGTCAGGACAGTGAAGGAGTCCTCATGGAGGAGATCAGATACAGTGAGAGAAGAGCCTAAGTCAGACAGAGACAGGATCAGAGACACAGTGGAGAATCAGGACAGTGAAGGAGTCCTCATGGAGGAGATCAGATACACTGAGAGAAGATCCACAGACAGAGAGAGGATCAGAGACACAGCGGAGAGTCAGGACAGTGAAGGAGTCCTCATGGAGGAGATCAGATACACAGAGAGAAGAGCCACAGTCAGACAGAGACAGGATCAGAGACACAGGGGAGAATCAGGACAGTGAAGGAGTCCTCATGGAGGAGATCAGAGATACTGAGAGAAGATCCACAGTCAGACAGAGACAGGATCAGAGACACAGGGGAGAATCAGGACAGTGAAGGAGTCCTCGTGGAGGAGATCAGATACACAGAGAAGATCCATAGACAGAGACAGGATCAGACACACAGTGGAGAGTTAGGACAGTGATCCCTGTACTCACGGCTTGCTCTAGCTCCTGTGTCCTTGATGACTTCATAGAAAGGCTCTGGCTTTGTCTGACTGTCTGCAGAGAGAGGAGAACGGACAGGGTGGGTATCTGTAAAGGTGTGGCTGGGGGTCCCATAGAACCAGGATTGGGGACCCCTGAATGATGTCATCAGTTAGCACTGGAGATTCAGAGTTCAGCTGGAATGAAGACTTAGAGATGTGGGTGTGTGGGGGGGGGACCCCTGGACCCCTGTTCTAGATGATTGATCTCCAGAGCATGGGCGGGGGAATGGAGAGATGAGTGGATCCTACCTCTGGGTCTCCTTCTCTTTCTGTGACACAGGATCCCCAGCACGAGCACACAGCACATCAGTAGGACTCCTAGTGAAGACCAGATCGCAGCCCAGTTCATTTGCCTCTCCTCTGTAGACACACCAGAGAGCGTGCTGAGATAATTCAGACACGTGCAGAGGAGTGTACACTGGAGGCTGTTTCATGATGCACTAGCAGTGTTCACAGGGTGAACACTCCTGGTGTTCACAGTGCACTCCCAGTATTCCCACTGCACTCCTAGTTTTCACAGGGTGCCCAGAGCACTCCTCATGTTCACAGGGTGCCCAGATCACTCCTGGTGTTCACAGAGTACCCAGAGCACTCCTCGTGTTCACGGGGTGCCCAGAGCACTCCTCGTGTTCACATTGCACACCCAGTGTTCAGAGGATACCCAGTGTTCCCAGTGCAAACCAGGGTACACAGGATACCCAGTGTTTCCAGAGCACACCCAGTGTTCACAGGATACCCAGTGTTTCCAGTGCACACCCAATATTCAGAGGTTACCCAGTGTTCCCAGTGCACACCCAATATTCAGAGGATATCCAGTGTTCCCAGTGCACACCCTTGAAGTGGTATTCCAGCTATACTCACTGGGACTTGGAGGAGCAGAAGACTCTGTAGCAGTGGTGCTGCATGTTGTTGAGTCTGGGAATGAATAAAAGAGGTTGGTTCGGCACAAGCTCCAGACACCAGTGGGCGGAATGGACATTGTCATCCTTTCTGTACCCTTTAACCAATGTGCAAACAACGTATCTTTTATTCCTCATTTATATAGAGGCTAGGGACCGTTAATAAAATTATATACTTTCTCACCTGCACATCCATTGCAACATGCATAACAGTCTGAAAAAGAAACAGAGTTTGATGAGGCACTGCAAACCCATCCTGGCTAACTCAGCCCCTGCTCACCCTTTAACCAGCATGCAGTCATGTTGAGTAAGTCCTGTTGTTCAGTACAGTGTCAATACGAGTGTGAACAGTGAGTCCTGTTGTTCAGTACTGTGTCAATATGAGTGTGAACAGTGAGTCCTGTTGTTCAGTACTGTGTCAATATGTGTGTGAACAGTGAGTCCTGTTGTTCAGTACAGTGTCAATACGAGTGTGAACAGTGAGTCCTGTTGTTCAGTACTGTGTCAATACGAGTGTGAACAGTGAGTCCTGTTGTTCAGTACAGTGTCAATACGAGTGTGAACAGTGAGTCCTGTTGTTCAGTACAGTGTCAATACGAGTGTGAACAGCGAGTACTGTTGTTCAGTACTGTGTCAATATGAGTGTGAACAGTGAGTCCTGTTGTTCAGTACAGTGTCAATACGAGTGTGAACAGTGAGTCCTGTTGTTCAGTACTGTGTCAATATGAGTGTGAACAGTGTCAATACGAGTGAGAACAGTGAGTCCTGTTGTTCAGTACAGTGTCAGTACGAGTGTGAACAGCGAGTCCTGTTGTTCAGTGCTGTGTCAATACGAGTGTGAACAGCGAGTCCTGTTGTTCAGTACAGTGTCAATACAAGTGTGAACAGCGAGTCCTGTCGTTCTGTACTGTGTCAATACGAGTGTGAACAGCGAGTCCTGTTGTTCAGTACAGTGTCAGTTCGAGCGTGAACAGCGTGACCTGTTGTTCCGTACTGTGTCATTACGAGCATGCAGACAACATATATTTATATTTAATTTATATAGAGGCTGGAGACCCTTAATGTAGTTATATACTTTCTCACCTGAACAATCAGTGCTGCTTTTATTAAAGTCTGAAAAAGAAACAGAGTTTGATGAGACACTGCAAAACCAGCATGGCTACCTCAGCCCCTGCTCACTCTTTAACCAGTGTGTAGCAAAATGGAAATGAGCGAAAGAAGGGAAAGAGAAGAAGCAGGGGAATGGAAAGATGGATCATTACTGTCCGCTGTGTCCCTGATCCAGTTGGTCCAGGGGTCTGTGTCTCTGGTCCAGTTAATACAAGGGTCTGTGACTCTGGTCCAGTTAGTCCAGGGGTCTGTGTCCCTGATCCAGTCAGTCCAGGGTTCTGTGTCCCTGGTCTAGTCAGTCCAGGGGTCTGTGTCTCTGGTCCAGTTAATACAGGGGTCTGTGACTCTGGTCCAGTTAGCCCAGGGGTCTGTGTCCCTGATTCAGTTAGTCCAGGGGACTGTGACTCTGGATCAGTTAGTCCAGGGGTCTGTGTCCCTGATTCAGTTAGTCCAGGGCTCTGTGTCCCTGGTCCAGTCTGTCCAGGGGACTGTGACTCTGGTCCAGTCAGTCCAGGGGTCTGTGTGCCTGGTTCAGTTAATACAGGGGTCAGCTGGAACCTATTTTAGGTTTTCAGATGTTCTTTTTTATTTGTGAATGTACCTGTATATTTTTGCAATACATATTTTTTCCTACTGTTTAGAGGGATATATACACTCACACACACACCCCCACAGTTCTGACTGCATATTTAGTGCAGCAGCTTCCTGTTGGGTTTCTGTGGCTTTTTAAAAAGCCGTTTGTCAATTTCCTCTTGGAGTTACAAGAGCCAGATAGATACGATCGACAAGAGCAGAGAAAATAGAAACGGTAAAAAAAGGCTTCCTTGCAATCTTGCAATTGCTGGCAATGTTTTTTGTATGTTCGTGTAAGGAAGAGGTGAATTTTGAGTGTCAGACAAATTAGAAAACGCTCGTGTGGAGAGGAGTGAGGAACAAGCTGCCCAGTCCATGTTGTTGAAGCCGATACCCTGGCTTTTCTGAAGACACAGCTGGATGAGATCCTCCAGTGAGGACAGGAGGCTCTTCTGCACACAAAGGGTGGTGGGAGTGTGGAACAAGCTGCCCAGCCATGCTTTTGAAGCCAATACCCTGGCTTCTCTCAGCCCAATTGGCCATGAGCTGTCACACAGGCCAGATGGGCCAACTGACACTTCTTTAAACAAAGGGGCTGTGTGGTGGCTCTGTGGCTAAGGATCTGTGCCTGTGGCTGGAAGGTTGCCACAGAATCCCACAGCCGGCAGAGGAATCCTACTCTGTTGGGCCCTCGAGCACAGCCCTCGTTGCCCCCGTCTGTGTGCCTGTGTGTCTCATGGAGAGCAAGCTGGGGTCTGCAAAAAGACAATTTCCTAATGCAAGAAACTTTATATGGCCAATATAGTGATCTTATCTTATGATCTTATCTAAGGGGTGTGGTGCTCCACACTATAACCAGAAAGGCTTATTTTTTCCATCGGTGTTTATCGGAGGACAAAAACAATTAATACAAATGATGTATTTGCAGAAGTAATTAACCAGTTAACATGGGAAGTAGTTTGTTGTAGGTGTGTCTTTGAGTTAACACTGCTAATTCCAAACAAGATAGCGGGTTGCATCTGCTCTACCAGAGTGATTGCTCTTACTGCGTCATATTAACCTGAAGAAAAGCTCCATTTCTCTACTAACGTCGATGCTTTTGATGCTTTTCTTCCAATTGCTGCTGCTTCTACTCCTCATAATCCTTTTCAGTTTTTGAGAACAAGATATTTAGCTTTGAAGCTGGAATTACAGAATATGTTTAGATATAAAACACGTGCAATATGTAGATATTCTGTCTGTGGTGCATCTCTTACAGTAAATTATCTGGTTCCTATCCTCTGTATCTATGTGTATACTGTACATACATACACAGTGGAAAGTGACAGTACTGGGACAGGGAGATGAAATGAAATGCACTGGTGTTTAAGAGACCAGTAAAGTCATATAGAGATCAGCAGAAAGAAAAAACCCACTGTTTCGGCTGCTGAGCTCTCTGAAAGGTGTGATGCACAGTATGTATAAATTATAGACCTATTTACACATCGTAATTGTGCCAAGATCCATGTATATGAACAAGTACAGGTTTATTCCACGCTGAAAAGAGAAGAAAAACAACATTTCATCATATAAACTTCTTTTTTTCTTCTCTTTTCAGCGTAGAATAAACCTGTACTTGTTCATATACATAGATCTCAGCACACATATGATATGTACGTACATGTATAACCTTTACTTGTTGCTTTGCAGCCTATGCATGCTGACGCAGCTCCCTACGTGATCTGTGTACAGTACATGTACATATCGTATGTCTGTGGAGAACTATGGATATGAACATTTACACTACAGTAATACTTTCATTTCTACGATTTTTGTCCTGCCTCCCAGCAGCTTTGTTTTACACACAGAAATGTAACAAAACAGAACACCCAAATATCTCCAAACATCTGCTGGATGTGTTTGTCGAAATGCACGTACTGTATGTGTGTAGAATGCTCTGGGACTCGGTAGTGTGCTGGGGGCCAGGTTATGGAAGGTGATGGAAAAAGGATGGGAAGACGGAGCTCGCTCACCTGTGGAGTCGCCGGAGCATCCGGTGACTTCCCCCACGCGGTTCAGAGGGAGCAGCAGCAGAAGGAGCAGGGAGATGAAGAGGCAGGCTCGGAGTCCCATGGCGTCTCTGCAGAGCCCAGCTGTGTCACACTCACACAGGCGCGGGTGTGAGCGGCACAGCTATTTGAACCCCCGCTGCTATGCTGGAGGGATGGGGCGGGGGGTGCCATGTCGCTTGGTTTCCTGCAAGTAGTTTCAGAAACTTGTGTCTCCTCCCAGCAAAAATGAGTGAAAAAAAAAACTGAAAATCAAGATTTGGAGACATTTAATTGCTCTGTATTTACACTTTAAGCAGGAACTGACCCATGAATAACCGGCTTACAAACCCCAGGTCGAGTCCAGTTGAGCCTCACTGTATGAACTGTGTTCAGTACTTATATAGATGTGTTGTATTTAAACGAAGCAATGTTTATTGCAACTTTGGAATCAGTCCAGAGAAAAGCAACCGGATACGTTCCAGGGTTGAAGACAGATGACAGGCTAAAGGAACTGAGTCTCTTTAGTCTAAAGGGAGTGTCCCACAATGACAGGCTGCAGGAACTGAGTCTTTTTAGTCTGAAGGGAGTTTCCCACACTGACAGCCTGGAGGGACTGAGTCTCTTAAGTCTAAAGGGAGAGTCCCACACTGACAGGCTGCAGGAACTGAGTCTCTTTAGTCTGAAGGGAGTGTCCCACACTGACAGGCTGCAGGAACTGAGTCTTTTTAGTCTGAAGGGAGTGTCCCACATTGACAGGCTGCATGAACTGAGTCTCTTCAGTCTGAAGGTAGTGTCCCACACTGACAGGCTGCAGGAACTGAGTCTAGTCTGAAGGGAGTATCCCACACTGACAGACTGCAGGAACTGAGTCTCTTTAGTCTGAAGGGAGTGTCCCACTCTGACAGACTGAAGAAACTGAGTCTATTTAGTCTGAAGGGAGTGTCCCACACTGACAGGATACAGGAACTGAGACTCTTTAATCCGAAGGGAGTGTCCCACACTGACAGGCTGCAGGAACTGAGTCTCTTCAGTCTGAAGGGAGTGTCCCACATTGACAGGCTGCAGGAACTGTCTCTTTAGTCTGAAGGGAGTGTCCCTCCCTGACAGACTGAAGGAACTGAGTCTCTTCAGTCTGAAGGGAGTGTCCCACATTGACAGACTGAAGGAACTGAGTCTCATTAGTCTGAAGGTAGTGTCCCACACTGACAGGCTGCAGGAACTGAGTCTCTTTATTCTGAAGGGAATGTCCCACACTGACAGCCTGGAGGAACACAGTCTCTTCAGTCTGAAGGGAGTGTCCCACATTGACAGGCTGCAGGAACTGTCTCTTTAGTCTGAAGGGAGTGTCCCACATTGACAGACTGAAGGAACTGAGTCTCATTAGTCTGAAGGTAGTGTCCCACACTGACAGGCTGCAGGAACTGAGTCTCTTTATTCTGAAGGGAATGTCCCACACTGACAGCCTGGAGGAACACAGTCTCTTCAGTCTGAAGGGAGAGTCCCACACTGACAGGCTGCAGGAACTGAGTCTCTTTGGTCTGAAGGGAATGTCCCACACTGACAGCCTGGAGGGACTGAGTCTCTTAAGTCTGAAGGGAGAGTCCCACACTGACAGGCTGCAGGAACTGAGTCTCTTTATTCTGAAGGGAATGTCCCACACTGACAGCCTGGAGGAACACAGTCTCTTCAGTCTGAAGGGAGAGTCCCACACTGACAGGCTGCAGGAACTGAGTCTCTTTGGTCTGAAGGGAGAGTCCCACACTGACAGGCTGCATGAACTGAGTCTTTTCAGTCTGAAGGGAGTGTCCCACCCTGACAGACTGAAGGTACTGAGTTTCTTTAGTCTGAAGGTAGTGTCCCACACTGACAGCCTGGAGGAACTGAGTCTCTTTGGTCTGAAGGGAATGTCCCACACTGACAGCCTGAAGGAACACAGTCTCCAGTCTGAAGGGAGAGTCCCACACTGACAGGCTGCAGGAACTGAGTCTCTTTAGTCTGAAGGAGACTAAAGACAGGCTGCAATGTCCCACACTGACAGCCTGGAGGAACTGAGTCTCTTTAGTCTGAAGGGAATGTCCCACCCAGACAGCCTGGAGGAACTCAGTCTCTTAAGTCTGAAGGGAGAGTCCCACACTGACAGGCTGCAGGAACTGAGTCTCTTAACCCCCTAGGCTCAACCTAGAGTGATACCAGCTCAAGCACTCTTCAGGATCTTTGATCAGCTTCTAGAACTTTGTCTTTCCAAAATCAAATCGTCTCGCGGGGGAGCCAGAGCCTCTCCTGCATTCAACGGGCACAGGGCGGGGTACACCCTGGAGAGGACACCAGTCCATCACAGGACACACACTGGACAGGACACCAGTCCATTACAGAAGACACACACAGGACACACACAGGACACCAGACTTCCAGTACTGACATCTGCGCCCCCCTTCTGAGGTAAGCATCTTGTAGAAAGAAAGGGAACTGAAATTAAGGCACATGAAGATATAAGTAAATGAGATGTGACTGTTAGATGTGTTCAGGCACATCTGGGTGTCTCCAAGCTTTTTTATGCACTGTAACACAACACATCCAAGCGACCCATAAGATGCCCAGACGTTCTGACAAGTCATTAACCCATGAAAACCCGGAAAAAAATGAGGCAGCGAGTTCTTATTTTCAAACTTTAGTTCAACATCAAATCAAGTCAAGTCAAGTCAAGTCAAGTTCAAGTTTATTGTCATTACACTCATATAAATGGTATATGGTATAACAAAATGCTATTTAGCTAGCTCTCGGACATAAGAAAACAACAACAACAACAACAATACAGTTGTGTAGCAAAAGAAAGGCAGAGACAACAGGCAGTGTGCAAAAAACAACAGACCATGTGCAAAAAAACAACAACAGGCAATGTGCAAAAAACCAACAACAGGCAATGTGCAAAACAGGTAAGGTAACAGGTTGTGTGCAAAAATATCCATCAACAGAATAAAATAAAGGGATAGAAATTATGGGGAGTGAGCTTTTGACATGTATGGTAGAGGTAGATTTTCAATGTGTGTTTGGGTTTTTGGTAAGAAAGAAAGAAAGGAAGAAGGCACTGTGAGGTTCAGATCATAGGTGAGAGTGAGATTGAGAGAGGCTGGGAATTTAACAGTTTGATAGTGCAGGGGGAAAAATTGTCTCTGAGTCTGGTAGTCCGGGACCGAATGCTCCGGTACCATTTTCCAGATGGTAGCAGATCATAAAGTCTGTCGCTGGGATGTGTGGGGTCTTTGATTATGCTTAGAGCTTTCCTCAAGCACCGTCTGTCATAAATGTCCTGGATAGATGGGTAACCCCAGTGATGGACTGGGCAGTTTTCACCACCTGCTGTAGGGCTTTGCGGTAAGCAGCACTGCAGTTGCCATACCACACTGTGATGCAGACTGTCAGTGTGCTTTCTGTAGTGCATCTGTAAAAGTTAGTGAGGATCTGAGGACATATCTTAGCCTTCTTCAACCGTCTTAGGAAGTACAGGCGCTGTTGCGCTTTCTTGATCAGACAGGTGGTGTTGAGAGACCATGTGAGGTCCTCGGTGTATGGACACCAAGGAATTTAAAGTAACTGACATTTCCACTTCAGTCCCGTTGATGTGGATAGGGGCATAGTTTCTCTGGGATGATAGTGTTAAAAGCTGAGCTGAAGTCGATGAATAGTAGTCTTGTGTATGTGTTCTTCTTGTCCAGATGGGATAGGGCCGTGTGTGTGGCAATGGAGATTGCGTCATCTGTGGATCTGTTGGACCGGTAGGCAAACTGGTACGGGTCCACTGTGTTTGGGATGGTGTCCTTAATGTGCTTCATGACCAGCCTCTCGAAGCACTTCATGATGACAGGTGTTAGTGCCACTGGTCGGTAGTCATTAAGACATGTTACTGTGGTTTTCTTTGGTATTGGGATGATGGTGGTTGTCTTGAAGCAGGTGGGGACTACGGCTTGGGCCAGAGACATGTTGAAAATGTCTGTGAATACACCAGCCAGTTGATTGGCGCAGGCTCTGAGGATGCGACTGGGTATGCCGTTGGGTTCTGCAGCCCAGAGAGAGAGAAAAACAAACAAAGGGAGGAAAGATATCCAAAAAATATGTGAACGAAAAAAACACACACACACACACACACACGAAGCAATACGCAGCTAGAGGTTATTATAAATCAGTTTTATATACATCTATTGTTTTTTTTAACATTGATATTTTTCATCTTCATAATACAGTTTAAGTGATATTGCAGTTCCATTTTATAAGCGTTAAAGGAGGGGGTATCAATGAGCCGTTTTGTTTTGTGATTGCGATATCTAGCCAGTTTTACCAACAGATCAAATGTAAACAGTCAACTTCCACATTACATCTTGCACAGTATGACATAATATCAAACGCCTTAAATCTAACATTGGAACTTAAATGCTTAGAGATATAGTTCTGCAAGTCCATCTAAAATAACTTTGTTAATATATGCAGGTGATAAATAAACGTGTCTGAGTATCTTTTCCAGCTTTACTGAATTACATCAACTTGCCCACCGAGGATAAGCGTACCTCCGTTGCCCGAGTAACGTGACGCCTGTGAATGACGTGTAAAGAGCGCATTCTATACCTAGTGGAGACGGACAACGTTTCCAGCGCTGGGTTTCAGGGGCTTTCCCAACCTCTCCTCGACCTTTAAACGCCTTACATAGTAAATTTACATTATCCTGTAATATGAATTTCCCTAACAGAAAAAAAAATGCAACAGAAAAAACTCTCATAAGGTTAAATTCCCCCCCACGATTACACCCTCCGATTAATCTGCTGCCTGGCCGGTGTACGCGTCGCCAGTTCGCTCCGGCTCCGCAGGAGACGGGCTGTCAAACCCAAGACGGGAATCCAGGTCCGGGCAGCCCCAGGGGTGAGTGAACTGCCGTCCTCTCCGGGCTTAGTCCGGACGGAAGCTCAGTAGTACCTTCTGCCCTGTTCACTAACTGCTGTAGGGTTCGTGAGGTCGGCGGTGACTAAACACTCCGCCTACAGGGAGAGGGACGGGACGGAGACGGTTATTCTCTTCTGGCAGTTTATTTTAACTGTCACATTTCCACCGTCTCTCTCTCTCTTTCATTTTTGTCCTGCTCTCTCCCGGTGCACCACTGCAGGTTGTTCAAGCCGGCTGACCAGCGCGGTGACTTCACCGCCCTTCCCTGTGAATAGCAGGGACCGCAGCCTGCAGGTAGGACGGGAGATCTTCCTTTAGTTCAACTGGCTGAGCCCCTGTTGAGTGACGCCAGTGACCCGGGTTCGAGTCCCCGAAGGTGGGGGGCTTACCTGAGGCGGCAGCAGTGAGGGCGAATCCCCACGTGAACCTGAGAGCAATACAAAATTAATATGGAATTGTATAACTAAGCAGCTAAAGTATCACAAGTGGACGTTTTGGAAACATTTTCACATTCGTTTCTTTTTTAAAAAAAACTTCTGTCCTCCTTGTAGTGGTAATGAGCACTGTAATGTAGCAAGCTGCACCCAGGCGGTTCAAAGCGCGATCAGAGCCGAATGCATAAAAATAGTCCACTATTATAGCTTATTGTAAACATGATGTGTCTCTTTCAAGTTTACACCTGAATTGAGAAAATCTATATTTTGTCTTACTCCAAATGTCATCGGCCAACAATTAATAATAATAATAAAAAACTACTATATAGTAAACCACCAGGGATTGAACCCAGTCTTTCAGCGTCAACAGGGAACCAGCTGCCTGGGCTGAAGGAGACCTCAGTCAAAGTACCTGATTTGGTCTGGGAGGTTGTTTCTGGAAAAATTTGATTCCGGCGACTGTACTGAATTCCGGCGAATTATACGTGATGGTTTTGTGTTTAAGGATTTCTTCACGGAAATCTTTAAGATAAATAAGGGGGGAAGGGTTATTATTTACAATTGCTAGTAATCGGAGAACAGCTTGTTAACATGATGTGAAAATTATTTTTTTTAAATAAAATAAATAAGATACAATGAGGTGCCCTGCCTAACGTAATCATTGCATGACTTTAAAAGCTGTAAAAAATGGTTTAGATAGTTAAAAACCACTTTTTATGCGCTACAAATGGGTGATTTTTCTTCCTCGTGATCAGTTTAGAATGTCTGTGTACACTGTTAGATTTTTACTTTTTAATTAAATGTTTAAAATACTAGAAATTTCATAAACGAAACACTTTCATACAGAAAAAAAATCACATTCTCCTCTCTTCCTGTTGTGTCGGACAGATCGGCTGGTCTGTTTTTCCCCAATCAGAGGCTGTGAGAATAGAGAATAGAGAATAGAGTCCCGCCCACTGCGCTCCGTCAGAGGCACCTAGAGCGAGAGGAGGAGCAGCACAACACGAGCTTTCTGTAGCGCGGAGTGTAAACGGCACCAATCGCTTCTGCGTTTATCACCTAGTTCTTAAAATTAAACAACGTATAGTAAATTATCTTTGTCTTCTAAGTCCCTTAATTTACTTTAAGCATAGCTTTCTCATCATTTAGATTTCTTTTTCATACCATCGTTAAACAAAGGAGGAGCGTATTGTAGTTCCTAATGGCATCACACGTGGAAAGATTATAGATTTGAATCATTTTTAATTTTATTAATTTTAGCGAACTACCATCTATACAAATGCCACAAAACTATTCTCGATTTCTGAATGTTATGTCACACTTAGTTAATGATTTTAAATACATCTAAATAAGAAAGTCAGGTGTGAATATAAACTATTAGTAATCAATAATGTTAAAATTAGCACTAATAAATTGTCGCACTCTTCCTGCATCTTGTAAAAATATTAATTTCCAAACCATTGTTCAAAGGTATGTTAAATCAGACTATGAGACAATATGTAAAATGTGAAATTAATGTGAAATTAACAAAAAATTAGGGTATGATATAATTTAAAATATTTTCTAACAATCAACAATTAATAATAGTCTTACCTGTTTAGAAAAATTAAATGTATTATCTAAGGGATAGGATGGCACAGTGGTTTGTATGCTTTCTGTATGTTTTTTCATAAATACAACAGGAGCACCAGATGTCTCCATGGCTCCATGGAAATCATTGAACTAGAAAGATATCCATCCATTTCTAATGGTGACGCAGTGGTTAGCATTGCTGAGGCCCTAGGTTCAATTCCTGAGGTATTGTATGTCTGGAGTTTGCATGTTCTCTCTGGGTTCTCCAGGTAATCTAATTTCCTCTTGCAGTCCAAAACATACTGTTAGGTTAATTGGCTTATGGGAATACTGACACTTGTGTGAGTGTGTGTGTTTGTGTATGTTTGTATGCCCTGTGATGGACTGACACTATGTCCAGGGCGTATTCTGCCTTGCATCTGCTTCTTGCTGGGATAGACTCCAGCTACTCTGTAAAGAGATTAGAAGATGCATGGAACTAAAGGCACTGTGTGACTACTGCATATACAGTGTTAGAAACCCACTTTGAGATGCATGTGAGCTGAGGATAAATTATTTTATAGTGCTGGTTTAAGGAAACAGCCTTTCCACCTCTCTGGGACATCAGTATCCATAACTAGTCTGTATTTAAACAAATATCTTCAGATGCTGGCTCCGTGGATCAGCATCTGCTATGTTTGCCCATTCCTTCAATTTATGTGCATCCAACACACAGTTCAATGGTAGCAACTACACAAAATCTAAAATATAATCCTCATTTCAGTATCTACTTAAACATTCAACAGTGGATATTCAGTGAGTCTGTTCACTTCTTCCTTTGCAGCCCACAACATCTCATATCTATTTGTCAAAAGCCTCTTAGAAGTGTTTGTGTCGTCTGTGTATTCCTCAACTTTCCCAAAATGATCTTTTTCCTACCTACATCTCTAGACTTAACATGCTCCATTAAAACTTACTTTTAGCCTGTGCCTTTTCTTCTACTACATGTTCTGATGGTGCCAGACAATTTTTGTCTAATCGTACTATCATTTCTTGTGGTCTGCAGATAACACTTTTTTAAGTCAGTCAGTTATTCTAGCTTTTTAGAAAAACTTTGAAAAACTGAAACCCCCATTGTAATTTTCATCCCTATCCCAGCTTCTCTTCTTTCCTCATTTCACCTTTACACTTACTACAGGATGTTTCAGGTCCACATTCCAGCTTCTATGTGTTTTTCTCACTGTTCAAGTTTCTCTTACTTTCTTAACTTTCTTCTACCACTAGTAGATCTTTTGTCCATACATCCTCCCTTGCTTCTTTTTCAATCTTTCTAGCCTCCTCTTTCAGTGTCTGTGATCTGACATCTCCTATTCTGACCATACCTTGAAGATCTGTATACAGTACCTGATATTCATTTCTAATTACCGGTATGCCATTATTTTGCATACGTTGTTTTGTTGTTGTTGTTGTTGTTATTGTAAAAACACGCTGTTACTAACACTGATTTAGTTTCTTTTAAAGGGTACTGGTGAAATAAGAAAAGCTTTTTTCTAGAATTAATGACTGCACACCCTGTTCACCGGGGTAATTAAATCCACACTGAGCAATCTCCAATATTTTCAGAATTCGACAGCCAGAATCCTGATGGGTTGCATTACCTTCAAGTCGTGGCACTGGTTTCCTATCAGTTTTCGAGTCAACTTCAAAATCCTCATCCACATTCAGTCCCTATCTGGTTTATTATCTGTCTGCTCCCCACCTTGCAACCTCTGTCTGTCTGACTCTGGTCTTCTAGCTGTCCTCAAGAGCATCTACTTTCTGTGGGTGACAGGACCTTCTCTAGCTGCACCCCAGAGCTCTGGATTCGTATCCCAAGTGATATCAGAGGCACCTACTCTGAGTGCATTTAAATCTAACTTCAAAACCTTTCTTTTCAGGTTATTTAGTGTCTGTATCTATTTCATTTTCTAAATATGGTAGCACTTCGAACTGCTTGTCTTTCTTATATGTATTTACTTTGTAATCTGTGGTCCTTATAACTGTTTTTACACCTACTCTATTGCTTTGAGATGCTTGGATATGTGCTATATAAAATAAAGTGTTTTATTATTTTTATAGAGAAACATGATCAGATTTTCCCTGGATCAGAAAAAAAAATCTAAAGTATACTAGTTTGTCACTCTTCTCATCCCCTCTTTGCTAAATGGCTTTGCATACTAAAATGAACAATGTAACTGTACCTACAGTATGTTCTGTGCTTTCCCTATCCTGTTAGATATATAATTACCCGGATTCTTCTCCTTCTTGAAATGGTTCATTTATAAATACCTGTTTTCACTAACATCTTGCACCAACTCTGCAACCTGACAGCTGCTGAGTCCTAAGTTCATCCTGCTACTGACACTGAATTAAAAATCTTTATATTTCTATATATACAGTATATTATATTTTGAAAAACGCATGCAGAGGCAGGTACATGATAAAGCTAGTTTGCCAACACAAATTAAAATGAGCGAGATTCTGTCACAATATTGTTTGCGGACCCTTGTAAATTGACCTTTTATCAAGGCCCTAAAGCCAGTGTTTGAGATACTGTACAGAAGGTGTTTCTAAGCTCCTCTCAGACATTTTGGTCAGTGCAATTACCTGAGAAAAACAGACCACATGCACAGGTAATGAACTATTTAAAAAATATTAACAGAAGTAGTTAATTATGGTAGGAAAAAATGTCAACGTATGGTGGACTGCTTTTTAAATCATGTGTGTGATGCTGTATTTATTTGGTTTATTTATTGGTGAACAGAAAAACAGCCAGCAAAACTCAGAGCAACATCCTGCACAGCTTCTCTCCTGGAAGTGTCCTGTGAGCCACTGAGCTCTCCTCCTTCTCCTTTCCTAAACACACAGGGAATACAGCACCTCAACACCATCAGACAGACCATTAACATGACCAGTGGGAGGTCCTGTGCAGTAAATACAGTTGTCAGCTGATAGATAACTGTAAGGGACATTGTAAAAGTGATTCACTGGTGGCTAAGGGGAATGCCCTAGCTGAAGAAAGCAGCCTTAAGGCCTGGAGAACAGGACAGAGAAGGTGAGGCCTACGTCAGGATGGTGCATGCTGGCAAATGGCTGCAAGAATTACAGGAGGCTCCTCGGGCCTGTGAGACCATGAGGCTGCTGGGCAGCCCAGACTTAACCAAAGGAACTTTGAGTTGAATTACTGATTGTCTGTGGCAGTAAGTACAGCTCTTGACAGAGACCGGGTGCTGGAGGCCTGGGGACATAACCAGAAGGAGGACATGATCTGCTCTGTGGCGAGTGGGTTTGGGTCAAGAGGTTTCCTTCAAGCACCATGCAGCCCCGTTGGGAAGGACCGCTCCAAGTGCTGCTGACAACTGGATCGGCCGTCAGGCTGGAGGGGAAAGACTGCTGGATCCACGTCACTCACTGTCAGCGAGCTTCTCCAGAGAAGCAGATTTGACCAGCTACATCTTTTGTATTCTGCCATTTTGCTGTTTGATGTAAGAGAAGCGGGTCCAACAGGGGACCCAGAAAAACATAGGGATCAGGGAGAAAAGCTATTTCTGTCAGTAAGGAATAATCAGAGCTCGTGCTGGGTATGTATTGCCATACCACGTTACACGTTACAAGGAGGGCTGCTGTTGGGGGTCATTCCTTTTAATATGAACGACCATCTAGGTAGACTAGATTGGACACATAGAACTACTCTGAACATATATGCCAATTTAAAGGGAGGTAACTTAACGCGGCCTTATGGAGAAACAGCTAAAGTGCAGGGATGGAATCCCACAAATTTTGAGGGCTGGTACGCACCTCGTTATAATCACAGCAAACGTCCACCTGCCTTGCGCCTTGCCTGAACATACAGGGGCTGGTTATGTTTTAACAGGACACATACTGTAACTGCTGTTCACTGCTACAGGCACACAGTTCTCTTTCTTCTTTCACTTTACCTGCACAGACCTGTTCTTTCAGCACAAACTCACCCAGCCTGCATAGCAACATTCCCACTGAGCTGAGTCTGTGTCTGAGCAGTGAACAAGAGCAGGAGAGCAGGTGTGAACAGAGTTTGAAACTTGTTTTCTTTTACTGTCTCTTTAATTGTTTTTTATTCATTTTGGTCAGAGAGTTGTTGATCATTTCAGTTATGTGAAAGTTGTGTTTAATCTTCAGTTGCCTGAAGTTAATCTGTGCCATTGATGCCCTTTATGTTACTATGGACCTCATGTGACTCTTCTGACAGCTCCTGACCCTGTGCTAACAAGATCTGCAAACACAGCAAGGTACAATCAATACAGCAGCCCCTCAAACTTTCTGTTCACCCGCCATCACACTGACAGGACAGTGGACAGGGACACTCAGAGGTGTGGTCTGAGCTCTTTTCAAGAGACAGTACAGTGAGCAGGACAGGGACAGTCAGAGCTGTGGTCTGAGCTCTTTTCCAGAGACAGTGCAGTGAGCAGGACAGGGACACTCAGAGCTGTGGTCTGAGCTCTTTTCCAGAGACAGTACAGTGAGCAGGACAGGGACACTCAGAGCTGTGGTCTGAGCTCTTTTCCAGAGACAGTACAGTGAGCAGGACAGGGACACTCAGAGCTGTGGTCTGAGCTCTTTTCCAGAGACAGTGCAATGAGCAGGACAGGGACACTCAGAGCTTTAGTCTGAGCTCTTTTCCATATCTTAGTTTTTAAAATTAATCAAGCAACGTAAATAATTTATTTTAACTTAATGTCTATTAATTATCCTAAAGCAGAGTTTCCATAAAAGTTAGTTTTATTTTGAAACACTCGTTAAACAAAGCAGGAGCTTATTGTTCTTAATGACATCACATGTGAAAAGATTATAAAAAAAGAAACTCACTATGAGATGGCAGCAGTTACTCACTGAGGATACATTTTAAAGAGCTGGCTTAAGGCAACAGCCTTTCCACCTCTCTGGGTCATCAGTATCCACAGCTAGTTTGTTGTTTAAACAATCTACCTCTAAATATGAACATCTTGAGATGCTGGCTCCATGGATCAGGATCAGATACTGTATGTTTGCTTACTGCTTCTGGTTCTGTGCATCCAACACAGTTCAGTGCTAACAACTACACAACATCTAAAATACTTTTACATTCTATACGTTTCCATTAAAATACAATTCAAATATGTTTATCTCATTTCAGTAAACACCGAACAGTGTTCATAATGTTCTTTTATAACACAGCTTTCTGTGATTTTTTGTATACCTAAGCTTTAACAGGTGGTCCTGCATTCCTCCTCTGCACTATGTCTGGTCATGATTTGCTTTTTTCTGTTTGCTCATTTCAAAGAAACACCTGCTGCATTTCTAAAACTCCTGAGCTCTTTAATTGTGTAGAGATGAGCTTGTGATTCTCTGCAGCGCTCTGTAGGTCTGTGCAGCTCACACAGGGGGTCACTGCGCAGGTGAAGCACGAAGCCCTGGACGTACCCTGCTGGCCCACACGCTGCAGGGCAGAGCCAGGCAGCAGGCTGGGCTCACTGGCCTGGAGAGAGAGACACAACAGGCTGGACTGTTCGCAGTAAGAGCTCACACCAGGACAGTGAAATAGTCTGCACCATGTGGAGCTGTGACACCCCTCTGCCAAAACACAGCTGGAGGAGATCCTGGAGCCAAATAACTTCCAATGATTAAATAGCTGGATGGGCCAGCTGGCCTCCTCTTGTCTGTCACCATCATACTCTGATCTTCTCATGGTGTGTGAGTAAGTTAGTATTTTATTGTTTTGATTATTGGGAACACAAACCACTGGATTGACTTCACATGAGCAGTTACTAACATCCAGGTTTATTAAAAAAACTTCCCTCTGTCAGGCTGACACAAAATGACAAAGTGATTCACATCCCCCACAGCAACACACCTTCTTTGAAACAACAACCACCAAAGAAATCACAGCTGTTTCTAAACCACTGCCTCTAAAATCCTTAATCACACCCCTAACAATCACACCCCCTAACACTCACACCCCTGCAGCTCTGTGCAGATCTAGGAAGTGAAACTCAGAGATCAGCTTCTGAAACAGCCTCACTGCAGCTCCGTCTCTACTGCTCCTCTCTGTGCAGTTTTTACTTGTCAGAAAAATGGCAGAAGGCAATATTTCAGTTTCTCAGGACCAGTTCAGTTGGTCAGTGTGTCTGGATTTGCTGAAGGATCCAGTGGCTCTGCTCTGTGGACACAGTTACTGTATGGGCTGTATTAATAACTGCTGGGATCAGGAAGATCAGACTGGGAACTACAGCTGCCCCCATTGCAGACTGACCTTCACTCCAATGCCTGATCTTCACAGAAACACCATCCTGGCTGAAGTGGTGGAGAAACTGAAGGAGACAGGGCTCAGTGGACCTCCTCCTGCTCACAGTCCTGCTGGCCCTGGAGATGTGCTGTGTGAAGTCTGCACTGGGAAACAGAGGGGAGCTGTGAAATCCTGTCTGGTGTGTTTGGCCTCTTACTGTTAGACTCACCTCCAGCCTCACTATGAAGCTGCTCCATTGAAGAAACACAAGCTGGTTGATGCCACAGGACAACTGCAGGAGAAGATCTGCTCCACTCATGAAAAACTACTGGAGTTCTATTGCCGTACTGACCAGAAGTGTGTTTGTTATCTTTGGGTAATGGATGAACACAGAGGCCATGATACTGTCTCAGCTGCAGCAGGAAGGACTGAGAAACAGGTGAGGACTTTGAGTCTGTATTTATTTTCTAGTACAAGATGTAAAATTGATATTTAGGATATCTTGGGCTCTAACTGATCTCCTGACTGTATTTACTGTATCCATAATGCTGTATCTCTCCACTGCTGAGTCCTGCTCATGTACTCAGCTGTGATCCACACTGTTGTGTCTCTGAAGTGTCTCCTGTTCTTCTGTCTGTTGTTCATTATCTCCTCCTCCTCAACTTCACTGTTTCCCTCTTTACTGTCCTCATGTAGCACCAATGAACCTGTACAACTGCACAGCACACTCAACACCTCTGTAACAGACTGCACCCTCATTAATGCACAGCAAACTCAACACCTCTAGTACAGACTGCACCTTCATTAATGAAGTCATGCTTTAATTTCACCTCAATAGTATTATTATTAATAATAAACTTTATTTTATATAGCATCTTTAAAAGTGGCAAAGCAATTTACATCATAACAAATGCACAGAGAAAGGAGGTATGGTATCTTTAAAATGGCTTCTCAAAACACTTTACAGAACACCGAAGGTAGAAGGTAGAAAGGGGTTTGATAAAACAGCAGAAAAGCAAAGGGGCAGAAACAGACCCAGTTAAATTAAAGCTCTTAATGAATAGAAGATTGTGAGTCTGGATTTGAAAGAGCTCAGGGAATGTGACTCTATGATATCCATAGGGATAGAATTCCAGAGCTCTGGGCTGCAGCAGAGCAGCCCTGTCACCCAGAGTGCTGGCTTGGGGGACAGACAGGAGACCAAAATTAGAAGAGTGAAGGTTGTGAGATGGGGAGTAGGATGATAGTAACTCTGACAGGTACAGAGGTGTCAAACCATGCAGAGGCTTTTAGGGGAGCATGAGGACTTTGAAATCAACATGAAACCTGATAGGAAGTCAGTGCAGGGACTCCAGGACAGGAGTAATGTGATCACTTGCATTAGACCTGGTCAGAATTCTGGCTGCCAAATTCTGGAGGCTGTAGGATGCAGCCTGGTGGTATTTCTGAGGTAGAAGAATGATGTTTAGGCAATCTGTTGCACATGTCAAGCCTGGATTAGATATCACCCCCAAGTTCTTCAATTTTGACTGTGACTCCTTAACAGGTCCAATTTCAGAGCTAAAAACAGAGAGAGACAAAGTGAAAGTGATCAGTGAGGTAAGACTGGAGCAGTGTCAGAAACTCCAAACACAGTCTCAAGACAAGAAAGTGTGATGTTATGGCTGACAGTGTCGAAAGCAGCACTGAGTTCAGTAAGAATGAGGACAGAAAGAGAACAAGAATCAGGAGCCATTAGAAGATCATTAGTGACTTTGACAAGGGCACTTTCTGTGCTGTGAAGTCAGGGCACTTTCTGTGCTGTGAAGTTGTCTGAAACCAGATTGGAGTTCAAAGAGGATTATTATCTGAAATCTAACAGCACATTCTAAACATTTTGCTTGAAAAGGTAATTAAAAGGTATGAAAGTTGGATAGAGGGTGAAAGTTGTTCAGGTTGTCCAGAGCCATGATTCTTTTTCTCACACAGGGTTAAAAGCAGCAGTTGTGAAGGCCACTGGTACGATATCAGTGCTCAAGGATTCATTTATCATATTGAGGACTATGGGGCAGAAAGCAGAGAAACAGGATTGAAATAAAGTGCTGGGAAGGGGATCTAATAGGCAGGTGGTTTATCTCAGACACAAAAACCAGTTGTAAACTGTGGTATAATACCTTCACATGCGCTATTAAATACAAGACTCACGCTGGGCTCAGCTGGAGTCAGATCTGACACAGAACATGTTCCCTTTTCTCCTCTGAAATGATCTGAATTTTCCCAGAAGCAGACAGGATGTGAGATGTGGTCAGACACATGGTCTTACTGGTACAGAACCTCATCCAGCAGTCAAGCACGTCAGCCACAGGGTCTCCACTGACTGCAGGGGAAACTAGTAGCAACCGGGCTCATCAGTAGTGCTGAAATCCTCTGTTTGGAGATGCCAAGACCGGTCATATTGAGATGAATGAAATCTGAAATCTCTAGATTATGTTTTATATATAATTAGAATCACAATTATCTCATTTTTACATTTCACTTCACATACAGATGTGCAGACCCAGGTGTGAGGTGTAAAACTTGAGCAGGAGGTGGAGACTCATGCTCTGCTGCGCTGCACACGCTGCCGGTGTAGATTAGACAAGAAACAGGAGCGTGTCAGACAGGACCAGGAAACACATCTCATGTGGATAAGACATCAGGGATACAGAGTGTGAATTTTCCAGGGTGACTCTAAGGAGTGTCTCTGTGATGTGATTCTCTTACAGCAGAAATGTCCTGAGTGTCTCTGTTTCTCCACAGAAGCAGCTGGGGGCGACACAGACACAAACCCAGCAGAGACTCCAGGAGAGAGAGAAGGAGCTGCAGAAGCTGAGACAGGCTGTGAAGTCACTCAGAGTGGGTATTGACCAGAGGAGTGGACACACTGACACACATTGCCCCAGCTGGACATTGGACAGTACCCTTTGGAAACAAAGTATACAACATAATGTAGTTTGAGAGTTTTCCTGTGTAATAATCCAGTGTGTGTCTCCTCCCTCAGAGCTCTGCACACACAGCAGTACAGGACACTGACAGGATCTTTACTGAACTGATCCACTCCATTGAGAGAACAAGATCTGAGGTCACAGAGCTGATCAGAGCTCAAGAGAGGGCTGCAGTGAGTCAGGCTGAAGGACTTCTAGAGCGACTGGAGAAGGAGATCACTGAGCTGAAGAGGAGAGATGCTGAGCTGAACCAGCTCTCACACACAGAGGATCACATCCATTTCCTCCAGGTAACATCACTGCTCTGTGACTCTGCAGTACAGAAGGGTGTCTCTCACACAGAGCGGCTTCTGGCTTCTCCCCAGGAATGTATGTTGTGTTTGACTGGAAACTCCTCTTTCTCTCCCCTGCTGCAGAATTTCCAATCTGTCTGTGTCCCTCCTGGAGCTGGAGACTCACCCAGCATCCCTGTCAGTCCACACTTCTCTCCTGAGGCAGTGAGGAGTGCTGTCTCTGGACTGAAAGAGTGACTGGAGGATCTTTGCAATAAGGAATCAATAAAGATTTCCATGACAGGTTGGTGGAGAAACACACTGATGTCTTTCTGAATAGCTTATAAATTTCCTTTTTTTCTCTTATATTGTTTATAGATTTTTTGTGCAGTGACTGCATTTATCAGAGCAGCTTATCAGTCAGTTTCTAGGTGAAACATCTTAAAAGCTCTAGTCTCACAAATCTTTATGACAGTAACAGTATTGTTATATTGTGCTGTATATAGCTTAACAAGAACATTTTAATAGGACAGGCTTAGTATAGTAGACCAGTCTGTTACAATAGTAGCCACAGTTTCAGTACAGTAGATTCAGTCCTGTTACAATAGGATCTACAGCCCCAGTACAGTAGAACAGTCTGTTACAATAGGAGCCACAGTTTCAGTACAGTAGATCAGTCCTGCTACAATAGGAATTACAGTCCCAGTACAGTAGAACAGCTCTGTTATTCCTGTTACTCTGTTACTGTAGCCCTGATGAGACATTTCTCTGTGTGTCTCCCCAGTGACTGAAGTCTACAGTCTGCTGACTCCAGAGCCCGGGTCCAGAGCAGAGCTTTTACACTGTGAGTCTGTTTTCACAACAGCTGAAATATACCTGGAGCTCAAACACACAGCAGGAACAGTGATACATAAACTGATACACACTCTGACACACACACTGGTTCACACTCTGATACTTGCTGATACACGTCTGAATTCAGAAAGTCAAGCTTGCAGACAGTCACTGTGTGTGGATCAGAGACACACTGTATAAGAAACATTCAGATGCACACAGACAGAAAATCCAGTGGGCGTCATTTTTGTAAGAAAATGCACTTTATTACAGCAATGTGTCCTGCACTCAGTCAGTGTTACTGGTCACTGTGGGTACAGATCACTCAGTCAGTGGTACTGGTCACTGTGGGCACAGGTCACTCAGTCAGTGATACTGGTCACTGTGGGTACAGGTCACTTAGTCAGTGATAATGGTCACTGTGGGTACAGGTCACTCAGTCAGTGATACTGGTCACTGTGGGTACAGGTCACTCAGTCAGTGATACTGGTCACTGTGGGTACAGGTCACTCAGTCAGTGATACTGGACACTGTGGGTACAGGACAATGATGGCTGAGCAATGATCAGTTCTCAGTATCACCGCTGGTTCTTTATGAAATTACTGCTCGCTGTTGTGGACAGACTGTGTTTCTTTCTTATCTCTCTCAGTGGCTCAGGCACCAGACTCCAGGGTGTCCTGTGATGTGTCTGTGTGTCTTATTGCCTTGTGCTGCTCAGTCTTATTGAGTGAGACTCCAGTCTTACAGCCACTGCTGCTCACACTCACTGACACTCTGATCCACACTGCAGTGGAGACTGGGGATCCTGAAATGTACTGACTTCAGACTGTAGTATAAACTCTGCTATAATAACAGGTAAGAAGCAAGAATGGTCTTTAATACAATAAAGATCTACTTCTCCTCTGCAGATCCTGTGAAGCGAGTTCCTCTACCTAAATCACGTATGTACACTGTGTGAAACTCTGTTGACTGAGAGCAGTGACTGTACTGACATCTTTTTACCAGTGTGTGACTCTGATTAACACTGTCTGTGTCTCTGTGCTCCAGTGTGTATTTGTGATTAACAGTGTCCGTTTCTCTGTGTTCCAGTGTGTCTGTGATTAACAGTGTCTGTATCTCTGTGTTCCAGTGTGTTTGTGATTAACAGTGTCTGTGTCTCTGTGTTCCAGTGTGTGACTGTGATTAACAGTGTCTGTGTCTCTGTGCTCCAGTGTGTATTTGTGATTAACAGTGTCCGTTTCTCTGTGTTCCAGTGTGTCTGTGATTAACAGTGTCTGTGTCTCTGTGTTCCAGTGTGTGTCTGTGATTAACAGTGTCTGTATCTCTGTGTTTCAGAATGGCAGTGGCTGTGCAGTGCTGCAGGTAGGTCTGTCTCTTCTTGATGACAGAGATGCTGTTTTAAGCCCTAGTGTCTGGGGTTATTGAGGTCTTGAGACCAGAAGGTCTCTTTAATGTGAGATGGTTGTTCATGGTCTGTAAACAGAAGGAGATGTATTTCACTCTCATGTTTCTGTAACATCCTACATGTGGGCTGTGAAGATCAATCAAAGTTTCTTGGTGGGAATTTCTATCTCCGTCCTGTGTTTCAATCTAAAGGCTAGAGTCTGTCCTGGTGTAACAGGAGCCGGTGTGTGAAGTGTAGTTCAGGACCCTGGCAGACGGTATAATCCAGAAGTAAGTGGAGAAGGACATCGGGGAGGAGACGTAGAGGATCAGGGCAGGTTCACAGACAGGGGGGTGTGACAATGGCAAACAGTTTTAGGGAAGTTCAAAAGGGGGAATCTGGGGCGCATATCTGTGTGTCCTGACAGAGCTCTCAGGTCCAGTCAGTAAGAGACTCTGTGGCCTGTTTCTCTTCCAGAGTCTGAGGCTCTTGACCATCAGGTGTCTTATTAGTCCTGGTAAGAGAGGGGTGCTGGGGGTGTTTATCTGTCAGTAAGGAATCTGTTTCCTGGGCTGGAGAATTCATCTGAGAGCTGTGAGCTCTGCTGAGACAGGCTGCAGTGATGTGGGTTCAGTAAGAGACTCAGTGTAGTGTTTGACTCAGAATAGATCAGTCATTTCAACATCAGTTCATCGTAATCACTACTGTCAGCAATGATTGTAGTTTTTACCTCAGATTTGGGTTTGTCTTCACAGGGCAGGAGGAGGAAATTTAGCTTCTGTGTTTCAGTGTCTTCTTAGTGTGACACTGTGACTGTGTGTCTAAGAATAAAAGTTAAGGAAATTTTGTTTGAATTGAGAAACTATTTGTAGGTCAAGAGTAATAAATTCCTGGTTAGTAGTTCAAGCAGGTAGCTGTGTCAGCATGCGTAGGCTGCAAAGTTACAAGTAAAGGTTTATTCCTGCTGAAAAGAGAAGAAACAGAACCTTTCAGCTGTGGAGACTTATTCTGGTGTCCTTCAGTTGTTTTTGGTTTCCTACTAAAATAAGAATGTCTTATGTTATTGTTGGTCACTTGCAAAATCCTCAAACGCTTTTAAACTACAGTATGCAGACATCAAATGCACTTGAATTGGGAATTACACAGTAAAATGCAAGGGAGGTGTAATTTGAAGGGAGAAGAAACAGTATTTCTGCATATTTTATGCTGATGAATGTGAAGATATAGAGGAATGACAGACAAAAAGAAAAATAATTCAGGACAGCACACAGCCCGTTATACAGTTTGTCCATTGTTGGCTTGCTGTTTACTGGGACCAACAGTAACAGTGACAGGAAGCCAACAGGAGGTATAAGTCATCGTAAATTTATTCTGTTCAGTGTTTAAAGAGTGAGCAAACACCCTGTACAGGACATGTTTCTGCAGTTTCACATCAAGAAGAACAGACGTTTGGAAAGCTGTGTCAATTCTACTTGTCACAGAAATGGTAAAAACGACACACATTTAACCCGGGAACACTCACTGACACAGTGCTGTACTTCATGTGTACAAAAGACAGAACACATGCTCCTTTAGATGATTGTTTTCCAGAAAGAGGAGTGTGATGATATTCTTCTGTGTCATGTTCTACACAGAACAAATGTGAAATATCAGTGGAAGATGTTGTCGTGTCGGCTTCAGAGCTGCACTGACCAGAAGAGTGCGTCCTCTCTCATCACTGAACTAAAGGCGCTCTGAGTCCAGAAATGAATTCAGGTGTTTTTATAAATTCATGTAGGTGGCTGTGTCAGCCTCTCTAGGCTCCAGGAGTAAAAAAATAAGAGCTGATTAGAATATCTTTGATCTTCACTAGATTGACAGGCAGACAAGCAAAGGGACGTATTACTCAATATTAAGTATTAAGAGTTCATACTGAAGTATTAAGTATGGGGAGAGTATTAAGTCAGTGTTCATTAGTCATGTGAATAAAGCTTCTTGAATTGTATTGATTAAAACCCCCATTCAGTCTGAACACGTATAAGCCCCGCCCCTGTCTCTCAGTGGACAGAGCTCACTGATTGACAGCTGGTGTCTCCTATCAGAGAGGCGGACAGCTGAGCGCGAGCAGTCTGAAGTCAGTATGAGCGCCTCTGTTTCTCTCGTCTTTCTCTCCGGGTTTCTGGATGTGTTATTTCCGGTTTAAATTGAATACTTTGGATATTTCTTGGCATTTTCAAAGTAAGTTTGAAGTCCTTTATTTCAGCAAATTATTGCTTTTGACTTTAGATTTTTCTGACCATTATACAGTCTTTGAATTCAGCACTTTTTTATTCTGTGTCATCAGGAAAATGGTTTTAGAGAAGAACGAGCTGCTGAATTGGGATTTGAAATAAACCTTTTTAAAAGACAGGTCGTCCAGTTTCTTACAATATACAGGTCGTTGTGGTGGGTTTTGAAGTTTTTGAAAGCGAGTGGTCGGGCTGTAGTTTCTCTTGCAGTCCAGTCAGTCCTGTGTTTATTAATAATGTTGTTTAAAAAAATAAAGTTTAATCGCTATGAAAACAAATGTTTAATGTTTGTATTTAGAGGATATTGGGGATCACTTCCATGTGTAATACTTAGTGAAACAATGACAGAATATGTCGTTTCTCTGGAAGGGAAAATATATAATGAGTAATTTACTTGTTTTTCTCACGCAGTGTGTTTGGGGGACAAAGACATTTCACAGCATAATGGAGTTGAACTGGAATGTAATCGGCAGGAGCCTGTTGTGATGTTTGCTGTTTTATTCCCCAGCTGCTGTGACTCTGGACCCTGATACAGCTCACTGTGAGCTCAGCCTGTCTGGGGATGGGAAGAGAGTGAGATGGGTAGAGGAGGAACAGGATCTCTCTGACAATCCTCACAGATTCAATGACTGGGAATGTGTTGTGAGCAGGGAGGTCTTCACCTCAGGGAGACACTACTGGGAGGTGGAATTAAATCACAGCTGGAGAATAGGAGTGACCAGAGAGTCTGCAGAGAGGAAAGGAGAGTTCAGCTTCTCTCCCCAGCAGGGTTACTGGTGTCTGGACTACTACCCTGATTTCTCTGCTCTCACTGATCCTGAGACCCCTCTCCCCCTCAGTCTGTGGCCCAGGAAGCTGGGGGTGTGTGTGGATATTGAGCAGAGAAATGTCTCCTTTTACACAGTGGAGTCCAGAGCTCATCTCTACACTTTCACTGACATGGTCTTCACTCAGGGGGAGAAGATCTATCCTGTCTTCTGTACTGGGGATTCAGATAAAGACCTTGAGCTGCTGCCTGCTGTCAGTGTGGAGATTAAACCCGTCCCTGACTCATGAACACAGGCTGACTCTCTCCCAGCTCTCTGTCCCACTGCTCATACTGGGAGACGAGTTTAATGGCGGGTAATGAGATGATGTCATAAATATAATAGTAATTTTAGAAATGACGATGTTGTGTTTAAACGTGTTAAATTACAGTAAAAGTTTTAAATAGGGAAAATAACATGTACGAGAGAGGGAGATATAACTCGAAACATGGTTTCATTATGACCAAAATCAGTCTTGAGATATTTTTAACTTGATTTACAGTATTTGAGAGGTATGTCTTAACACCGATACTACAGTACGTAAATACTGCTCACGTATATGTTTCTAGGTTTATATTATGCATTTCATATGGTCAAATTACTTTTGAGCAACAAATAAGAAGCGCGAAACGGTATGCCCAGGGCGTTTTAGTTTTGTTTTGTGCTGGGACTCTGCTTTTAACAATGTCGCCGTGGATTGATTAGAGATATCAAGTACATACAAGTCATTTTTTAAATGTTGTAGTTCGTCTTGTAAAAATGTTACGAGTACATCATCTATCAACAATTACACAGGTTCTGTTTCCATATTGCGGATTTTGGTTACGTAATATTATTTTCTAAATTTCACGTTGTGAATATTTGATTTGGGCAAACAGAGCCGCAAAGAAGTACATTATGGGTTGTTGTTGTTGTTTGCAGTTTTATCTAGAACAAGCGATGCTTAAACCTTTGTGTGATTCTTGTGAAACTATCCACACGACAGTTACAGTACCTAGGAGTTGACTTCAATGATGTCACTGATGGGATGTTTCTAAAAATCCATCCTCTGTAAAACGTCTTCTCTAGTTGTCCTGCATATGTATACGCTAATGAAGCTGTGTGTTCTGAGCCTGGATCTCTACATTTCTGTATGAACCAGCTTAGAGAGCTAAAGACAGCTTGTGTTTAAATTGAGTGTAAGGTAATTTATGCTTCTGTAGCGGCGAGGCTTATTAATAAGGCAGAATTAAGTGTTTCTGAGCTTTCCCAAATTAGGCCCCATCTCTCTGTTCATCTCTGTGGTGCAGCCACAGAGAAACTATTCATGCAGGCTGATTTAAGGTTTCCTTTGATTTAAGGTTTCCTAGGACAGCTCCCAAAGGGGGATGCACTTAGCTAAGCCTGGCTATCATGATCAATGGTCATCCATTGGTGCCTATATGTCTAGGGAGTGCCAGTCTGGACTGCATTCCTAAGTGTCAGGAGTAAGTGACTCATATCTCACCTTGATCAACCAATCAGGGACTGGTAGGGCCGAGTAACCCACGTGGGACTCTGATGCCCATGGAACTTTCAGCCAATCAATGAGCTGAAGTTCCTCCAGGTAAAAACAGGCAACACAGAGAGCCTGAGAGATTCAGTGAGATTCAGAAGAGATTCAGGAGAATTCTGTGGACTTTTCTAAAGGGAATTCAAAGGAGAATTCCAGGGCAGGACGGCCCAGGAGCAGAAGGCTCCCAAGGGCAGGACATTCTCGCAGCCCGCCTCCTGACCATCCTGAGACTCAGCCCGGACAACCACGGAACGGCCAGTGTGTCCGAGTGCCAGAACTTTCCTTTGTTCTAAGAGTCTAGAGTGGAGGTTGCCAGAGAGTAACCAGAGGATCCACCCGAGGTGAGCACCAGCAGCAAGCCTCGTGAACAGGTCGGAACTGTGGACAGCTGAATCACTATTCAGAACTAGCTCTTCATCAGGAACAAACCGGTCCACTTCCTGACCTGCTGGGACCCACAGTTATCTTTTCTCCTGTGCACAAACTTTGCTAGTTAAAGCCAACACTACCTAGCCGGTCAGTGAGCATCAGCAGCGCACCGTCGCAAGCCGCACAGCACAGCCTGGCACTGAGCCAGAGAGCGCGGATTGGACAGCAACAGCCTGCAACTGTTTCTTTGTGCCCGCAGGAGATCTGAATCCCCAGAGATTGGATGAGTATTCAACTTCAATGCATTACAGCTCGAGAATTCAATTGTTATCCCAACCAGTTGATATCAATTTAATTTGTAAGAGTTACAGTATGTACTTGTTTTGAGTATCTAATGTAGAAGTTATAACCAAGTTCATTTAGGAAACAGTCTTAATGAATGATATACTGAACGTATGTCCTCTTGAGGTGTAACACTTTGTAACTGACTGAATATATATCTTTTGTATTCTGATAACCCACTCGATAAGATCTGTTAGGTTTATATGCATATTCTATGTATTAATAAATGTATCCTCGTGTATTGGTACCTGTGTGTGTGCGTTGTTTGAGTTATGTCGCATGGTTGGATTCTAAAGCCATCAAAAGAATCAGCTTTGTGATTTACTGCTACAATTAATAATTGTCTCAGTAAATGCCAAAACCCTATAGAACTGGTGCCTTCAGAGAGCCACTACATTTACATTTTGGCTATGGCAACATTACACTTCTAAAGTCATGGTCAGCATTTATTATTGTACTGTGCTGTAAACTTGTTCTGTGCCTAGTCACATTATTTTATAGCATTTTTATAGCATTATCAAATCTGGTGGCGCTGCGTGTTAGTTTCCTGACTCCCATGTCACATGGTCTGTGATTGAATCCCATGGAACTATGACTTTATTTTTTAACAAACATTTCTTTGAAAAAATGAAACGTTTCCCTTGGTCAGAGATTAAATAAAACCTCACTCGCACCAAACAAATTTATATTTCTAAATATCACAACATGATCGAATTTAAGTCTTTTTAATAACAATGAATAGTCACCAATGCGTTACAAAATAAACATTTATATTGATTTGAATCGCGTTTTGATTTAAATCGTAAACGCGTGTTTAAATATATGTGTTTAAAGGCGATATACTGTATAAAAGGGCTGATTCTTATGGAGTGTGTTCCGCCGGGGATTCAAAAAAATTATTTTTTTTAATCGCGTATCTAAGGAAAATTGCAGTATAACTTTGTTCATGCACAAACAGTGGCATGTTACATTATAATTTGGGTGTCTCCTCTTGCCAGAAAGCTCTAAATTGCATTTTGAGTGCGGTTTTTGACTTTTTCTAAATTGCAACCCATAAATAAAGCTGATAAAGCTTAGACTAACTGTATTCTAAACTGTATTACAACAGCACATTGGACAATGCAACGTAAATTGCAAAAATGCACTTGGAATCTGTCCAAGCCCTCCTACGAAAATTATTTAAACTGTGACACTGATCATTCATCTCTAAATAAACTTTATTTTATATAGCGTTTTAAGCAAATAGGTAATTAGATTGCTCATAAACTTAATCGCTTTTTCTACATAAACAGCGTGATTGCTCTCTGAAAATCCTTTTCCTTTATATTTAGGCTCAGATTTCAACTATAGATCGTTTTATTATAAACTTTCTTGGAAAAATGTCTTTTATGTAAACCATGTTTGCTATTAATTCATTTAGGGCTAAAATACGTTCATTGTCTTCCAATCGAGTCGAGTTGACATTGGAAGCTTGCCACTCCCGGATTGTTAAACCAACGCATTAGCATGTTAAAGCGATTCCATTGAGGAGCCCAGCTACCAGTTAACACTGTACTTCCTACTTTGAAAATACCTGTGAAACCGGTTTAATTCGTCACAGCCAGCACTCCGGCAGAGAGGGGGTTGTACTCATAAAGTAGAAGCAGGCGAGATTTCCAGCGAAAGACACCCCCCCCCCCCTCAAAACTCAGTAAGCAGTAATGCTTTATGTTGAAAATTGAGGTGGATTTTCTTTATGATAAAGAGGATAAACTGGGATGGGAGGAAGGTTTGGTTTTGCATAAGGGGCGGGATTATGATAATTGGAGGAATTTGCGAGAGTATAATGGTTTGATATATTTGATTTTGTATTGTGGTCGTTATCTATGTTTTTGGTTGGTATTATGTTTATATGGTTGTTTTTGTTGGTTGGTTGTTATTATGGTTATTAATAATACGATCTATAGTTGAAATCTGAGCCTAAATAAAAAGAAAAAGCAAGTGATTAGGTTTATGAGCAATCTAATTACTTATTCGTTTAAAGCGCTATATAAAATAAAGTTTATTATTAATTTGCTGGACAGAGCGGTGAACATTATTAGGCATAAGACAAAGATAACGATCCTGATCAGTTTAGAAATCTGTGTACGCTGTAAGGTTTTTACTTCTTAAACTTTTAAAATACACGTTTCGAATAGAAAGAAATCCTCTTCCTGGTACAGTCGCATGAAGAGAGAGGCGAAACAGCCCTACACAGCCCTGTCGCAGTACACGAAAATAATCATATCGTTATTAAATTCTTTAGATACGCGATTCCATATTATATTAGCAGAAAATCTTAAAACTACCACTTTTTCACACGCTATTTCACGTTAGTTAAATTTAATTTATTTATATATTATATATTTATATCTCTGACCAAGGGAAACTCATTTTTTCAAAGAAATGTTTGTTTGTTGATTGTTATCAAAAATGACTTAGAATCGATCATGTTGCGATATTTTGAAATATAAAAGTCAACTGATTGTCCATAATATCGCTATTCTATTTTTTCGAAGAAATGTTTGTTAAAAGAAAAGTCCAGCACCAGCTGGATTTGAACACACAACCCATGAGTTGCTAGTCAGGCATGTAGACCAGTAGGCTACAGGGGAAGTCACATGAAGAGGGAGGCAAAACAGCCCTACACAGCCCTGTCGCAGTACACGAATATAATCATAACGTTATTAATTTCTTTAGATACGCGATTCCATATTATATTCCCTATTAATCAAATTCTAAAGGTATGCTTGTTGACTCCGGTATCTCTTTAGTTAAAGACTTCGATGCTTAAAATGTTTAGGGAGAAATGTAATACTGGTGTGTATTTTTTACTTTAAAGTACCAAGACCAGCCATATACAGTACTGTATGTTTATGTTCCAAAATTAATATCGTTTATGGCCTTCACACGCGTTACAGTATGCTCCTATTCTTTTTATGCTCAGCTACTAAGATTTCCCTTCAGTGGTAAAATTCAATATCTACAATGGGCACAGTAAAGACGTTTACTGTACTGTAAATCTTTCTACGACAGACCAACGGACCACAAGTGCCCCTGTCGGTCAACCAATCACGTACCGCGGTACCCCGTGTCATCTTGCGTCGTGATGCGTGACGCCGCAGCCAATTACCTCCGGTACGTGTCTGTACCGCTCACTTTGAATGGCTGCATCTGTATCTCTGGAAACCCTACTGTGTTTTGTTTTCTAATTTTTGAGAAAATAAACTTTTAAAATGAAATCCTGTGTGAGTCTCTCATGTGCGCAGAGGTGACTGTGAAGCTGCCAGAATGGTGAGGGACCTGCTGACGTCACCACAGCCAGGAGGAATAGGGACTGTGATGCAGCTGTCAGGAAGTGGCTCAGGGTGTTTATAGGTGTTGTAGTTTGTAGGCAGTGCTGCGTCTCTGAGCAGCTACAGCCAGTCTAATACGTGGCTCCCGTTAAGACAGGGTTTACATCAGCATATTCTGTATTGTGTGTTTTATGTTCTTATTGGGGTTATTTTCCTGTGGGAGATGGAGATAGACTGCAGCGGTAGTTTACTGCCCTGCTTCAGTATTTCATGTACTCAGCAGGATGAGCATCATTATCTGACAGATTATTTCTGTAACTTTGGGATGTGTATATATTTCCTTTCGTGTGTTTTCCTCTCTCTACCTTGGAACAAAACACGCAACAATTCTTTACTTGGTCACCACCTTTTCTCATCCTAGTCATGCTTAATCCAAACTGCAAAACTTCAAGTTTAGGTCTCTTAGTACTGCCATTTGCAAAAAAAAAATGATTACAAACGTTTAAAAACGTACTTGCAAGATCATAATAATACACTGTTATATGAAAGCTAACTCTCTCTGGGCAGGACACTGTGAGGGGCACTGCCCACCAGAACTTCACAGGGATAAAGTCACGTAGCTGATTCACAGCTGGATACAATTCTACCTTGCTTCATGAAACTCAAAATCCAGACATTTGTCAACATATTTACTACAATGTCCATCTCAGTGATCTCAGTGTGTTAATGTCACTGTGCGCCCCGTGCTCACTAAATCTTCACACTCCCAGGGTAATAAAATAGTGTTTTGCCAGACAGCGCACTTTCTTTCACTTCCATCTCTCTGCCCACCCCCACGCCCTGACGACGGTGATAAAACTCTTTCACAACTCTGCTCAACACAAACTCTGCTCAACAGAGCCGCTGGAAGAGGATGGCGGGTTTCTATTCAATTAAATAAAGCTACAGGACAGATTTTAAATCCTTCAAGCAATAATTGGTTGTCAGCTACTTTGTGAACAGTACACGACTTTCCATGTAAGAAATAAAAACCAAAGGGATCGCTCTGAGGTTAAATTCCAAGCTGAAAAGACGAGACTCGACGTGTCTGCTCTGTAACTCTTCACTTTCCAGCCTGTCATTCATTATTTATTATTAATGTCATAAATAATATCTTCCATATCTCAATAAAATTGGAACATTCTTACAAGTGTAAGAAGACGCGATACACAATGTGTCTCCTCTATAACTCTTATGTTTAGAGAAAAATTCCCCCTGAGCCACACAACATTGTCCAACATTGCTCTTCTTGTGTCTAATAACCCTGTTACAAAAGGGAACAGAGCACATGTCCTTGTCTAAAGTTAAACTTGTTCATAGCTGAACAGCACACACGATGCCTGGTGGAGTTTAGCGTTCATTTGCTTCTTTGAATTAAACAGTGCTCCATTAAATCATGTACAGTATATCACCTTCTGCAACGCTTCTAGTTTAGCAGGATTTGTGTGATAAGCACGTTGATTAATGAGGGTGACATTACCCACTGTAGGACACAGGTTTGAGCCGGAGTGTCTGTTAATAAAACAGAGTGTGTTTTATTAAAGGTGTAACCCGTCTGTCTTCAGTTATGGTTGGTTTCAGCATGTTGATAAGCTGTTCTCGGGTTACTGGCAATTGCAGAAATAACCCTTCCTCCCTCCTTTGTTTAACCTAAAGAAACGCGTGAAGAAATCCTTCATCAGAAAACCATCACGCATCACAATTCATCCAGATACACACACTCAAGCCAGAGCCAGTTTTACCAGCAGCAGCCTCCCAGAGTAAATCTTTGGACTGCGCAATACTGTGCAGTGCAATATACAGCACGGTTTAAAGGTTTAAATTCTAAATTTTAATTGTTGGCTGATTACTGGCTGCTGACATTTGGATTAAGACAAAATACAGATTTTTTCAAACCTGAAAGAGACGTGTTCATAATAAGCTACTGCATAATAGTGGACTATTTTTATGTGTTCGGCTATATGAGAAACACACCGAAAGTAATGCTCTGATCGCGCTTTGAGTGCAGCTCGCTACATTACAGTGCTCATTACTACTACAGGGACAAAAAAAGTTTAAAAAAACAAAACGAATGTCAAACTTTACCAAAATGTCCACCTGTGATATTTTAGCTGCTTACTTACAGATTCCATACTAATATTGTAGCGCATTCGCCTGGAGTAGCGTGATGCTACATTAAGAGACGCTGGCTTGGCAGCATCTTTCAAAATAAAAGTCCCCTAAAACCTGCCTGAGAAAAAATAATCCTGGACCAGGTAAAGTCACATTTATAGCACAACACTTTGTCCATCCTCAAAACTAGGTGGAATGTGATAAAGAGACCCACAGGTAATAGGAAATAGCTGTTCTTCATAAGTTTTTTTTAATTCTTGCAATCATTTTTATATTGCTTCCTCCTTGCAAACGGACACAGAGCTGTGCTTTTCTAGACAGGAAAAAGTCTAATTTCTGACAAAAAAATCGTGCCTCTCCAAAAGTAGCTCAAATCTCTTCTACAGACCCACAGCTAATAGAAAATCACAATGGTTTTCTCAGATAAGTGTCTTTGCTAAAGTTGCTTGGGTTTATAAGAAAACTTGCCATTCCCAGACTGGGACCATGCAGTGACCCCTCCCCTTACAGCCAAACAAACATTTGTGCCTCTCCAGAAATACCTCAGATCTACTCTAGAGATGTATAGCTAATAGAAAATCATCTTGGTTTGCCAGATAGGTGTCTTTGCTGAAGTGTCTGGGGTTGTTAAAGTTAGCTGTGTCACGTTCGTAAACTCTTCCTCTTAAGGACGCTCCAGCCCTTCCTTGTTTTTTACTCATCTCCCGTCACTTCGCTTAATGTTGCTATACTCCTCATACACTACTGTGGTAGCTGAAGGGTATTTATTTTGATTGAAATTCAGCTGTTGACATACACTTCCGTGTCGCTTAGTGTAGCTTGCATCACATTACTCTGACTTCCACAGTGGTTCACCACTTCCGGGGCATTTATATTTTGTTTCCTGATGGGACACACCTGTTTCCTTTGTTTTTCGGAATTAGCCCTTTCCCTACGCGGGTCAGCTGGTTTCTCCTGCTTAGCTCTAAGTCGATTATGTCGAGCAGTTCATCCTGAAATACCTGTCCTGGATGACCCTTCCTCTGGTCATCTTACACACACTACCTTTTCAAATTAAGTGACCACTCCATAATGCTGCTCAAAGCATGACTAAATATTTTCAATGGGGACACTATGGAAAGCTATCTCAAAAGGACTGCACCTGACCATGAATTAAGGTGTACTTTAGTTAGGGCCAGTTAAAGACATGTTATGATGCAAACTAGTGAAAAAGCAGTCTAGTCAAAAGCGTCAAAGACACAATGTTGGCATATACAGTATATCTTCAGTGTCATAGTTAATTCCACGGGATTCGAAGACCTGTCCGCTCATATTTATGACACCTGCATTTTCATGGGTAGTAGATACAGTAACACACTTATCACCCAGTCTATTTCCAATCTCAAAAGTCAAGTGTCACAGCTGAGCACTAGCAGTGTCCCCACTGTTACAGGTGCTGAGGACTCAGATATTGATTTTGGATGCATAGAGAATTAAAATTATTCAATTTCTTCACTGTTTAAAAGAATACATTAAGGCAATGGCGGATATAAACAGACAGGAGAACAAAGGGCCCAATGCCTATTTTGGTTCGAAACCTTTTTTTGTAAAAATAAATTCTGTCATCAATCCCAATATGGACAGAAATACTAATAGGCAGATTTCAGCAATACCAAAAAATGGATGGACTACATCAAACTCTGAGGTAAAGTTCAAAATGAATGTGTGGAAAGGTTAGGAACTTTTTACAAAGCACATAAAAGGGAATGTTGTGATAAGATAAGACTGAATTTGTCTAGAATAAGTAAGTCTCCTGCCCTTGTGAAAGAGGAGGAATGGAACAAGAAAAGAAAATTCCTCAACATCTCAGGCATTCATTCCAAAAAACCCCTATCAAGATAATCACACATTTTTAGTCTAAATGATAAATGCAAAATTGATGGTCATCCAAATGATCACAACAAGCTACTTATCATTAAACAGTGGTCTGGAAGCAACGATTTAGCTCTTGTCCACAAACTATTGTGATTCTGATTCCCAGAGCACATTCCACTGAGAACTGCAGTTGGAATTGGAAGGTGTTGGTAAAGTGCAATGTACTATTAAATCAACAATATGCCATGAAGGAAAGTCTATAAACAGAGGTGAACATTATTGGGTGGTACTTTTGTGCACTGGACAGAAATTTAGAATTAAAGTAAATGATGAAAACATCACAACACAGCCAACACATAGCATAAACTAAACTAATGTTGTGTTTGTTTTCTGGAAATAAAGGAGGCATCAGACAGAGACATATGTTGGTCAAACTATGTACTCACAGTTGAGAATGTCAATACTCATGAAACATAAAAAAACCTGGAGCCACTGAACAGTTACATATCAACTCCACTGCATAGTAAAGAGGCACTGAACGAGTCTTTGAATAGCTTGCAATCAGTGACGAAGAAACGGGCAGCGTTACCTGTAACAATACACAAGACTTTCAAGACCCTTCTGGGATCTAAAGCTATTCAGATTTTCAAAAATACCCATATTTGTAAAATTGAAATAGAATCTAATATACAGTAAGAGAATTTCTTGTGAAACATCTATCGTCCAAAATTGGACTCCCAAGCCGTGGACTCCCGGAGGTTTTCTTGCAGTTAAATGAGGTTTTTCCTCCCCTCTGTGCTGTGCAGAATTGTTGTGTCCAGAGGATAATAGGCCAGATAACTAAAGCAGCACTTGAATGTTGTCTGAGTAGTTCTACACTCGAAATAATAAAAACTCATCTGATTTAAGAGAAAATACCATAGTGTAGTGTTTTGATACAGAACACCTGCAAGGTATCTTTACTTCCCAGTCTATCGGAACGCATGGGGGGGATCAGTTATCAACTGGTACTTGGGCACCATGTAACCCATCGTTTCCACATTACATCAACTCAAAAAGGCTGCATACCATGTCTGTGGCAGAGCCACCTTCCCAGAAAAGATACATCACCATTGAAGGTCTATTCAATCTTTTGGCTGTTTCAATACACTCTAATAAATTTAATATAGCAAAATTCCTAAGTTTTATAATATGTCTTACATTTACACCCCAAACAATTATCCCATAGACAGTAGGGAAAAAGTGTGAAATTTACACTTTATTTCAAACCAGAAAGGTGAAGTGTTAACAATGCCCACATTCCAATAACATGCCCTTCGAGACAAATCTAGTATCGGCTGCTAAAAGGCCCCTATAAACCCCAGCAACATTGGCAAAGGATGCTCATCTGGCAAAACCATGGTTATATACCATTAGCTGGGGGGTCTGTAGAAGAGATCTGAGTCACTTTTGGAGAGGCACAAATTTTGGTT